>NW_020799096.1:9059498-9133066 GCF_003259725.1 Athene cunicularia
GGGGGCTCGGTGTGTGGAGGAGGGGAGTCGCGGCTGGGGCTGGGCTGGAGGGCTGGCCGGAGAGGCTGCATCTAGCAACAAAACCCCTCCCTCTGCCTGCCAGAAAGCTGGGCTGGGGGGAAGGGGAGCGGGACACGTACAAAGATCTTCTGTCCTGTCTCGGGGAGATGCGGATGTCTGTAACGCTCGTGCAGCTAGTCTCTCTCCGTGGGAGACTACTTAGCTGGAAAAAGGCTTTTTAAGTATTAAAAGGCATGAGAACATTTTCAGGTGAGAGGGATTGAGTGAAGATGCTTCTCAGAGTACAGGTTTTCTGAAGGACCAGTTTTAATTTTGAAATCTTTGCTTACAAAGGGCAGAGATACTCGGGTACGTTTCTGTGTGTCCTGTTCCCCGTACAAAAGGATGTGTGCTAAATATATTTGTGTTCGGTTTAATTCCTGCTAATCTAAAGAGCAAACAACCTGACAAGCAATTCGTGTTACAAGTGTTTCTTGTTCTTTTTAGAGGTCTATCGAAAGACTTAGGCTTTCTGTTTTGCTAGGGAAAGGAGCCAGTGTTGAGCTTTGTTAAATTATCTTTTGTGCTTTACACAGCCTATGAAAATGTATGTAAGCTCTTTTCCCAGCAAGGTTACATACATCTCTGTATTTGATGTGTGCTTGCAAATCATTTTCTTGCTGCTAGTGGGAACTCTGAATGTAATGTTTAGCGTTGCTGTGACTCTTTGAATTTTATATGGAGAAGAAATGTGGGCTGTACAGATACAAACTGTGTTGCAGAACTAAAGCTCTTCAAGATACTCAGACTTTCAGCAGAACCACTGGGAATTTAAAGGATTTGCTTAGTATGTATTTATAACTGAAGGTTTTTATTTCCCATATTGGAATCTGGCTGTGGCCTCATTGTTTATAGGCTTACTTAAATTCACATCTGGACTTCAGTTTGAAACGTCAGGTGATTTGCCATACCACTGGCAGGAATTTTGGATGCAAGGCATTACCTGGCGGGTTGTCTGAGGACTGGTGTTTCTGATGAGCACTTCACGTGGGGTACTGTTTGGGCTGTCCCACAGTGTGTCCAGTGAGGATGCTGAAGCTGTTCCTGTGGGCTGTCAGTAGAGTCTGCTGTCCTGGGTGTGCATGGAACGCTGGTTAAAGAGCAAAGTTAACAAAACCACATCCTACTTTGTTCAGAGGGATAGAACAAAGGTGCCTTTGGAAAAAAAGAAAAAAAAGCCCAGTGATTGTTTTAAGGTATGGTTGTGTGGAATAATTTTGTAAACAATAGGGTCTTTCAAGCAGAAAACAGTGCGAGTGCTCTGAAAACCAGCACGTCGTCGCGAGAGCCTGTTACAAGCGGTTAAGGATACTCTTTGGAGTTTATTTGAATAATAGAACAGCAGGAATATTATGTGCAGAGTTTGACTTAAACATTATAGAAATCAGATGATTTTCTGCAGGTGCTTATATCCTCAAATAAGAAAGCTGATAATGACGAACAAAAATATGTAGCTAGGTTTGCACTTACAAGTAGCTGTATTAATCAGATTGATGCTCCAGTTAGTTTAGGATCCTGTCTTACGCACTGACTAATAGGGCTGTAGTAGAAAGTACAGGAGATGTTGTACAGGAGACAGTTACAGAACAAAGTTTTGTAGGAGTGTTGTGTTTCTTTGTTGATAGCAGGCCTGTGATTTGAAGCGTGAGAGTTAAAATGTCCTGATTTTTGTATTGTCTCCATGGTAAGCGTGTAAATCTTCCTTTTGAGCTGCAGGTCTGTTCCTGGGAGTTAGCTTTGTGACTTCATGCCTGCCTTCCTCCAGCTAAACTGTAATTTGCATTCCATCTTTAACTGCATACAGATAAATTACATTGCTAACAAATGCAGATTGTCAGGTTTACTGGGGAGGGATTGGAATGGCCGAGTCGAAAGAAAAAGTTGTAGAAAGCACGGTTGGTCAGTCCTAATGCAGCATTCCTTGTAAAAATGTCATTTTCACAGAAAATGAAAGAAACCAAAAGTGTGAAGGTAAGATCAGTTTTTTTGTGATGTTTGCCTGGTGTGCAGAAATGGAAGTTGAAGTTTCTTTCCTTCTATACAGCCATTGTGCATTATGTGTATTGTGGTGGGGAAACAAAGATGGAAGGTATATGATTGTTTTAGCCATTGAAAACTGTGCCATAATCACTCTTTTGCTTGACTCTGTGGTACTGTGCCCAAAACGCTGAAAATTTTTGCTATGCTGTTTAGATAATAGTATAGTGGCCTTAGACTTGATAGAATATTATGATTTCATGACGGCAACAGCTTCTTGCAGCACCTGTCGTCTTCATCTGGATGATTTAAAGACGTAATTCCGGGCTTGTATCCAGCTGTAATGGTGTCAAGACAGTAAGAACTTTATATGTGACTGAGCATTCCAGGCTGCAAGTCTTTTTGCTCTTTTCATTCTAGATCTCATACATGTGTCTTCTGTGATGTTACATAAAATTATCTAGTTAATTTGGTATGTAGAAAATGAGAACAAAGTGGTTCTAGCACGCTTGGAAAGCTCATGTGTCTTAGAGTGCTGATTTTTTTCATCTAGGACTTTGAGCTGCTTAGGGAGAAACTTCTAGTAAGCGGTTGAAGAGAAACAAGCGAAATCTGCTTTGCTCAGTTGTATCCCAACAGCGCAGTTGCTGAAGAGTTTTGAATTGTAGTAGTAACTCTGACTGCTGTCTTTCGGTGATGTTGCCTCGAGGCAGGTTATGAAAAGAAGCAAAGACACTAGATAAGCTTTCCACACTTGGAAAATTCTCTTTGAATGGTAGACTAATTGCGTTTTCCATTATAATAGCAGTAAACGTCTGTGTTTTGGGCAAACTGATTATTTGAGCTGTTTTCATTTGTTGGACAAAACCTCTTTACTTGCTGCTGGTGAATTTGTATTGCTATATTTTCTTGTGGATAGTAGCACAGCTGTTCTAAAGTAGCACATGCACGTTTTCAAAATGGAAATTCTTCCATAATACCAAAAGTATGAAGTATTATTTACTGATAAGCTGCATGGATTTAAAAAAAAACCAAAAACAAACCACCAAAAAAACCAGCAAGAAAAAAACGGGGGGGGGAGGGGAGAAAACCCTATGGTTGACAAAATAAGCAGACACAGTCTCTCTTTGGAAACTAGTTTAGGATGAAATTGTAGGAAGGGAAGAACTATTTTTCATAACTTCAGTCAGGTCATATGCTATGCGATCACACATTTAATTCAGTTAGCTGTATAGATGAGTAATCACATTTTTTCCAAATTTGGATACACCTACCCATCTGCCTAGATAAAAGTAAGTGGGTGGGGCACTACTATCATAGTACTACTGTGTGTGTGGATGTTGCTTATAGGAAAAATACAAGATTTCTTATTGCTATTACAGAGCCATCTCATTCTCTAGCTGTAGCTAGTCTGTAGTAGTGAGGCTCTGCAAAATATGGATCATTTATGTGCAAAACCAAAACAAGCATAGGGAAAATACATATTCAGCTAGTAAATGCCTACTTCTTGGAGAAGACACAGATACAAAAATAACTTTGAATCCAGTAATTCTGCTACATTTGGACTTAAAGGAGTAGGAGAGATTTTCAGACATTTTTTCCCCTTGTTTGGTGAAAATAGATTTATTTTTTTTTTTTACATAAAGCTCTAATCTTGTTTAGTAAAACAGTATTTTGCAGAATTTAAAATGTAGTGAAAACCTACAGTTTCACTGTTCAGAATAGCTAATTTTTCCAATGCGTATTGAGGCTCTCACTCTAGTACATATTCTCAATTTATTAAGATTTGTTTTGTTACTTGGCATTGGACTTTGCCTTTTGCCCAGCCCGTCATATTAATGTGCCTTTCCTTTTCCTCATTACGCTGCTTCTTTCCTTATTGTGGAAAGGGACATCATTTGAAAAAAATGACTTTTAATGTGTTTAGAACACAGCATTTGAGTTGGCATTTTGCTGGTTGTTTTCTCTGTAGGCAGAGTTCTTATCTGAAAACACAGGGTTCTAAAGCAGCTTTAAGAAACAAATAAAATTAATGTTCAGGATTTTTCAGTATTCCTATGCTATATGTATTGGAGACGTTTTTCAAGGTTTACAGCTTGAGACAGGCAAGTTACGTAGTCTTCATGCACAAAGCAGCTGAGTAGGTGGTTGGTTGCAGAGCTGCTTAGAATATAACCTTGAACTAGGGGCTAGAGAAAATAAATAAAATCAGTTAATAAGGCATTAAGTGAGAGAGCACTATTATTACTGTTACGGCTTAAAGAAATGAATTATATGTTTACCTCCTAGTGCAATGTGGAAGAGCTATACTATGAACTAGAATGTTTTGTCAAGGTGGTTTGTGTTACTGAGAGATTATAAATGTCTTGGAAGATCTGCGGTGAAGCCAATTGATTAAATTTAGGTCTCCCTTTTCAAATACACGATGACCTTACCATGCAGGGGAAGATGGCAGTGCTTAGTCAGTAGCGCAGCTTTCACCCGTAGTTAATGAAAGAGCTGGGTCACAGTGGGTGTTTTAACCTCCTGCAGTCTGTTTGGTTTCTTGTTTTTCCACTCTTATTCTCATGAATCCCTTTGTGCTATGTCTTGTCAAAAGTTACTGACAGATTCAGTTCCCGTGTTCAACTTCGTAGACCGTAATACATTGTTTGTGCTTAGGTGACGCACGTAGCTGGCTACTAGCATGTTGGATTAAGCCTGCTCTTAAAGCGGTTAAGAAGAAAAGAGGTTTTCAAGTTTACAAACGTGAGAAAGATAACACATGACTGTTCTGATTTGTCAATAAAATTTTTTGTATTAAAATAAAGGGAGGATTGGGATGGGAAAGAAAGAAGCACCTAGAAAAGTAGCACGGCAAGAAATAACAAGTGAGTTGAGGGAGACGTGTATTCCTGGAAATCTGACATGTGTAACACTGTTATTTTTCTTTCCTCTGTGCTTTCAGGTATCAATATAGTAAAATACAGCACTTTTTGAGTTTTAAGTTACTATTTGGAATTCTTTCATTCTGTGCTTGAGAATGTGGTATTACATCAGTAGACTTTTTTAAAAAAAAAATCATGAATAAATCTACTGTTTGGTAATTGTTAACCATGTGCAATAGCGGTATGATAGAATGTTGCCTTGTGAGAAGGAGGAACATTGTAACAGTTTTGAAACTTGTACCTTTGAGAACGCTTTGTAAAACCTGATATCTTTAGGATTTTTAGACGGTGAATAAGTACATTGTATTAATTAAGCAGATTAAAAATGAGCACTGGTTTGTTTTATGGACTCTAGGGTGCTAGGCAAAAAATATTAAAAAGAAAAAACTGTGATACCTAAACCAAGCTGCTTTTTTTTTTTTTTTTTTTTTTTTTTAATTATTTCTTAGAGGTGGGAAAAAAGGCATTCTTTTTGTTGCTCTGAAAAACAGAGGAAAGCAATGATGAGTTTGGGTTTGGGATGACTTCCTTACTAGTGTTTTCTTCCTCTAGCAGGTTCTTTAAATCTGCTTTTTCACATACATGCTTTGTAGATAATGTCTTGAACTTTTTTTCTGGTTTTATTTTATAGCTACACATAACATTATGTAATTACTTCAATTTCCCTTTGCAGATAATCTAGTTGTGCTCCTAGTCTTTGTTGCATGCCTCTGGGGAAGAAAAAAAGCAGCTTTAGAACTAATGCAGACCAATCCTACTGATAGTTATGGTTTTTAGGCAAATCAGTTTTCTTTTGTTGTTGTTTTTTTGTTTTTCCTCTTTTCCCTCTGCATATAAAAACATTGAAATCTGTCTGTGGTTTGGAAGTGATTTTTATGAATGATCTGAACTCTGGCAGTTATTCTCTCTGTAGGGATATAGATCTGGGTGAAGTGAATTGAAGAAGCTTGGAGAAGACTGTTAATGGCTAAGCAGAACTTCTGGGTGCAAAAAGGAAGAACCATAAGAGGGAACATCCCTGAACAAGTGGCTGCTTAGTAGTCTGTCTCCATGGGTGTTACCAGCTGCTTTTCGTTTGGGAGGTGGGGCTGTGGCCCTTAGGTTCAGTACACTTCCTCATCTCACCTAGCTTGGGGAAAAAGGTTTTGGATTGTTTCGTTGCATTTGTTTGCTATTTACAATGCAGTTCTCTGCAGTTGTAGCTGCTGTTCTTTTGTTGCTGTTTGCTGTGTTAAAACCTAACTCCTAACTGAAGACAAAATAGTTGGTGATAACTGAACATCAGATAAGGTGTTTTATATGTGTGTGTGTGTATGTGTGCATGCATGCACATTTAATAACAATCTGAGTTGTAGTGAGTACTGTATGTTTCAGATATATTTTCTCCTGGTGTGTTTTCAAGGTCCCAATAAAATGTCAGTGTCCTGTTAAATGGCAGACACTGGCTATTGTCTGAGCCCATTTCTGTGCTGCTGTGACATCATCTTTTATGTCGAATGAGTGTTAGCTCTGAGCAGAGTGAATTGGCTGGTTTTATTATGGATATAAGGCAATATTTCTCCATTCTGACTTCTGTATATGCTTTTGAGGGAAAGCTTGTAAATGTCCATAGTTTTGGTTTTGCGCCATTTTTGTGCATAACTTGTACATGAGTTTTGTCTAGCCTGGAAGGTTCGCTTGGGACTTTTGAACTAACACTGATGAAAGTGATAATTGAATATTTGAAACTATCATTAGGGTTATAAAACTAGCAGATTTTATCATTGTAATTTGAATAACTAGCACTTTAACAAAACTGCCTTTTGCTTAAGATTCAGCATATGTCTGTTTAGTTGAAAGTGTTAATGTTTTTGATCTAACTCTTAGGGCTAGCCCAGAGAACAAGGTACAGCAAGGGATTCTTGCAAAGGGACACCAAAGGAAGCTATGTTTATTATTAGTCCAGACATGCACTATGTAATGTGACATAAATTTTTGTGCTGTTGTAAAATTAAATAATGGAAAACTTTTGGAAAAATTAAACCATTATATTAGCGATTATATTCAGTCAACGTATTTCATAACTAGGCTACTATCATTTTGGTCTGCTGTTAAGGCTGTAGTTTGTACTGGAACTGAAACTTGAATATTGGTGTGCATGTGTATTTGCTGTCTCCCACATGGATGCAATTTGACATGAGAAAGTTATGCTGTTGTCGTTTGAGGTGTGGAACCTGGGATGGAGAATGGTTGGTGTTTTTTGCTGAGCTTGCATAAATCCACATTCACATCCCAGAGTCGTGACTAAGGTTGGTGAAATATGTATATCAATCCACTGTCAATACTTGGCTTCTTTACATGTCTGCTTTTGAAGAAAGTATAAAGATTTAGGTTGATTTTGCCCCAGCTTTTCAAAACTGCCTCTTCCCCACAAAGTTATGGTAGGTGATAGGTGAGCATTAGTAGTCGCTAATTTGGACAGATTTTCTCATTTCATCCTTTGTAGTAACCTAAATGAGCCTGTTTTACTTTGAACCAAAGTGGAACAGAAACAGTCTTATGATCAGGCATGGTATCTCAGCAACTGTAGTGTGTTAAGCTGCTACTTCTCTTTTCAAGTGCATGTGGAATTACATCCATGTTTCTGTTTGTGACATACTTTCTTTATATTAGGCTCCTTTCAAAACAAGCAAACAACCCCCCCCAAACAAACCAGAAATTGTACTTATGAAAGAAATCTAACTGATTTTGAGACCTTTAGGGCAGGTTGTAAGCTTAGTACAGGTTTCAGTGAGGTCCTTGGTATGGAGGTTGTGTTCTACAGGTAACTGGAGTTGAGTGCTAGTTTCCAATAGCTGATCTAGGAACAGGATGCGCAAGCAAATGTTTTCCAAGATAGGTCAGTGACATCCTTGCAAATGATGCACCATTTATAGAAGTCAGTTTAGGACAAATGGGTCTTATTAGCTTGGTTTCGATGCTGGAGTAATATAATTACACTGATCCTGCAGCTGGTGTGGATCTGTAGTGGTATACCTCTGCTTAAGATAATTCCCCTCGGAGAGTGAGATAACAGTGTGAGGAGAGCTCTGGCCTAGTGTTTGAAGAGTATGTATTGTTTGGATAGTCGCAGCCCTCCTTTTTCTTCCTACTATCCCATCTTATGGGATTTTGACCTTTTTTGCTTTTACTCTGAAAATCTTCTGTGGGGTTTAGTACTTAGATTTCCAAAGTAATAATGAGCAAAATAACTTCAGCAACATAATTCATAATGAAGCAGAAGTGAGTTTTCAAGGGAAATGTTTTCTGACCAATATTATGGTTTTTCTTTGGTTTTTAATGGACGTTAATATCTCTACTGAAGTGAACCAAACCCTTACATTATGGGTTGAAAGTTCAGAGAACAGAGTTGTGTAGCTTTTTTTTTTCCCCTTAAGGTGTAAAAAACTTCTATTATTATTATTGTTGTAGTTGTTATTATTGTTACCATCTGTCATTGTTATTCTGCTGTGCCAGAAAATTTTATAAAACCTGCTTCCTGGCATAGAATTGAATTGTGTAGTTTCCAAGAGTTGTCCTCATCTGTGATTTTATTTTATTTTCTTTTCTTTCAAGGGTCTCTAGCCATTTGGATCAATTTCAGTTTTACCTATAGAATTTTGAAGCTTGTGCTGTTGTAGTATACAGCCTGCATACCTATGCATTGTTTTCAGTCACTTCTATGTAAACTTGATTTATCTCAAAGACTTTGCTTTAGAAAGAAGACTGAAAAGACTTATTTTTACAATGCAGGAAAAAAGTGTAGATTTGAAAATTAGGAAATATTGCACAGAAAATAGAAATGTTATTGTACTATATTAAGTATTTGTTTAGCTGAAGCATTGAAATGTAATTTCTGGTGTTGGTAATTAAAACAGAATTAATTTAGTTGTTACTAAAATTAAATTTAACATAGGAGTGGATAGTCCTGACCATAATGATTGTAGTTGGCTGTTTAGTTGTGTTTAGGTTGGTTTGTTTGTTTGGTTTTGTGGAGGTTTTGTTTGTTTCTTTTGGCAGCCTCTGTACACTGGTGCTTTCTTTTGAACTCTGAAATTCTTGTATCTCCAAGAAGTCTTATTTTTGTTTTTGCGTGATACTTTGTCCAGCTGATGAATGCTTTTTTTTTTAATCCCTATTATGCTTTTTCCTCCCTTCAAGTGGTATACTCAAGCAAAGTAGACTTCCATCAAACTTCAATGAAGAAATTACTTGTAAATCTTGTGAATACCCTTGCTATTCTAAGTATAGTAAAATGGATTAAACCCCTCACATTTCATTTATTTCATAACATTTCTGTGTGATATAAATGGATTAGGCTATTTGACTTGTTCCATGCCCTTCACCTCAATTAAGTTTTTTCTCTTTTGCTTTTTAATGAAGAACTGAATCAAAACTACTAGGCAAATTAGGATATCCCTTTGAAAAACTGAATGAAAAAGAATTCATACTAAATGGTGGTTTTGCACAGTAAAAGTGCTTTAACTGCTAAGATTCCCACCCCCACCTCCGCCCTCATTCTAGGTTGAATTTTCCTGCTATATTTTTGTAGATAGCTTAGACTGCCTTTTTTTTTCTTTTTTTTTTTTTTTTTTTTTTTTTTTTTTTTTTTTTTTTGTTCCCCTGTTAGCCTCTATATTCTGATGCAGGCGTAGCATAGGCCTACTTGTGAATTATATTTCCTTATCAGTAGCTGTAACAAGTATTGGGTATTTTTGTGGGTTTTTTTTTGAAAAGTATACAGTTAAATTTAAAAATAGAAAAGCTAAGATTTATTGCTTCTTTCAGTTGGTTATATTGCAGCCTTTAGTATTTAGTATTTTTTTTTTTCTACTAACAGATTTTAATGACGTTGTGAAAGTGAAACAAGACGTTGCTACAGTTACTACTTCGGTGTTGTGTTTAGATTATCTTGTCACTTTATAACATTAATTTCATTTTGTTGAATTCTGGTCATGTAGCCATCTGCAAAGGTGTTTGCACAAGTTGCATAGGATCAGATTTTCTTTAAAGGAGAAAAGTATCTCTAAGTAGTGAGGAAAAAGGAACAGATCTGTCCTATAGGTAGGTATTCGTGCATTTTGCAGTTCTTTAATGTGAGAAACTACATCTAAGAAAGCTTTAATTTTTTCTAACAACCTGTTTAGGTGTAGAGTTAATGGATCAAACTCTATAAATATGTTTTTTTAATGCACGATCTTTCCTATTTTGTAGACTTTCATTTATACTATAAGCATGGTGATAATGGTTGATTTAAAATTGTCCAACAAGCAGATACATTGGAGGAAAGCAGCTAGACTAAATTTTAACGGAGTAAAACTCTACTTTGTTGAAACAGGAGATCAGCAAAATCTCGAAGCAGAAGTCCATATTCATCAAGGCACTCAAGGTCTCGTAGCAGACACAGGTTGTCTAGATCGAGAAGTCGTCATTCAAGTATTTCTCCTAGTACATTGACTCTGAAGAGTAGCCTGGCTGCTGAGCTGAACAAAAACAAAAAAGCAAGAGCTGCTGAGGCAGCCAAGGCCAGTGCAAAAGCTTCTAATACTTCAACACCTACTAAGGGAAGCACTGACACTGCTGCAAGTGCACCTCAAGTGAACAATGTAAAGGACCTGAAGAAAATAAAAACTGAGCATACACCTTCTCCTACAAGCAGTGCAAATTTGAAAAATGACAAGGCAAAGGCAAAGGTCTCGCTTCCTGAAACAAAAGGGGAAAATAATTTAATTGCAGACAAAATTACTAAACAAAAACCTACAGCAGTAAAAGAGAATAAATTAACTGTTGTAAAACAGCCAACAGTCACTGTAAAAGAGAAAAGCAAACCGAGTACACCAAGCGTAGTAGCCAAGGAGAAGGATCGAGTTGTTGCACTACCAACCTCCACACTGCCACCCTTGCCTTTGCCTCCCACGCTGCCTGAAGATAAAGAAACCGATAGGTGAGTTGTGACATAGATTTTCTTTTTGGGGTTGTCAATTCCGTTTCATTATTGTTGTTATTGTATTTTTTTTTAATTATTGTTATAATTATTATTACTTCCTTTGGAAAATAAATACAAACCTATTTGCTAGATCAGGCTGGTGCATTAGGTAGTTTGTTCTTGCTCTTCAGTTGTTTAATGTGGTGATTGTGAGTAAACTGAAGGAATTTAATCTTAAGAATAATTTAACTGGCTCTTGAAAAGAGAAGTATTTAGTTTGGGAAGAATCTTTCAATAGAAGGTACTCTAAAGAGAAGATTTAAAATTGCTGGTAGATAATAGCTTTGGGACTAATGCAAGGATGCATTCGAGGATTTAAGATTTCTTGTTCGGTGCAAACGTGTACATCCAGGGAAAAGTTAAATTCAGTAGCAATATATGAAAATTCTTTAATTAGCTGGGGTTTGACATAAACATTCTCTTCCTTTGGAAGGCAGTTGTTTTTATAGCTGTGCATTATTTTAGTATAATTTATTTCAGAGACCAGTCTTATTTTGAGTTATGTATCATGGAAGTGAGGTTCATGGCTTGTCATTTGTGTTAAATTTTAAAGAGTAAAAATTGGTCTGTATGAAGAAAATCATGTCTGTATTCCAAGTGTCATCTGAGTTTAGACTACTTTAAGTCTCTTCATAGTCCTGACAGAAAATACATGCTGTGATTTTTATTGGGAAATCATGCTGTTGAGCTGTAATTTACTATTTTTTCTCTTGGTTTGGTGATGAAGTTGAGAAAAGTTACTTCTGTTTTCACTTGTGTTGTTACATGCCTGTCACACGTGTAGAAGAAATCAACTTCTCACAACAAGTAAACCAGAATTTTTTAGCACCGAAGTAATAAGTAATTTAAGTGTGATACATCTTTGTAAAAAATTAAACTGTAAAAGAGAAATTTAAAAACTTATGAAGTACTGTATTTGTATTCCACATCTGTGAAACGAGCCTGTCTTGTCCTTTGAGAAGTCTGTAGTGTGTTTGATTAGAAAAAGTAGTTATAACTAGAGATATGTTTTTCTTATGTTTGCTGGTAATTTAATGCTATGTTAAACATTAGGATGCTTTGGCAGATAAATACAACCTAACAAGGTACCAGACAGATTTATGGCTTTTTAGTACTAGAAGAGAAATGTTGTTTCCTGCCCTTCAGCACTGTAGCAAGTGTCATTCCAGTTGTTCAGAATCACACCTGTGTGGCAAATATAGTTACATTTAAATTTGTGACAAAATCATCCTCTCTAGGTAAACAGGATATCTGATACTGTTATTTGTCAGCAAGATTTACTGTTTTAACTAAAAACTAGGCTAACTAGTTTAAATATGACTGGTGTTGCAGTGCTAATTGCAATAATATGAAATGAGATTTCATCATGAAGCTAGCTAGTTACTTCTCATTATTAGTATTTTTTAATGTAATACCTTTTTTAAAGTATAGCTAAACTGCATAGAGGAGTCCAGCTACAAATAAGCTATGGTTCTATCAGCACTGGGCTCATTGTTCTTTAAAAAAAAAAAAAAAAAATATCTTGCAAACAGCTGCATTAGAAAGATTAATGAGAAGTAATAGAATGTTGTTTATGCTATGCTTAGTTTTGCATATAGAATGTTATAAACATCAGATCAGAATGGTTGTGATTACAAGTCATGATAATATTTTTTAGAGGGGAGGAGAGCAAAGATATTTACCTTGGGCTCAGAGTTACTATGGGGAAATTGTGCCAACCAGGAAAGCTTGATGCAGTTGTGAAGTTCACCAAGAATCTGATAAACCAATAAATAAACTACGTAAAGGAACAGCAGTGTTGCAGAGCTGCTGTCTAGGTTAGCTGAAAGGGAAAACTCCTCTGGTGGTCAGTGATGTGTGATTTAACAGACCTGGAAAAAAGCTTGCTCTTGGCTGCCTCTGTTTTCATGTACCACTTTTAAAATCTTTTACATTCTGTCACATATTGTGCTTTCTCTAATATTGAAAGTTTGGGGGCAAAATTGTGAAAGAAATACAAATATATGAACATCAAGATTAAGAATTTTTCTTTACCATGATAATTACATGCACTATCCAAAGGTGGTTTATTCTTTATAGCATGTTAACCATTATATTTGTAATGAGGTAGTATATGCCTCTTTGAGGTGCTGCTTTAAATTCAGGCAGTGGCAGCTTGAGAAGTGGCAGAAGACATTCAAGTGTTGTGTTTTCACGGGGAAGCATACACCTATGCAAACCACTGGAATGCTTTATTTATCTATATAAAGATTGCTAATAACAATTAATGTAAGAATATATGCATTCTCCATGATGGAAGATAGCAAGATCTATTTACATAAGTTCCTGCTTGATCTGTGAAACTAAGTAGGTAAGAAATTGCAGAAAAACCTCCAGAAAAGCTTCCCAGAGAAGTGTGCTGACAGTAGAATGGTGCTATTTCGCGAATGCAGCAATCTTGGAAAATGTCCCCTCAAAGCATGACAGAAAGTTTTCTTGATGCCATGATAAAGTGTGAAATTTAAAGAGAGAATACTATATGAGAGTTCTGTGTGGGAGAAACTGTTATGTAATTACATAAAGTTTAGAGATGCTTGTGGCTTTAAAATTACTGGATATGCAGTAGCTGCACAAATCTATCTAAACTAAAGGAAATTCTGGTAAAATGAAACCATGTTTTTTAAAAAAAATCCTGCAGCAAGTATGATATTTGCAGAATTTCCTCATTAGAATGGGAAGAGCATCTCTAGAACTATTGTCTGTAGTAATTGTTAAAAATTAAATTACTGTACGCGTGTTTGGGGGATTTTTCTCAGGACAGAGTGACTGTCTGTTGGTTTCTGTTACATGGTTATGGCTGGTGATTAAAAAATGGTCAGATATCAGTAATCCATGACGGAAAAACATTTAGTCAGTTTTTCATTTGATTTATTTTTTTTCCAATTGGTTGGTTTGTATGCTGATGACTAGAAACGTGTTGAATCTGGAGTGCTTCAGAGTACATCTGAGATTGGAATCTGTAAATGAGGTAGCGTGGACTGCCTCATAATGCTCTGCAGTGTTACTGTAACACAAAGCTTGTTACCTCTGGAGACCAACTTTAGAGAGAACTGGATTAGGATAATCTTCTCTTTTATATGAGAAGTCAGTCAGAGTACAGATTTTACCAATACACTTCTGATGTCTGGCAGTACCTGAGCTCTAAATATTCTTAATAGTCTATCTAGGCCATAAGCTTGAGAAGAAGCTTGTGTGGTAGAAGTCTGGCCCAGCAAGGCTTGCTGTGTCATCTCACGCCAGCTTTGACCAGAAAGATCTGCTTCCACAGTTTCTGTAGAATGTTAATAGCTGTGTGCATCTTCCAGAGAGCTATTTGTGAGACATTTGCAAAGCATAAATGAAAGTCCTGCAAATTCTAAGAGCCAAGAGTTTGAATGATGGTGCATCGACAGCCTGGAATGTATTTTAAAAAAAATAATTCCAATAGGTTTTCCTTTATGTAATATCATTCTACTGTGTTCAAATTATTAGCAAAATTCTGTTTTTTTAATAGTTTGCGAGAGAATCTTTCAGTGAAGTCAGTTAAAGAAGCAGAGAAGAAACTTCGCCATCTGCTTGCAGACTTGCCACTTCCACCTGAGTTGCCTGGAGGAGCTGACTTATCCAAAAGTCCTGAAGAAAAGAAACCAGCAGTTCAGTTACACAGCAAGAGAAGACCAAAGTATGTTTATTGTATTTTTTTCTGAAGCCTATGAAGCAAGTAGAAGTGATAATAGTTTCTTTAAAATATATTCTTTTCAAAATAATTCTGCTTTTTAATGACTTTTTTGATATTAATGAGACTTGACTCAAATTACGTGGTTTATTGTCACTTAATGTTAGTAAGCCAATTATCTAATAATGTCTTGTAAAAATATAGTGTTGAGGGTTTTTTCAAAGTTAAGACAATCCTTAGATATATTAGCTGTATTCTTACAAGTGTTTGTTGTTTTCTAGAATATGTGGACCACGACATGGTGAAACAAAAGAAAAAGAAATAGACTGGGGAAAGCGCTGTGTGGATAAATTTGATATCATTGGTATTATTGGTGAAGGCACTTATGGGCAAGTTTACAAAGCCAGAGATAAAGACACGGGTAAGTTAAAAAAGTAAATGTAAACCTGCAATTCTAAAGAAAACATTTTGGTTTTGTTTTTACGTTTAGTAAAATTTGTGGTATTCTGCCCTCTAATGTTTGGAAAGTTTTTAGTAGCTGATTTCTTTAGTTTTAAATCTAGTATTTGTCTAAATCAGAAGGGGTTTTTTTTTTCTGCATTGGAAAATAATTTATCTGTAAAGTTGTAGCTGAAAGCAAGCTGAGCAGTCTTAATTTCTAATTTTTACTTCTTGCGTTTTGACACTATACACATTCGAGCTTGTGAAGAAGAGAGGGTAAATACCATGGGAAAACAAAATGGCACCCTAGACAGGTTGACAAAGGATAATGAAGTTTGAAAAGGCATGTAAGGGTGAAAGAAGCTAAACATGGGATTTAGCCATTTTTCTTCTTTGTAGTCCAACAGTCATTAGCTGATAGTAGGAAGAGAATGTGCCTCTGCAACGCAGCCCTGAAGCGTTGCATAATGGGTATTTTTCTTGCAGTATAACTCACTTTTACAACAGTGACATAATTTTTAAATTTCATGTTAAACTATTGCTTAGATGAGCACCATAGTCACCACTATGAGTTACTACTTCTAAAGAGATAATGTTACTACTTCTAAATAGATAATGCACTGAAATTGGTTCTTCATATGTGCCGTGTATTGCTTGATCATTTTATGTTCAATTAGTCTGTGACTGCTTGTCCTTCTGGTTTATTTGTGCATGCTTTGAACGCTGGATAATTTTCTGCTTCAGCAGTAACTGAATCACACAGGATCACATACCAGCCTCAGTTCCTCCTTTCTGATCTCCAGAAAATGAGCAGTATAATTATAATTCCTTCTTCATTCTTCACCTGTGCTTCCTTCAGTTTGCAAACTTTAGTTCTTAAGTTGAACTGCCACAGATTTTATTTTTTACCTCTGCCTTGAGAACTGTTGCAAATCATCATTAGGAGCTTCTTTCTGCTCTCCTGGAATTCTCTTTGCACATTTATTGTAACCATGTTGCTTCTTTGGCAAGCTTCATGTTCTTTGTCTGTGACAGCCATTTCTTACCTTCCCGTAGAAGTTGTTGCTCGCTATTTTTAATGGGTCCATACAGTTATAGTACACCTTCCATTAGCTCTGGATTCAAATCCTGTGTGAAGAGTGGCATTATGGCCTTTGAGATGCCTTATAACAAGCTGCGCAGTGGGCTTTGAAAGCAAGTGGATGTTGTGTCATACTGGAATGTGATCTAGTGTGTATGTATCATATACACGGGTGCAGGATAAGTTGTTTTTAGAGCTGACAGATCTATCTGTGCTGTAAAGAAGCTTCCCAGACACAGCAATCAACTTCCAAGAACAAAATGATTGAGCTGTCATACAGTCTTCAGATATCCACCATCATGAGTAGATCATCCTCCTGCTGTTTTGCAGAATCCAGCTTTATCCAGCCCAGCCTGCAGTAAAATAATAAGGAAAATTTCTCCTCACTGTAAACATGGCAGTGATACTTCTAATTGTAGAAAGTATACTGATGTATTTGAGAACTCTTTACTAATCTTCCTCATATCTTGAGTTATGTAATATTTCTGGCTAGATGTATGTGTTCTGACCTGTGGTGATGTAGTAGTAAGAAATCCTGAGCAGATAGAGGCCTCTGTCTCTAAAGCTGCTGTTGATAATCACTCTTAATGTGAGGATTTATTGGTGAACTTGGTGTGGAATATCAGGACACAGGTGAGTGAGGTATGCAGGGGAAGAAGACAGGCCTTACAGTGGGTAGCTGATAATTCTTACTTACAGTTTTGTTTCTCCAGGTGACTGTTTCCCAACAATGGTTAATTCTGTTTCCATTCAGCATGGTGTTTGGTGCAAGCATCAAAATACTGTTTAATCCATTCAGAAATAAAAACAAATGGGGGAAAGGTTTTGAAAGCCAACGAGCAAACTCAATACTAAATACCATATTTTGGTTGCTAATCTTAATGTTTTTTATTTAAATTTTGTCTTAGGGGAAATGGTGGCACTAAAAAAAGTACGTCTGGATAATGAAAAGGAAGGGTTTCCAATTACAGCTATTCGGGAGATTAAGATTCTTCGACAGCTTAATCACCAAAGCATTATCAACATGAAGGAAATAGTGACAGATAAGGAAGATGCTTTGGACTTTAAGAAGGACAAAGGTAAGTACGCTAACATGGGCGTAGCTCTTTCCGGTCCTGTTCTTGGTAGTCTGATACACCGGACTACATTTGCAAATTACGATGCTTGACAAGGGGTTTTAATTTTTATTTAGTTACTAATAGAAATCCTTTAACTCAGCTATGTCTTTTGCTCATAGAAACATTTTTGAATGTATTTTGTGGGATACAAAAACCTTATTATTTGATTCCAGTTCTGCTGGAGAGGAGCATGTTTCACTCCTTGACACTCAGGGATTAGGGAGCCCACCACTGACAGGAAGCTTTTAATTTTGAGCTTTTTTAGCCTTTTATTTTCCTTGTAGTATTTGTCATATAACTTAAAGTATTGTAGGCTCAATACTGAAGAGATGATTTTCATTGTAAGCCTTGGTTTTATTTGACTTGTGCTTTGGTTATTTTAATAATTGGGCATGTGTATCTTTAAGGCTAGAAGAAGGATACATAAAAAAAAAGCTTATTTGGGGGGTGGTGGTGTTTTTCCTCAAATAGAAGGCAATACAGACTTTTACTCTTGCTTCCTTCAGTGTTAAGCTTGGCTTGTTTGAGTTACTGCAACCTCATTAGCCTAGATATGAGAGAATCAATGACACAGAGTAGAAATCATGCAGTGTTGTTGCTTGGTACTTTCAATATTGGAGTGGTCATTTTGTCTTTGGAGGCCATTTCCTTTTAGGTTCAAGTCTTATAAATCTGTCATTTTGGGGTACTTTATTGTCTTGTGGGCAGTTTGATACATGGTTTGGCTGAGGAGTGTGTTTGGAATGTGGTACCTGTGGTGCATCCTGAGTTTCTGTACAGCATGTCCAGCACCAGTGGGTCCAAACTGCTCTATGTACTGCATAGCCAGAAGAAACACCAGGTGATGTGATGAGTCAGAAGATGGCTGTCAAAATTAAGTAGGAACTAGTTTTTGTTTTTTCCTACCATCTTTAGAAAGTATAATACCTTGAAGGGTATACAGCACTGACAGGTTTTTTTATTGTGTTTAAAAGTAGAAAGCACCTTGCAAAAGAGTTTCTCTAAATATGTGCAGGTTCAGTGGTCAGCACCTACTCTGAACCCTGACAGTCTCCAACAGCCAGTTCAGGCTTTTCATGTGAATCTTGTACTGAGTTTTAATTAGGTCTAACCCACTTGGCTAATGAGACCACACTGAACCTTGACTTAATACTTAATGACTCATTAGTTAATTTTCTTCCTTTCTGTTTGGTGCCATGTCTAGGATTGAATTGTAAATTTTTTTTGGTGTACTTCAAACTGTGTCTCATTAATTTCAAAAGGGTTTTTTTGTGTAAGTCTGTATTTGTGCTTTTGATATTGCTTTCAATTTAATTTCTCGTTCTTATTTAACAGCTTATTACAAAAATAATTTTTCAGAAAACTTTCAAGAGGGAGTGGCTTCTCTGGAGATGCTAGAATAAAATTAGTTTCTGATAGTCTCGAGAGCAGTAGCATGATAATGAGACTGTGCTATTATGATTTGTCTGTGGAAATATGGAAGGGTTTGGTGGGTTGTGTTTTTTTTTTTTTTCAAGCACGGCATTCTGTATTTCTCTAATGAGTAGTTCATTGTGAAATAGGAATTTATAGCTGAGACACTGTGGCCAAATTGTAGTCTATGCAGGGAACAAATGCAAGCAGTCGGAAGTTTGGTCATTTTCATGGTAAACCACTGCAAACACAAAAGTAGTCTGCTTGGCTTAAAAAGGAACCATTATGAAAGTGATAGCAATGTCTTGCTCAGGCAGAGCTTACAGGAGAAGCAAAGTCTTTTGCCTTCTGATGAACATGCTTATGCTTAACGTACATTATATGCTTATCTTAGCTTTGAAATACAGCTCATACAAAGCCCTGCTGATACCCCATTTGTACAAGTAGGGAATGAGAACACTTCTGGCAACACATGTTCCTCTAGTTAATATGAGTAAAGTTAATTTTGTGTCTAAGGACACCTATCATATCCTGACCTATTACTCATCTACTTATTCACTTAAGGTGGGTTTTTTTTGTTGGATCTCAGTAGTTTAAAGTGTAGCGAATTTAGTTTTCTGACACTTGTGTAAATATTGGGCATACTTTGTACAGTACTTGTTCTAAGGATTCTTTTTAAGATAGTAACATTGGCCTGCAAACCAGCAATGACTTGGCTTATACAGCTTTGCCCGGATGCTTTGAGCTGTGCTACATGTTTTTAAGCGATATAATCCTATGTCTTCCAAACTTTCAAGTATCTGACTTGTCTGTATTTTCTACAGTGTTTTGAAGAAAGTGGGGAAAAAAAATATATCTGTGTTTTTTATCCTGGCCAGTTTAGGTGTAATTTTGATGATAGGAATATCTTTAATAGGTAGGATTGGGTTTATTGTTTTTCAACCAACCATTAGAAAAAGAAATGTTACACATTGGAGCAGTGTTGCACGTATGTTATAAGGATATTTCTGTCAGTGGAAGTACAGCTCATCAGACACCACAGCTATTTGTATAGGTTGGACAGATACACAGCTGAGTGCGTGATACAGGGGTCTACTACACTGAAGATCTGAAGTTTTTCCTTCTGCAGTCTTCATTATGTACCGGACATGCTTGGTGATAAAGCTGAAGAACAGCATTACTGACTACTAATCGTTAGTGTAACATCTGGGTTCTGAGGCACGGTTCTGCCAGATAGAATGTGTATGTTGGGTGTGGCGAGAAGGAGTCTGTGTGTTTCTCATGTAGGCTTTTCTCCCCTGCCTTCCATTCAGAGGGAGATAGGTGAACACACAGGCTTGGGGATGGGAACACATGGCTTGTGGTTTGTATTCCATCTTGTGTGTGTATTTGCGTAACAGCTGACTTAACAGTATGTCCAACACACTTCTTTTAAAACCTCCTCTGCTCTCGGAACATAAAGCTGCCTTTGACTTGATAACACCAATGAGCTATAGTTTCTAATAATTTTTTTTTGCTAAAATCTCAGAACTTTATTTTTGTTGAAAATGTTCTAGTGAGACAGTGCAGGAGCAGTTGTGGGTGTCAGTCTTTGACAGTAGTAGAAGCAACCTAACACAGCTGGTGCTTATGACCAAGTCTGCTGGCAACCAAGCTTTCCGTCACTTTTCCCTTTTTGTTTGCTTCATAGTAGTTCAAATTAATTGGAGTTCACGTTCATGAACTTCAGTTCATGTCCTTTTGGGGCAGAGTTTAGAGCAGGAGGATTGTACTTTGCAGAGGCTCTTAATCTTCTCTTAGTGGTTTGGGGTTTTTTTTGGTCCAAGAAAGTTTGTGTGATGTTCTCTGTACAACAGTAATTGAAGAAAACAAGATGTAGAACTGACACTGAAATCAAAGAGCTATTTCCTAGGTATATTCAAATCTGTATACCTCACAAGCTAAGTTAGTTGAGCCACTCCATCAGTTAAGAAGTTAATCACTGGAAAAAAGATCCTACTTCCTTTGGGCTCTTGTCAGCTCTGGTTTGTTTTCTCAGTTAGTATCTCATTTATATGACTTGGGCGTCTCTCTCTTTTCTTTGGTCACTTGAGATGGTCCTTCAGTTCCACTTGCCTCTGTATCAGCTAGAAGCTGTTTGCAAGTGCTCAGCAGTCTAGCTATGGGACTGCCATGATCTCTTTTTACTAAACCCGTGGACAGTACCTGGCTTTTATTGCTGTGAATGTAAAACCAGTAGGTGTACTGACTGACACCTCTTCCTCCCTTTGACTGGAAGAGTCATTTTTAATTGCTAACCTGAGGGAGGATGTAAAACTTTGCATGGGAGACTTTTAAAAAAGGTCTGGTTAGCATTGTGTGGATTATCTGTTGGGATGATGTGTGTATGTATGTTTCTGTACTTCATTTTAAGATCTAAATTTACTTTAGATTAAATTTTTAATTGATCTGCAGTACAAATTAACAAACCTTTTTAGGCATGAAGTCAGTATTTATCTTGACAGTACTGTAGTACATGTGTCAAACTGACACCGACTCTGTGGTCCATCGTCATAGGACTAGCAGGTTACTTTTTCACAGCCTTCAAGGAGTACTTAGTCTGTCTGAAAGCTTGTGGTTTGGAAGGATTCTATGACAGCAGTCACATAGTCATCAGAGAGTACTTCACTACAGGGTATCATAGCTAGGTTTATCCGGGTTTCCTGTGAAGTTGTGTAAAACCAAACTGATCTGAATTTCAGAAGTCTCTAATGATTTACAGCTTGTCTTGCTGCTCCCAAAATAGCAGTTAGAAAATTCCTACCCAGATATTTTTCATGCTACAGCAAAGTTATCGGGAAAAGTATGACTTCTTGAGTGGTGCTTCCTGTTTGTGTGTGCTGTCCTGAACTCTGGTTTGGAATGAGCACAGATTCTAATTGTGTGGCTTTTCAACTTGATCCATGTTAGGGCAAAATAAGAAAAATCTCTGATTATTAATCAAAGATTTCTGATATGTTTGGTTTACTTTTTCTTCGCTTTAGGTTTTTTGTTTGATTTCTTGAACAAAAAACTTGTTCAGTGATGAATCAAGGACATTATTTACTCCCAGGACTCATGCCCTTGGCTGGTATGCCCATTTCAGAACATGTCTCTGTGTACATGGAGTTTGGGTTGGCTTTGTTTCAATAGGAGAATGCAACTGAACTTACAATGGGAGAATACTGCTGTCATCAAATAAAAACTTAATTATTGAGTGAAAATGTAAAAAATAAATAAATAAATAAATAAATAAAATCTAGTTTAATGAAACCAGAACCTTCTCCCTCATTTTTGTCTCAAACAGGAAGCTTTGCGATAATCTAAATGAAAAAATGAGTATAGCGGCGATGCTTTCTTTAGTCTTAAGGTGATTAATTCAGTGGCTATGCCTTTATGTGTTGTTTCACAAAATAGAATAGGTTTGTAAAAGCTGAGTAGAAAGAAAAGATGAAAATCTGTTTAAGGGACTTTAAGGAATTTAAATGTAAGGAACTTCAAGGAATTGCTGAACAGTTTCTTCTTTAGTTTTTAAGCTCTGTTTGATAAAATTATGTTTAAAACTGTCTTGGAATATCATGAATACCAGAAGGGAAATGTTAGGGAAATGGAAGAGTTAAATATAATCCAATCAGTTTTAATCAATCAAGGGGGGGAAAAATAATTATGTTTGCAGAGAAAGCAGCTGAGGAGGCTTTTAGCAAAGTGAAAGTCTGATGGAGTCTCATTCTGAACAGTGAGTACAGAATAAAATATTGAAAACCTGTACATATCATGCACTGAATGAGGCAGGGATCCTTTGGAGTTTTTTAAGCATTTTTTGTATTTCAAAATGCTACTGTAATGCATTTATACAAGGATTGAATTAAAATTTCCACATAAGGCCCTTCTGGTCTCCCGGTTCCTCTGATCTGTATCTAATCAGATATTTTGAGACACCCCAAACACCTTCCCTGTGACATTACATTGGGAAAATATTTGCTTAAAAGCTGTCATCTGTGTAGGCTTTGGATCATTCTCCCCTACCGCTCCCCAGCCTGAAGCACTTGTATTTTACTTTGGGAACAAATATGTAACTTGATGTCCTGCTTTGTTGGATCTGTGTGATTTGATGGTGATCCAAAAAAGTCCAGAGCCTGCTTATGTCACAGAAATGCAAAGTATGTTTTGTTAGATTTTTTGGCCCCTCAGAAAATCCTTTGTTTATTACAGACCATCAGTGCCATGTTTGTTGAGTTACTCATTTTTGTATGCATAGCTTTACAGCATTATACCCCAGCCCATTTTTGTTTTGGTGAAGAAAACTGATATTGTTAGAGTTCCATGGCTTGAAATACATGAACAGGAGGAGGAGATGTGTTAATCCTTTAATTATTCTAAACTACTATCTCACTTTTTCACCCTTTTTAAACCTAACTGACAAAATGGTCAAAAAGATTACTTTTTCTAAGTGCAAACAAAAGGAATAAGGCAAGGATTGTTTCCATCCATGTGAGTCTCCTTTATTGTATACCTCCCTAACAGATTCAGCTGCTCTCTCTTATCCCATATTCAGAAGCAGGCAATATTACTATTGTTCCAGCTGCTGCTCCATCAACATGCAGTGACATTAAGGTTTGTTATTATCCCGGCAGATGAAGGAATGGAGATGAGCTGCGTGGTATTAGCAAAGGAAATGGGGCACCCAAGACATAAACCCCCTTGTAAGTGCTTTGTTGCAGCATGTGGAAATGGACTGTAGGCTGCCCCACACCCCACAGGTACTTACTTATTGGGAAGTGCAGGTCTTTAACATAACAGCAGTAAAGATGAGTAATGTTAAAGTCAAGTAAGTAGTTCAGGGTTCATTTGAATTGCATGCACTTCACTGTAACAGGGCTTTAGGGGGTTTTATGACACTGCTTCCAGAAATGTGGATATTGGGCAAAGCTAATATGAAACAAAAGGTCGTTTAAAAATGTATGTTCCGAGTTATCAAACATCTTGGCCTCATAAAGGAAAGAACGATTGTTTTTTTTCCTTCTTGTTTTCCTTTTTGAGAAATGGATATTTGTGTGGCATTTGTTTTGAGTGAACTAAAGGCTGCTGTAAACTCTAACTTGGACTATGCTGTAGTAAGCAGCCTTCTGCCTGTGTGTAGTTTACTTGTGTTGTCTTCCATGACGGTTTTCTTCTTCCTGAATATCTGTAGCTTCTTTACCTCTTAAGAAGGATCAGATCCCACAATCTGATGAAAAGCAATGGAGATTTGAAATGGTCAAGTGGAATAAAGTAACTGTTTTGTTGACAGGAACTATAGATCTATCAGAAAAGGGCACCACCTTTGTCTAGAAATACACCAACAAAAGTTTTAATTCAGTTTGCTTGATATTTGCAGCTACAATCACTTCCAAATATAGTTTGAGTAATACTGAAAATCAGGTTTTAATGGCTAGACTGCCAAGGCTAGTAGACTAGTTTTAATAATAATTTTTCATAACCAGTGAAAAAGATTCAGCTTTGATAGTTTTTGTTTTTTAAAACAATTTTAACATTGTATGATATGTAGATCGTAAATAGTCAGTAATGCGCAAGTGTAATGGATACGTGCATTTGCTGTTGCTCTGATATGGAGGGAATGTTTAGTTTACACTGTTCTAGTGTATGTTTCTTAATGAGGGTTGCAGAGAATATAAATAATTGGATGTCATCTCCCAGGTACTTCTCTTTTATTTATGAATTGTCTCCACTGTTGTCAGCTTTCCTTCTTGCATGAGGGTACGGATTGTGATTGTTGGTTATAAATAGTGGTAAAAAACCCCAGGAGCTAGTGGCAGAGCAGGAAATTGCTTAAGGCATGGAGCCTACTTTGCATATAAACAAGACGACTGTGTTCAGCTGTTCTCACTAGACAGGTCCACAGTCCCTCTGACCCTTCCCAGTCTTCCTCCTTGTCATGTACACACAGAGTGTAACTTACTGCCATGCCAGAGTTAACTGTCCTTTGTGTTCCAGAGCACACATCCTCTGAAGGGCGTATCTAGATTATTCTGGCACTGTAGCATTAATGTCAGGTGTTTTGTTTCAAGGCATTTTAAAATATGTCATGGCTCATACTTCAGCAGTTGCCCATGAGGTAGCCCTAACACCAGAGATGTACTTTTGCCATGCTGAACTGGTGAACTGCATTGGTGATCTCAGTTATGCAAATAGTAACACAGCAGACTTTTGGTTCTTTATGGCTTGTAATACTTCCTCCTTTTCTTTTGAAGTGGTGGGATTGGGTTGTACCTGCTCGATTTACCTCCTGCTCCACCTCCTCTGTAGACACCAACAGGGCTATTTTATGATCAGTGTTTTGCTTCCTTGGTACAACATATGGCAGGACAAAAGGGCCTAACTTAAAAACTAGGAACTCCTGAGTGTCTTACGCAGTGGCCTGTGGTTTAGCTGCTCTACGCTGATCTTTGTTGCAAGTTTAACTCTTACTGTATGAGTAATCTTTTTTTCTGTTTGTTAAATAGCAGATGGATTTAGCACTCTTTCTTCTCTTTTCAGCTACTATGCAAGAAAACAAGTCAGTTCATTAGAATTTGGCTCTGTGTGTGTGGCGTTCTGGCAAACTGACTTCTCGTTATTGCTCCAAGACTTTCACTAACTTCTGAATGGAAACTCCTTATTTAGGAACTAGAACCTGTAATGAGTTCTTCCTGGGCAGAAGCTATTTGTACTTTAGGGTGGTGGCTTTGAAATCTTTCTGGGGGAGGCTTTTGAAAAGGGAAGGTAGACAGACCCACTTGAATGTGGTTTCTGCATTGCCACCAGTGCTTTGCAGGGACTGCACTGTCTTGGGGAAGGGTTAAGTACTAAAGAGTAGACCATACTGGGAGTGGTTGAGCTGAAGGTTGGCGATTACTGTTTCTGAAGCTCTCAGCACTTTCATCTTTAAGAACACACAGACACACACACGTGCGTGCCTTGGCTTTAATAGCTTTATTTGTGGAATTACACAGGCTAATGTGAGATAAGACCAGATTCTATTATGCTTAATGTATGTATGTGGCAACTTGGAATATAAACTCCATCTTTGCAGAGCTGTTGTTGCTAGTGTGGGTTAGTTCTGCTTTCTTGTTTTATCTTTTAGGTATTTTTAGTCTGAGAAGGGCAGGCTTATTTCTGACCCAATTCCACACTGAAAGCTTGAAAAACTCAAGTTATCAAATCATGGCAGATAAACTGATGCTGTACATATTTGTTTCTAGATTTCCCCCTGAAGTTTATGTAGGGAATATTAGCTCAGTTAATTTTTCTTTTAAGAAAATGGATGGAGACTGGGAGCCTTGGGGAGAGAACATGTCCATCTAGATTAAAGCACCATGTGGTAGCATTATATTTGTTTTCACAAACGTTTGACTAGTATAATTGTTTACACGGAAAAGCAATTTTATGAAAACATTTTACTGCACTATATTTCATTGCTATTATTGGACATGCGGTAAAACTGTAAAAAATGTAAATAGTTGTGTGAAAAATACTTTCAAAAGTAGGGAGCAGCAATGCTTTGGACTGCTGTTAAATCAATTTGTCTCTCTCTGTTTCTCCTACCCTTTCTCGTTCTTTTTCTAGGTGCATTTTACCTGGTATTTGAATATATGGACCATGACTTGATGGGACTGCTGGAATCTGGTTTGGTTCATTTTAATGAAAATCATATTAAATCTTTTATGAGACAGCTGATGGAGGGCTTGGCCTATTGTCATAAGAAGAACTTTTTGCACAGAGATATCAAATGTTCAAATATTCTACTGAATAATAGGTATGGATAATACTTAAAGCATGTAAAAAATATTGTATGTTAACAACATCTTTAAAGCTTTCTTTTAATCTCCACAATTCACCTGCTTTACACATTAGCAAAACTTTTTTTGAGATTGCCTAGTTTCTTTAAAATCAATTGTAAAATTCTAATCTGGTGATATTACTGTTTAACGCTGGATCCTGCAATTGTTTGTTAAATTTATCTGTGTTAAAACAGCAGGATTAAAAGCTGAATCTTTCAGGTCAGTATGGGGGAAAATTATCTGAGTTCAAATACATTAAAACGGAATTTTAGGACATAAGTGTTTGGTGTGTATTCTTTTTGCCATCTCGAGGTGTGGCTTGGCTGGTTCTTCATGACATACTTCTGAGGTCCTTGTCTTCATCGCTCAGGATAATGCTTTAAAAGAATACTCAGTCAGGCATGTTAAAACATGCTTTGGCTTGCAGTTACAGCTATATATAATCAAATGGGGGGAAGAACTTGTTTCTTACTTTAACCACTTGTAATTACAAATCAGATTAGCAAACATACTTTTGTTCAGTGTGCAACAGCAGCACATAAAAAGCCTGTGTGAAGATAGCGGATCAGTACAGAACTGTTGTTCATCAAATCAGTAGGATTAAAATGAGGGAGCAACTGTAAGAGTGAGGTATATAACAGCCAAAGGGAGTATCTTCACCGTGCACGTAGTCAGCTTCTCGTATTTGTTGTCACAGGAAGTTTTCCAGATGGTGTCAGAATGTTCAAAAAGATGAGACACATTCATGGACAGGGTCATCAATACCTTCTAAAGGGAATAGACAGGAATACCTGTTCTAGCATCCTTAAGACAATGATTGTGTGTGTGTCAGTTAAGCACAAGGAAGATGAGCCCCAAAGTGAGCAGGTTCACATGTTCTCCATAAAAATCTACTGCTGCTGTTGGAGACGAAATGGATAAAGGGCCTCTTTTGGTAGGGCCTTTGCTTTGTCCCAGCTTTGTCCAAATTAATTCTTCCATTTTTCCCTCATTTTTTTTCCTTATAACGAACTAATGTTAGACTATTTTCAGCTCTGTATTCCCACCACAGTCCTGCCAGATTATGATACAGACTCTTAAACAGATGTAGATGAACCTCCACATCACTCACTGTGCCCATGCCTAATCTTGCTTGCCTGCTCACCTCCCATTGTGGTGCTGTGTCTGTGCACCTTTGGGAACTCAAACTGAGGTGTAACCTGACAGTGGAGAAAAGTGTGTTATGGTAGAGGTGGAGCTTTCTGCTGTACCGTTGTACAGTCCAGGATACAGAGTGTTTTCCCCTAGGATTTTTTTTGACATTTCCACGGGAAGAAGAAAAAGTTGATAGTTGATCTGAATAATTTTAAGCCAATGTTTCTGAAATCCCATTACCGGTTACAGCCTGGAGTTAAACACATAGATTATATATCTTTTAGATAGGCACCTTTAAATGTCTTTGCTCAAAAATTCATTGATCTTCCGCAAATGCGGTCTCTGAGGAATAATCATGTAAATCTGAGAGGGACCATTTTTTTCTGCTTATGGGGGTTCTCCCAAGTGGTTTCAGCAATTCCAAGCACACATCTGAGGGGGCAAATGAAATGAAAACTATAACCTGTATATTTTATTATCATCACAAAGTGGTCATTCTTACACACATCAGCAAGTCTTTCCCTAATTTGATAAAATAAAATTTATTTGAAAGTGACACTTGCATGTATTTGAAAGTAGCAGGAGTTTTAAAGCTCCTAAGTACAGGTAAACAAAACCCCCATGTGTAACGTTCCAACATTCATTTCGCGCATTAGAGAAGCTTGCAGATAGCTTTCTGTTTAATTCATCCAGACTTTACAGATGCTGGGGGATTCTGGTCGTTGAGCAGTGCCTTTTAGCTGTGGAAACTGCCAGGCAAGAGCTCTGTATCTTCTTCTCTTCCCCTCATATATGGGAAAACTTGCGAAAGGAGATAGGGGTTGTGTCATTCAGCAAGTTGGCTGCTGGTAAAAATAGAAGCCCTTATCTGGTTGGTCACCCTGGTTTGAAAGCTGTATTTAAAGTTTACAGGAGCAGAATGGGACTTTGACAGCTTCCTAGAAGGAAGAAGTATGCATGACTGGTGATAGCTGGTTTTTGTACAAATGCTTGAGAAAATAGCAGTTTTTTCCCCTCAGTTTTTTCCTGAAGGGTTACTGATTTGAATAATACTTTACAGTATACCTAAATTTTGACTGATATCTGATGATGTAAATGCCATTTGATGATCACACCTAAATTTGCTTACTTGTCTTTGCTATTCAGTAAGTTAGTGTATTTGTTTACTGAAGAGATGCATAGATTGTAAGGCACTGCCTCATTAATGCCGCATTAATGTGGTTTGGTGAAGATCGGTTGCAGCTGTCTCAATCTCAAACTTCACCTGATTTTTGGGGAGGAAATCTTAACAGGATTAACCACTAAATAATTCTCTGTCTTTTCCACCAGAGGGCAGATAAAGCTTGCAGATTTTGGGCTTGCTCGGCTGTACAACTCTGAAGAAAGGTAAGATACAACTGTACTGTGAAAAAGCATTCAGAAGTTTAATCTTTTTCCTAACTCTAATAAGGGCCAGAAGTCTGTTTTGTTTAGGGAAGATGTTGTTGCACTGTAATGCAAGTAATTGCTTAGGAAATGGAAAGAAGTGCATGTTGTCTTACACTGCATAAACCCACAAAACTCTCTTTGTGCAAGTGTATTGCTTTTCCAAGTGTTCTGGATAAATAACTGCTGAGAGTGGCCATATATTGATGGGAAATGAAGAGTTGCAGTCCTGAATAGCTTGCATCAATATGTAGGTTTTTACTGTTAGTTTCTGGTCCTGTGAAACCTAAAATATATTCTTACTGTTGGTATACCTAGGAAAAGTTTATTTAGGGAAAGCAAATTTTTTTTTACTGACACAAACTAGTATACTGTTTCTTTTCAAAAAGCATTACTTTTGTGTAAGAATTAACCTTTACATTTGAAGAGGTTCATTGTATTCTTTAGCAGTCAGTGCTGTTGAATCTGCTGGGAACAGAGATACAAATTTAAATAAAAAATTATTCTGAAACTTCTTGTGATTTATGCTTCTGTTGTTCTTGGCTTCGTTGTGCTTGTACTCCAGGAAACAGGTGCACAGTTTTTATGATTAAGGACTTCAGTATTTATATTGTCATGTCATGTGTTTGTCATGTGGAACTGGATTTACAAAATTCAGGCTGAATGTTCATTTCACTAGTGTGTATGTTGGGTAGTTGGATACAGAGAATATTTGCTGCCTGCCTGATTTCTGCATGCTTAATTTGGGAAATAATACCCATAATTTTAGCTTTAGAAGTTTACTGTTTTCTCACAGAGCTCTGAGCTTCCTGTTGAACCTGATAGCATTAGTTTCACTGTCTTCAGAGCTGTTATTTCAGGAACATATGCTTAAGTACAGTTATGAAAACTGATGAGTATAGTAGCAGGGTTAGATAATCTTAAGAAGCTGCTGGGTAATTAATTTTTGGTTTGGATGTACTTAAAAGGGATTGATGCCATCCTATGTTCTTATTTTAATATGCACCAAACTGACCTATTTTTTCCTCTTGTTTACCGTGGGGATTTTTAATGTCTGTTTTAAAAATAATTTAAATTTTGCTTGTAAAAATACCTGTTCATTAAGAATTGAATGATTTAAAGTTTAGTGTCTCTAGTGCAAATAACAGATTTTAATATACAACACACAGCAACGTTGTTATATATAAATGAAACAAAGATTAAAATGTAATTATGCTAGCTAATAGAATTGTTGGTTGAACTTGGGGAGGATAATTAGAATTATATTAGTAGATTTTAGACAATTCTTTTGTCATGGATTTTCCTTCTGAGTAGCTTCTGACCTGCAGTAACAGAGGTAATTAATGTATACCAACAAATGTATAATAGCTGCTGCTGCTTTAAATTAATGTAATTTACATTTGGTTTACTGTTGTTTAGATCTTATGTACTTTTCAAAAGAGTACAGAATTTAGTAGGAGCATAATGAGGAGGAAATAAAAATTTAATTTTACGTAAGTTCCCACTGTTGCTGTAGATGTGCTCCTTTAAATGTTATTCTGGTGCATTTCATGTGTTGGAGTAGGAGATATGACAGATTGTGTAACAAAACATCTGTTCAAATAAATAGCACCGTATACTAATATATCGGAGTGGTGTATCTGTAGAGAAAGTCCATACCATGTAAACATTTCATAGAGGAATGCCTGCTTTGGAGATAAATGTGATAAATGATTGTTTCCAAAAACATACTACATTTTAAAAATGAATCAGGGAGTTTCTTAACAAAAAAAAGACGGATGATTTTGCAGAAATGATACCTGTACCACTGTGTATGTTATAAGAGCTTGTTAGAGTTTATGCTACAGTTGTTCAAAGTCTGCACTTAATGTTACTCTGCTTTCTATTTGGGGTTACCTGATGTTGGTAAGAGTGAATTACTAAAACTGCAAGAATTTTGGGGATCACTTTTTAAGATAGCCTAGTTGAAACAAAACCAAAACCAAACAGCTGTGTTCTGCCTTCCAGTCTGAACTGTTGATGCTGTATCTTGGCCTGTCCACTAAAAAATGTGGAAATCTTTGCCTTAGTGTGAGGGTGGAAGGGATTATTGCCAGTGACCAAAACTTCTGGTTAGAGCGGTAGAGGTTTAACAATGTTGTGAAATATAGGAAGATGTTAGAAGCGTTCCAGGCTTTGGGGTCAAAATTGTTGAAGGACATAGTTCAAGAAAAAGGCTTTGTCTCTTTTGCTCCTACTTACAGAGGGGAAAGTGAGTTTTTTTTTGTTTTCTTTTCAGAACGTTTGTAGAGGTCGTATATTGAGTATTGTAATAATCAATAGTTGTCCAGAAATTACTGGCTTTATCCAAGTAGGTCCTTCTCCTAAAATGACTAGCAATGTAATAAATATAGAGTATGACTATCTGAATAATAGAGATAGCATTGACATGGCTATGTGATCACTGTTTATATCTTCAATCTGTCCTTTGTTAGCCTTGGTCAGAGGGTTGTATTTGCTTTTGTTCAGTTAGAGCATTGCAGGACTAAAATTAGGAAAAGGGAGTAGAAGACTATAGTGTTCTTAAACAGCACCACAGAAGTAAAGTCCTCAAAGTATCACTTTTTCAGAAATGAGATCATAGTAAAATGATAGTCCTTTCTTTTTCCTCCCCCCCCAACAGCCGACCATATACCAACAAAGTTATTACATTATGGTATCGGCCTCCTGAACTTCTGCTTGGAGAAGAAAGATACACGCCAGCTATCGATGTCTGGAGCTGTGGGTAAGAATTTTGTACAAAAGTGTAGCAGGCATAAAAACAAGCCAAAAAGAAATCTGAAATGTTTCTATCAATCTGTATTGAAAGCCATAATGATGGAATTGTGCAAAACTGTGTTACAGCTGCATCCTGGGTGAACTTTTTACAAAAAAGCCAATATTTCAAGCAAATCAAGAACTTGCTCAGCTGGAACTTATAAGGTAACTTGCAAGCACCACCACATAGTAGGTGCCTATTAAACTGACAGGTTTCTTTTGTTAGTGTGAAAATTGGAGACAACACCCTGTGAACATTTAGAAGAAGTACTGTTACTGACTTGATCAAAGTGTTAACGGTTTTGAGGGGTGCCTCAAGCAAGTGGCTTTTGCTTGGACATGGAGAAAGATTTTCTTGAGTATTCTGTGGTCCTAGCAATGTACAGTAAGAGGGGTTTTTGTAGAGCAGCTGGAGTTGCCTGTTACTGAAGCTGTAAAGAGAGAGCAGTCAAAATGCCTGTTATTTTTTAAAATGATGTTACAACTTCTTTGCAACAAATCAAAATGACAACATGGACAATAATAAGGACAAGTGGGATTTGGGAGGATTAGGTATTTTGCATGCTACTGGCCTTGAGTTCTTGTTTCAAGCCTTCCCCATACACACCTGGGCTTTTATTATTTTTTGTGGGAATATTTCTCTTCCCTTACAAACTGCCAGACAGTTTATGGAGGTAAAATTTCTGTTTCTTTCCTTATCTCAATAAATCATAGAATGATATGTATATAACTCAGTGGAACCAGAGCATCTTTTTTTTTCCCTTTATTCAGCAAGCAAAAATTGCTCTTGATTCTGATATCATAATTGACCTCGTAAGTGAGGAGAGGTCCTCTTCCTAGAAACAAGGGGAAAAGAGGGTGAGTCTTACAGAACTTATAGAACCTGAACAGTAAATGGTCAACATGATTTTTAAAATTAAATGAATAAAAGAATATTACAAAGTTATATATTGAGATGTTTTTCAAAACAGATTAAACAGTAGCATGTTTCTGTGCAATGTGTTATCAGCTAGCCTGGATAAATGAAGTTTTTAGGAGGTGCGAAGCGTATCAGTGATCATTCTCAGTATAAAAACTAAACCCGTGAGTTGGGAAATTTTTGCTTTTGAGCACTAGATGGCATTGAAGCACGTCACAGTGCAGTCATTTGAAGCTTTTTCTCTGTGTTGTGCCTCTGGCACAGCCAACTAAAATTTTTGTGATTTTCTTCTGGAAGCTCCTGTTTGTAGCTCATTTTTAATCTTCACTGATGCTATGCATTTTTGGCTGTTTAAACGTAATGTATCAATTTTATCAACATCCTTACTATCATCATGTTACAGTCAACAATTCTACATTTATAATTTCTAACTTTGTTTACAGATAGAGCTGAAGGAAATTCTAGATAGGAAAAGATAGATTTATCGTTTTTCTTTTCCCCCCTGAAAGTTACATACCCCAACTAGCGTACAGTCAGATTGGTTTGCATAGCATTTGAGACATAACTAATAGATCATTAGGACTTCTACACCAGCCCTTTAAATCTAATAAATGGGAGGGGTGAACTAGGGAAGTGTATTTGAAAAATGTCCTTTCATGACTGCTTGCAACCTTGCATGTATGCTAAAAGGCCTCTTTAGTTCTGCTTAAAAGTGTGGTGTTAGTCAGCTTGTGCTTAGCCATCCTCAGTTGGACAAAATGAGTGGAGATGGAATGGGAGGAATAAGATTATGGCAACTCCATTTGTGGAGACAGATTGAGGTTTGAGACAAAACTCATAACTGAAGTAAAGAATACACAGGTTTTCTAGTGGTCGGATCTTACTTCTGCCTTAAGGCTTACTGAGATATTTTTTTTTCCCCCCTTTATGTCATCAGTGTAAACTAAATTCTCAGTGAAAAGTGCTTTTTCAGCCATGTGGTATATCTTTCTTCACTGGCATGGGGAGCTAAGGACATAAAAGTTAATTAGCACTCTAAACCAGGGCTCCCCAGTTCTTCTCCAAGTCAAATACCTGGAGTACTGTCCAGACATAGTTGGTTAAGTTTTTCAAAACATTTGTGTGGAGGATGCCTGGGGTGAGATGAGACAGAAACAGTGGACTACTTAAAGTAAGTTTACTCTGTGAGGTGTGGTTACCTTTCGTAGACAATTCACTATTATTTAATGGTGTTGGGCATTGGACAGTAGAGAAATTTTACCTAAAAGAACCTGAACACTTAAGAATTATTTCTGTATTCACTGTAGTGCAAGAATAAAATGACAGCTGTGCTCACTTGTGGTTTTGGATCTCATACCCTTTTTTTTTTTTTTTTCCCCTTCTTTTGGTACAGCCGAATTTGTGGGAGTCCTTGTCCAGCAGTGTGGCCTGATGTTATAAAATTAGCTTATTTCAACACAATGAAACCAAAGAAGCAGTATCGTCGAAAACTGAGAGAAGAGTTTGCTTTGTAAGGATGAAGAATTAGTTTAGTCAACTGTAATAGCATTAAATTTTCCTGGAGAATTTATGAATTTTGCTGTTTTCTGGGGAATGGATATAGATTAAGTGTAAAGAAAAATGGCTTTAGGTTCTTATCCTTCCTGTGATACCCACAGAGCTTGTATTAACCCTTATTTAATAGGAGCTTCAAGAAGAGGGAAGAAGGCCCTAAAATTTCAGCCACCTGTCAGCTTTCACCTAAGGAAACATTTGTTTTCCATGATTGGTGCACCTGCTTGTTGTCCCTGTCCAAAAACCAGCTCAGAGTACTTAATTGTTTTTTATTAGGACAACTGGCGACAGCTAAATATGTAGTCTGGTTAACATTACGGTCTTTTAGGTCATAAATTCATTCAACACAGCGAAGTTATCTGAACCGTGTATGCTAAAGTACTACCATTGGACTAGTTTTGAGCACATATCACACGTGGAAGTTATGGAAAACAGCTGTAAGCTTATTTTAAAGGCTATGTTCCCCTTCTCCAGTTACTGAGGGTTTCAGGAGGAATGTATTGTCCTGTTTGTACTAATGAGACTTATATCTTTAAAGCAATAGAATTATTGTCCATGGACCAATCAAAACTGCAAGTCCCTGGTGCTAAATTCCACAGTGTAAAATGACAATATGGTCTTGGCTTAAAAAGGTGGGGTTTTTTTGTAAGGACAATGTTTCAAGCAATTAAACCACACAAAGCAAATAAAACTTGGGTTATATGCTTGTACAGGTAATAAAGGTGAAGTGTATCTCTGCCTTTTACTGCCAAGCTGAAGATGTGAGTAGGTTTTGTTAAGATGTCAGTTATCTGAGAACTTCGTGATTAGTTATTTTGGGATATGTTTATCAAAATTTTGCCCAGAGTGTGTGATTCAAAATAAAAATGTGATGCTTTTCTCTGTTTTGCTCTTTTGTAGCATCCCACCAGCTGCATTAGATTTATTCGATTATATGCTTGCTCTGGATCCCAGCAAACGCTGCACAGCTGAACAAGCTCTTCAGTGTGAGTTTCTGCGAGATGTGGAACCTTCTAAAATGCCTCCTCCAGAGTAAGTAATTTCCCTTGGTCATGGTCCTTACCTCTATGAAATGTGAACATGCACTGATTTCATTAAGTTCATTGTGCTTCAGTTAAAGTAGATGGTAGCAGAACAAAAACGTTGATGCATACAGTTCTTTACCAGATGGTCCTTGAGGTCCCTTCCAACTTGGAATTCTGTGATTCAATGGTGATTCTGCACTAAAATGCTTCTGCAGCTGAGTGACTCTTACACTGTGGTAGCAGTGGTTGTGAGGATCCCAGAACGGTTTCATTTGTTATTGCTAGAACTGGTTACTGAGTTACTACCTTTAAAAAACACTGCTACACAAATGTTTCTAATGTTGAAAAGAACATCATTTCCCTTTAATCTGTTAATTAGTGTCTACTTTTTCCAAGGGTTTTGAGGTCCTCCAAGAATCTGAATTGTATTCTTTGATGGTAGAATGACACTAGATATAGAATTCTGCAAAGGTACCCGAGACTTAAAGTGAAATACTAGGAATTGTTTCCTGTGCCAGTTGAGATTCTTAGATTTATAGGTAGGAGAAGGTAGAAATACTTTGTGCAGGGTTTTTCCTGTCGGTTTCTCTGAGAGGAAATATATCGCAATGTCCAGTTTTTGCAGTGGCCTAATTGTCATTTTAATCAGTACAGATCATTAGAACAGGCCTTGGGGAAAACAATGAAAACATATTACAGAATCTGCAGGCTTCATTCTTCCCTCAAGATAGCTGTCAAGATCATAGAACAATTAATATAGCTTGAGTAAATCATACGTTCAAGGCAGTCTGTACAGACTTCTTTTTAATCAGTTAGCAACTGGGAAAAATATTTCAGTTTTATCTAAGAATTTTCTTAAAAGTCTTTTGAGACTTACCTGTTGCATAAACACAGGTGTTACTAATGCTCCTGATACACGAGGCTAAGAGGTTTCATTGCCTGAATATGATTATATATATCACTGTCTGAATATCAGTAATCAGCAATCTTGGGCTATTCACTACAATCTCAGAACCACTTACGTCATGTTGCTTATATGCATTTTAAAGTAAGTGGATGGTAAGAAATTAGGGTTTTTTTTCAGGGTCTCTGTAGTGCATCCATTCTAGAAGCTGATATATGGAAATTCAAAACAAAATTAGTCACTGTTGTCCTCCTAAAAATTAAGAGGAACCACACTCACTTCTGACAGAGCGTGCACAGAAAGCGTTGACTGTTCTCTTGAAAGGCTGAAGTTCTGCTTTGGGAAGAAACAGCTCCTCATTCTGAGAAAGTGACAGTGTACTCATTTCAAGGGCTGTAGGATATTTCTCACAATGAGTTATTGCTTGCTTCCAGGTTTTTTTGACTAAATACTTGGCAGGTCTTTGACCTGGTATGCAGAGGGAGAGAATAAAGGAAGCACTTGTCATAATAGCCTTTACAATGGCTCTTGTCATCTGTCACCTAATTTTTCCATGTTCCTGGATGAGGGAACTGTTCAGTTATTAATATGTAACAGGAAAAGAGAAGGTACTATTTTTACTGCCTGTCTCAGTATTTCCATTATCTATTGGATGGGTCTCTGTGTCCCTCAGGAAATCAGAATTGGGATGCCTGCAGGGAACAGTAATGGAAGGACAGAACTGGTGGCAGATGACTTCTTTAGGAGACGCTTGCCTCTGCTTTTATCTGTCTTAAAGGACTGGGATAGCTCTTCTTCCTAGTTTCCTAACTTTGCTAGTGTCAAGTGCTATTTATTCTTCCAAGTTATTCCTGCAGCTTTTCTCTGTTTTGTTTGTTTTTTTTTTTTCTCTCTCCTACTTTCCTGGTTGTCTACTATAAATACTAGATAGCCATAACTGTTACTGTGGACAAATACTTGAAGTCATGAGGCAGTAGTACTTTTACAAGCAGATAAAAGGAATTGGTCGCTCAGACCCTGAAAAAAACCACTTTCATATTGATAACTCTGTTATCTGTTACTCTGCAAATTCTGTTTTATAGCAAGTGTGCAGCACTGAGTTTGAAGTCTTGAATTACACAAATAACAAGGCTTTTCATAAGTAGGAATGCAAGAAAGTAACATTGATTCTCATTTTAAAACACATGTTCCCCCTTTTCTGCCAGAGGGACCTGTGCTTCTGAAACAGTGAATCAGTGAAGCAATTTCAGCCAGGAAAAGCAGAGCTGAAGTTTTGAGGGCTTTGCATGTTTCTGATGTTTTTCTGAGTTCCAGTAGGTTCATCTTTCAAAAGTTACACTGTGTATATATAATTTGAGCATTTATTTTACTAACATGGTAAAAAAACACTTTTTTAAAAAAAAAAAAAAAAGGATAAAACTGATTATCTCTAATTCATTCTTTGCAGCCTTCCTTTGTGGCAGGATTGTCATGAGCTGTGGAGTAAGAAACGCAGAAGACAGAAGCAGATGGGCATGACTGATGACTCAACAGCAACTAAAGTCCCAAGGAAGGATCTGTCTCTAGGCATGGATGAGAGCAGAACCAACACCCCACAAGGCATGCAAACTTCTTCCCAACTCAAAACTCAGGGCAACTCTAGTGTAGCACTTGGTCAGTAATATTTTTAGTTCTTATCATTACCTTCTACTTGGATTGCACCTCTAGAAACTTTAGGTATTATTTCAGAGTACTGACGTCTCCTGGATTCTTGAGGGAGGAACAGTATTGTAAGTTAAATCTTTGTTACAAAAGATTTACCTTTGCTTTTGGAAACTAAGTGTTTCTTTTTAAGTTTTACTTTTTCAGTCTTGTCAGAGGAACTACCTTGCTCTGTATTTTGAGGGGATTCTGTCTTTCTCTTCTATAATTATTCAGTAATCCCAAAACCCAGCTGCTATTCTAAGTTCCTCACAATCTCCATAGGTTGGAGGAGCTTTATTGGTTTTGATAAACTGATCAGAAGGCAGATTTTAGGACAATCAAAACTTCAGATGAAAGAGTTTCCTTTTGCATGTTACATCAGTCTTCAGCTTTTCAAGTTGTTGGGGCTGAACCAAATTGTAAAAAAAAAAGCCCAAACAAAACGACCAAAACCAAAAAACACCAAAAAACCCCTCCCAAAACTTGATATAACAAGAAGCAGATACTTCTGTAGATTGCACAGCCTATAATTCTGAAACTTAACTAAAGTATCTTGTTTGGAGACCAATTTTATGAATATAATACAAAGAGGAAGGTAATGGTGTCCTCTGTGGACACCATTTGAGATACCCAGAAGTTTGGGGATAGTTCCCTCATAATATGTAGAAATATAGAAAGTAACAATACCAAATGACAAGTTTAATTTAGACCATTTTTATTGTGCCTTTGCACATAAATCTTACGACGCTGATACAGGAGATCAGCTGAAGAAAAACAGTAAATGCATTCATAGGCCCTGAAAATTCTTTAATACTAACCATCTTGAATCAACTCTTCATTTAACAACAGAGTAGAGCTCCAAAGACTCTGTGCAGAGTTATACAGAAAAAAGTTCTTTTGATCATATTTTATTACAATTTATTGCCTCTTGCTCCTGTTCATCCTGTTTCTCACTGTAAGCCAGCTGTGAGCTTCTGCCACTCCTTATGTTTAGGCTAAAGATTTGGCAGCATTTTCAAGCATGACTTTCTGTAGCCCTTAAATTCCACCCCCCCACCCCCCAAATGAAAACTGTACGGAAGTTTAAAGAGTCCAAAGGACACCAGTTAATTGTTTGTGCTTTTATAACTGGCAACCTGATGAGATACTACTATATTTATTAGTCATCAATACTAACCATGCAAAATAAACTAGTCAAATGGAGAAGGAATAATTCAGACCTATAATGCCCTTTGCCTATATGTACTTAGAAGATATATCTAGGCAGAAACAAATACAGTTTAATTTTCAGTGGAACTTAGTTCAGCATAGAAGTGTTTTCTGTATTAAGCAAAAGACTTCTGTAAGCCATAATTCACCTGAGATATCATCAATAAGGCACACTAAAGAACTCCATGTACAAATGCATGCTTTAAACAAAACTGTTGCATTTGTTTCTGGACATCCCAAAGAAGAGGTTAAAACCACCTTGGATCAGTTGATAATGCTCTGACTCATGAATGGGACCCCTGGTTACTGCAGGTTAAAATTTAACAGGAACTATGTAGAGCTCAAAAATTATGTTCTGGTAGAAACTGCTAGATTTCCCAGAATAAGGTTTGCTCTTGGACTTGAAACTAAACAGAGAGTATGGAATAGGTAGATTAGTTTCCCTGCTTGGCATTTTTCTGCTGAATTTTCACTGAAAACCCGAGAGAAGTTTGAGTGTTGAGGATACCATCCTCAGATGTTAACAAAATCAACTGTTAAACATGACATCTGAGTGAGAGCCAGCAGTACAAGGCATTAGAAATGATTTTTTTTTTCTGTATTGGCAAATAAAAGGTGGTTTTATTTTGATATTTATCTAAATATATAAAAGCCTTGAAATCTCCAGATCCTGCTGGAGTAGGTTGCAAGTGCTTGTATCCTGGTGCACATCCACAAGTAGGGTAGTGGGCCGTGGGTTTTGCAGCTCTTCCCAGCTGTGCTGCTCTTCGTCTTGCAAGGCAAATACTTAATATTTTTGTGTGTGTGACCATTTTTTCAGGCATAGCTTTGAATATGCTATGAATTAATATGTTGGTGAATTAGCAGAATGGCAGGGATAGAAGAGGACAGAATGCATTCATGTTGATCTGGGTTAAAAAAAAAAATCAGGGCTCTGCCAGCAGAGTCACACACGCTCATTTTTTAACTACTTTCTTCTCTTAAGTCATCTACTCATAAGGCATGTTGAAATCCATGCTCCTTCACTTCTACTTTCAAAATAAACTACCATAATGAGTGTTTGAAACTAAGAAACTACTTTGATATTCTGACGTCCTTATTCATATTTACCTGCATCATCATAATCTCCTCTTATTTGTGGCAAACTCCATTTCATTGAAGAAATTGTATATCATCACAAACCTTCATTTTCCTGCTACTCAGTGACTGACTTCTTGTCCTTCAAACTCAGCACTTGCTTTTGCATTTATACCGCTAGCTTCTGGGTCACCTAGAGCCTGGTCACTTGAGCAGGTGTTAGAATCCAGATGCTGAATTAGAGTGGGCCAGAATATGACTGGAAATGCGTTTTGCAGATGGCCACTTTTTAACAGAGGGATGTGATATGTCAAAGATAGGAAATTTTGCGGGGATTGGAAATCATACAGCTGCCTAAAGCAGGTGGCCCTAAGCCCTGGCTTAGTTGTATTGTGGAAAATTGAGCTCCAGCTTGATGTTTCTCATATGTCCAAGTGTGTGTGTGCACCCTTGGAAGTTACTTTCTTTATATTGGATCTTACTAGTCCCATTTTCTATAGATGCTCCCCCAAAGGCAGTTAAGATGTAAAAGCATTCCATTTCTATGTTGTCCAAACTCATGCTTTGCCAGTTGTCTCAGCCATGCTAGATTAGTCTTTCTTTTGAGTTTCTGAAATATGCCAGTTCTAAATAATACTTAAAACCACCTTTTTTGTCTTTAGCAAAAACAAGCACTGGACAGCAGTTAAACCAGAATGAAGTGGCAATCCTGCTAAACCTCCTACAGTCTAAAACAAGTGTTAGTTTGGCACAGTTTGCCCAAGTGTTGAATATTAAGGTAAACCCAGAGACTCAGCAGCAACTAAATAAAATAAATCTTCCTGCTGGAATTTTGTCAGCAGGTGAAAAACAGTCAGAACAGCAGCAGCAGCCGCCGCCGCCTCCGCCACCACCACCGGAACAGGAGCCTCTAAAACAGCCGCCCGTCACGCAGCCCCCTGTACCACCTGCTCAGCTGAGTCAGCCTAAAGTTGAGACTGATGCTGCCCAGGCAGCTGTACAGAGTGCATTTGCTGTTCTGTTGTCTCAGTTAATAAAGGCTCAGCAAACAAAACAAAAAGATTTTGTGTTGGAGGAGAAGGAAAACGGATCAGGAAATGAAATGTCATTACAACTCAGGCAGCCTCCGGAGCCCAGCACGCCTGTGTCTGTCAGCCGGGACGACGTGGAATCTCCGGCACCGGGCTACCCACATCTGATCAAGTCATTATACACGTCTGCAGGTACTGAATGTCTTTATTGCTAACCTTGAGCAGTGGAGACGGAATAGTTTGGGGATAAAGAGTAAACATGTTAACCATACGAGTCTGTGTGAGTATAGGGGGAATGATTAAATTGATTTTCGTCACATTTTACGTCTGGATCGTAGAAAATTTGTGTCTTACTGGAACAGTACTGTGCAGACAAAGCAAAAGATGATCCCCACTCTTAAGAGGTACATAAGGGCTGGTAGTGAAACCCTTAAATTGATTGTTATTCTGGGGGTCTCTCAGTGGTGTTTGTGCTGAAGACAGTCTTCTATAGCAAATTCATAGATGGAATTTGCTGATTGTGACTAAGTGTTTCAGTAAAGACTGTTTTGGGGAGAGGAGCCTATTTTGTTTCTAATGCTGACTAGAGCAGTTCCTCAGTGTCAGATATTCTGTAAGTGTTTTCCCATAACTGTCAGTAACACACATGGTTGAAGGTTTCCATCGGGGTATAGTAGTGGCTTCCTTAGTCTTCTCACAGTTTAGAGCTCTGTTGTTAATCTTTTTGGATTGTTGTTTCAGTTTTACTATATGGTGGTTTGTGTAGAGCTCTCTGGTGGTTGCAGCTGTTGAAAGAAGTATTCTAAGTGGTTTGGGGTGCTTTTTGAGGCTAAAAAACCCACCACCCATAGAAACCTAACTTTTGCTGTTCCTTGATAGGGTGGCCTTTGTCCCTCAAGACTTTTATCCCTATTTGCAAATCGTTTCTGATCCGTCTTTGAGTTTTCTAGTGTTTATGTGTTGAGTTTTGGTTTGGTTTTGTTGGGTTTTTTTGTTTGGGTTTTTTTTTTTTTTAAAGGAACTGTTTCTCTTTAACTGCTTGCCTGGTGATCTTACTTTGAGGAGAAACCTGCATCACCCTCGTGACGCAAATGAGCTGTTGCCTTCTCCAAAATAATCTGTCCAACTACCGATAGATTTAACTTAGAAGTTAATGAGAATTGAAGTAATAAGCCTTTGTATTGTTCTAGGATAGAGTCCTTTCCTTCCTGGTATTGTCACTGTGTATTTGTATTCCAAAGCTTTTCTTTTTCATCTGCTTAGGTCAAGAGGATTTGGTTAGGCAGTCTGAGATGAGGCTTCTAAACCGAACACCTGAGCCAGAACGCCCTCGGATCTTGCCTCCAGACCAGCGTCCCCCAGAGCCACCGGAACCTCCGCCTCTCACTGATGAAGACCTTGATTATCGGACAGAGAACCAGCATTTGCCTATAACTAACTCTTCAGGAACAGATCCTCACGCGGGGGTGAAAGCAGCTCTTCTGCAGCTGCTCGCTCAGCACCAAGCTCAGGCGACAACGGAGGAGCCAGTCCAACCGAGTGTGGATTACCAGGCTAGGGACTCCTACGTACCGGGCCCAGACTACAAGGATAACTTTGGATCATCTTCCTTCTCGTCTGCCCATTATGGCAGTAGCGACGGAATAGGAAGCGGATCGTCGGGAGCGTTGGAAAGGAGGAGCTTCCTTGGGAACTCGGATATTCAGTCTTTGGATAACTACAGTACTGCTTCATCTCACTCTGGTGCTGCCCCTCCTCCGTCGGCCTTTTCAGAATCCTTTCCCAGCTCAGTAACTGGTTATGGAGACATTTACCTCAACCCTGGCCCCATGCTATTTAGTGGAGATAAAGACCATAGGTTCGAATACAGCCACGGCCCGATCCCGGTTCTGGGGAGCAGCAGTGACGCTTCCGCAGGGCCCGAGAACACGCACTCTTTGCCCACAAAGATGCACAACTATAGCTATGGAAGTAACTTACAGGAAAATCCCAGTGGCATCAGCCACCTGCATGGACAGACTTGGACTTCTCCTGCCCAAGGACCTGGCTATTCCCAAGGATACAGGGGACACATTAGCACATCTGCAGTGAGAGGGCGAGGCAGAGGATTACCATATTGAGTATCTGTTTTTCCTCAGGCACATCATTTTTATCTGGAAAAACTTTTTTTTTTCTCCTAGCTGCAGTTTAAAGCAGCAATTCAACAGACTTGAATAATGTTAATTCAACAGCTTTATTTTTATGTGGAAAAGGGTCTTGCATACAGTAGGAAAAATGAAAAATGCTTAAAACTCATGCTGTCTGAAAACTAGATAAATTAATTGTACATGTTCACAAACTCTAGTTCTGAATTTTATTTTGTATTTTGGCAGTTTTAAGTGGATGCTAAATTTAGGGACATCAGCTTTTTATGGCACTCTTTCAGATCTGCACTCTTTCAGATCTGAACTATGCACATTTGTGCTTTTTTTGTAAGTTTGGACCAACTTTTATGTAAAAAAAAATTTTACAACAATCAAAGCAGGGCACTGATTTATTTGGTATTTTTCTTTTTACAGAACTACCTTTAGTCAAAGGTCACTGTCAGTCTTTGCACTGCTTTCAGTGTTATTGTGGAAGGTGTACTTTGTGCTCATTTCAGATAATAAAACACAACCTTTCTCTTGATGCAAAATTTTATAAATATTTGGTCAATGTTTTTTTTTTCTTTCAAGAAAAAAAAAAAGTGGATGTTGTGGTAAAATGTTCTCTCCATCTCCCAGGCTTGTTTATATAAAAACTGTTTTACTTGAATGGTAAGTGCCTTAACATGTAAGCTTAAGGTCTGCAAAAATTGGAAAGTACTTTATAGATTGACACGAAAATAATACCTAAACCTAGGTAGTTAACGTGGAAATTCAGATAATAATAGGCAAGTCAGATAGGTTATAACTTTGTGCTATTTACTTCAGGTGGGCCAGTTATTTAGAGACCTAATTTTATTTTGATGAAATAATTTCCAAATTGAACTTTGAGAAACATTGAAAGTGAGGAGAAGAATGAAGAGTGTAGTTCTTTCTCAGCTCCCTCTTGGAGTTGTAGTGTTTTAGTTCCTCTGTCAAATAAACTATGTATGTCCTTACCAAGTGATGAAATATTTTTTTTTTCCCTTAAATGTCAACAGCCGTAATTATTTTATTTTGTGTGAAAAGCTGACATTGTCGTCTTTTTACCACAAATACTTCATTATAGGAAGTAACCAAAGGAAAAATGACCAGTATTTAAAGCAACAGCAAAACGTTTGACACTAGTTCTAATTCTCTGTAAACTTGTGATTGTGCCAATTAATCGATTTTATATCTGCTATTCCACAAAACATTTTAATATTGCAATTGAGTCTCTCTGAACAACTGATAAAATGACTGTAGTTAAAACTCTTACCAAGAGCCACTCCTCATATTAATTACAACTTCCAGCATGTTTTTTTTTTTTTTTCCTTTGACAACAAGTGGTCTCTCTCCTGCAGAGAGGAGGTATGGTTATATTTTGCATGTACGTAAAAGAATGTTTTAAAGCCCATATTGGAAACAATTTTCCAACTGATTATCCAGTTGACAAATCGGTACCTTATGTAACTGAGTGTTTAATTATTACTTTTAAAAAAGTAAAATTTCTACTTACACTATTACAAACGTAGTCTTGTCAGTGACTTTTTGGATTATCAGAATAGAAGCCAAAATTGTTGGTGTTTTGTTTTAGTTGAAAATCCTGGTTTGTATATGGCTAACCACCACATTGTAGAGCATGGAGAAACTCACTTCGCTAACTACGTAGTGTTTGAGGATCTGGCAAATGAGAAATGGAGAGAGTCATGCTGCTTACGATGTGGCAGTAGAAAACCCTGTGATCTGAAAATAAAAGTGGCCCAGTCAGAGACAAATACTGATGACCTGAATAGCCTGTGCTTAAGAAAAACAAAAGCTTTGCCTGTGAATGACAGTGCATTGAGTAGTTCTCCTTGAGTAAGGACACCCTGGTAGCATTTTTCTGCTAGTAAAATTTTAAAGACAAAAATCATGAGTGTCATTTAGATACGGACAGTGTCAGCTAACGCTTTTTGTTTACTAATCTTAAAAAAGAAAAATTCCCACAGTGCTACACACAGATTGTTTGGGTTTGGTTTTTTTTTTCAGAATCAAGTAAAAGACTTTCAAAGGCAGTTGCTTTTCACTAAAAATGTGCAGGCTGGTGTTACTCCCCTGCACTTCACGTGCAACTGCAGGTGACAGTTGGCTAAAACAGCAGGTAAGTTCAAATGGAAGGTAGATCTCAGGGGACTAAATGATTTGATTTCCAATACAAAAATGCAAGGGAGATGATGTGTCTCCTACTTGTTCCTTTTGGAGGCAAATTTTCAGGTCATTTAGTTCACCTCGTTTAATGCAGAGAGGTCAGTCCCCTCTGCGTGTGTAAAGGACAGCACAGTTTCCTTACGGGCTGGCAGTGCTCTGACACTGCGTCCTTCTGCCAAAAGGGATTTCAGTATTTAGCCGGGGAAAAAAAAAAAACACCACAGCACGAGTAATCCTGACTGTGAGGAGAGAGAAGGAGATGCAATAGACAGTTGACTTTTTCCAGATGAATCAAAACTCTGGCACGCTGGGGCAGGTGCGTACTGCACAGTGACTTTTCCCAAATTCAGTGTAAGGGTTGCTAGCCTGTCACTTCGAGCGCTGTATTTGCCTGGGACAGCAGCGCTGGGATCATTTGGAGGGGAAGTGAACATATTTCTGTATGTGGTAACTCTGGAGAGATCTACCTTCTCTGCTAAACCCCAGGGATCTCCTTGGCTCTTCGGCTGCCAGCCTGTCCCCCTGGGCAGGCAGGGGCTGCGTGTGGGCAAGGAGCTCTGCGCCCCCTCTGCAGGGCAGCCCTCGGGGTGCCTGGCAGCAGCACGTCGCCCCGCGGCCGCGCTCCCCTGGCCCCGTCCGGGCAGGCTAGCAGCCAGGGAACTGGCCACACCTAAGGACTGGAGCTTCACATTCATTTGGACCAGACCTGTGTATTATCTATCAAAATTCCTTCTGAATTAACTCACGTGAGGAGGTGCTTATGTCAGTTCAGAATTTTACCCTTTTGAACAAATTTCACTCGGCAGAGTGAGTCTGGCCTCGTTTGGCATTTTACATCATGTGGCTCTTGCATTTTTTGATGCAGTAGTAGACATTCTGAAAAACCACATTCTTTTTCTGTGGAGCCGTGGCTTTTGTTAGTTTCGCCCCCCCCCATTCCTTTGGGTTTACATTTTCTGTGCTGCAATTCCAAAGTGTGCTGCAGAGACCTGGACACTACATCAAAAAGTAAGTGTTGTGTGTTTGTATTTCTAAATAAACATAGCAAATACTGTAACCATGGACTATCAAGTAGCAAGTACTTCGTTATTTATATTAAGTGGTCTTTAGCCATACCGAGAGGAAGAAAGCGAGCACGACTGGACTGCTATGACCATGACTTAAAACACTTAAGACTATTACAATACTTAAAATCAGCCAAAGGAAAAGGAAACAGCTTTTATCGTTAATTGCTAGTTGTTGCTGTAATCTTGAACAGAAGGAGCAGTGTTAGGGAAGAGGTGTAAAAATACATGTATCCTTAAATGTTAATATAATTTCTTGGAAAAATAATTTTAAAATGGCAAACTCCTATATTTTCTTACGTTTCCATAAAACATGGTCTGCGTTCACTTTTCTCCATGCCATGGTAGTGTAGGGTGTTTTCTAGAAGCGGAGGCGAGATAAGTGCTGTAATGTAAGTTCTTACGGTTTTGAGTGCTCTTCTCCTTTTGCTCGGTGCAGGAGGCAGTTTCAGTTTTGGTGAAGTTTACAGTTGGATGAGTTTAGTAGATAATTGTGCAGTAAAAACTGAAGTACTGAAGTAACGTAGGATGCCTCTTGTCTGCAGGCAAATTAGATCCCAGACCATAAATTCTGTTTTCAAGAGAGAAAAATCTCAGTTGTATCTCTCACATTCTTCTTTGTGTTAATAAAACACACAAGTGTTTTACATACAACATTTCTCCAGTCTATTCTGTTACACAGGTGTTTTTTTTTTCCTGGGGAAATTTTGGCTATTTCCCTTCTTGATAGTTTGGGGATGTTCTATATATGCGGAAGTGTATCATAAAATTATGGAATTGCCAGAAAACTGATTTGAATTCTGTATTTAAAAATGAAAGGACCTTGGGTTGACTTAAAATCGAACTAACTTTTGCTTATCAGGGTGAAGAATACTTTATTGCAGGAGTTATTTCAAGACAACCTAATTTAAAATAATCAAACTGTTATGCTTCAACTTGCTTACTCTTTGTTATTTTAAGCCATTTGTATATAAAATGTATTGTGCGGCCTGTAAATAAAATACATGAAAACTTGAAGTCTTTCATTGTTTTCCCTCTCTGGTTGTCAAACAGCATTTCAAAAGAACATTGGGTTAAACTGAAGGGTTTTTTTTAGTATCCAAATGAGTATAATTTTCAGTGTGTTAGAATTCTGCAAGTATTTGGAAATAAAAAGGTATTTACCGTTCCAGTACTTTTTCAACCACAGCGACTGGCAGTACTCATGTGCTAGAGGGAGGCTCCTGGTTGCTGTGGGAGCAGTGTAGGATACCAGGGAGCCCGTGTAGGGTACCAGCGAGCCCCGAGGGCGCAGCACAAGCAGGCGGCCTGCCGGGAGGTGTGGGGGGGAGACAGGCCCCTCCAGTGGGGAGAAGATGCTGCTCATCCCAGCACCGCTTGCCTCAGCCTTTCAGGATGGTGGGCTATGTACAACATGACCTTTTTATCTTGGCGCTGTCCAAGAGGTGCAGTTAATATTCCCCATCATGTCTTCAAAGAGGATGGGGTGTGTGTTAGAAGTAATGGGAAATGAGACCCGAAGAGGCAGGTATTGCCCGTGTGGCTGTAGCGTGAGCTGCTGGTGAAGCACTGTAAATCGAGCGTGGCTTCAGCAACCACACGTTCAACGTCTGGGGCTTTGCTGCTTTTGTCCTACTCTATCAGCCGATCTAATGAGAACACTTGCATCTGTCAATAAATGCTCTACTTCCATACAAAAATAAGGCACTGGCCATACCTGCAGTACTCTTGCTAAGCTCCAGGTCGGACAGGCTGCTGCTCTCGTCGCTTCAATACCAATGGCAGGTTAAAGGCAGAAGACAGGTGGTGAAGGTGGAAGTTGGGGGGGCAGCAGCAGGTACGTAGGTGGTGGTTGACATTAGGCTGGCATAATGCGTAGCTGTAGCCCAAAGCATCTCCTCACTTTAGTAGCAACTACAATTAAAGCCTGGATTTTACTTCTGACTAGTTCAGGCTGTATTACGTAGGGTGTTGACTTGCACGTAGTAGATCAAACAGTTGTGTGAAACAGTTCCTAGTTGTCTGCTCAGTTTTTCTCATGGAAGCTGCTATTGTGACTAGTAACGTGACAAAGTTGGCAGTGGTTTATGTTGGAGTATGAACCTGTAATGGTTTGAGAACAGTGCTGTGTCCTATTTATTTAGCTGTTAGTGCTAAACAGCCACCAAGCTGTGCAAAAAGGTACCAGTAGTAATTCCAGTGGGATCTGCATGTGAATCAATATCCTCAGCTGAAAATAAAACAGCATCAAGAGGAGAGATGAGCAAACAGTCTGTATCAACACAGAGCAAGGAACATGTCTGAAATTGGGGGCAAGAGACAAAGCAAACCATCTCGTGTCGCAGCTGTGAATTACTGCCCGCTAGTTTTGAAAGAACCATGCGATTCTGCAGAAACTTGTGTTAAATTAGCCGAGCTGGGATTAGGTTGCTTCTATTTTTAAGGAATGCCTGTAAGCCCCAACAGGCCATCCGGATGAAGGGGATTACAGCTACCAAACTCCCCCAGTGTGAGGAAGAAAATGCAAGTCAGAGCTCTTGGCAGTGACAACAAAGAAGGGGAGAGGGTGAGCTTCATTTGACAAATGAGGGGAACTGTTTCTTTTCCCAGTCAACTGCATTCCCTTCCATGGAGCTTGAGGGTTTTGCTTTTAAAGCCACTTGCTCATTATGGCTGCTTATTTTGTGTGGATTTTTTTTTTCTTTTATTGCCCATGGAGAAAACTTGCAGTCGGTGTGATTTAACTCTGGAGGAACTTTGAGTTGAGCCTACAGTACTGTTTTCTTCAAGTATAGCAGCCCTTGCTAATAGGCAATAGTCTGATCGCTTTTCACAGCGTGGCTTTGATTATGCTTCAACAATTCCTCTGTGGGTACTTTGGATGTAGTATTGATATGGCAAATTCTCGTAACATGATGAATGTGTCTTTAATAGGACTTCTTGCAAAGGGGCTTTGTGAAGGTATTTTCCATTATTAGAAAATACAGCGTAGAAGAAACATAACTGTGTAGAAAAGGGAATATTTGAGTGTAAGCTTTGCAGAAACCAGCCTGGGAGCTTCTGGTACTTGCAAGCAGATCTGACAGCTGTGTGCTGCCCTTTTAAGCTAACTTGGGGGGATTAATTGGTTTCTGCAGTTAGTATTTGGATTGTGCAGATGTCTCTGCCATACTCCCTCCTACACGCTGGGGTATGGCAGTAGTTGCTGGAGGACACAGTTGGAAGTGAGTGTTTAATGTGCAGGTCTCGCACAGATAGGTGCCTTTTTTCTTTCATCCTCCAAGTTCTTTTCAGACCTGTTTTACAAACATGTAAAGCATCTTAGCAGGTTCTGGTATGGGGGAAAAACACTTTCTCCTGCCTTTTCAAATGTTTTCTGAGGATCTTGTTTTGCCCAGGTGGCAGTGGTAGGGCAGTACTGATGTCTGCTTGCCCTGCCATGGGGGCCTCTCTGAGCATCAGAGCCGAGGTTGGTTTTCCTCACGGCCCCGTGGCCGCCTCACCCTGAGCAAGGGATGGGCTGTACAGAGTACTGGATAAAAGCCTGGCTTAGGGGGGGATTTTCCCTGAATGAGGAGCAAGGGAGAGAGTGTTATTTATGTGTTTGGCAACGGTGATTTCACCTTCGTTCTGCTCCGTCCCCACTGACTGCAGAAAGGCTTTGCGGGAGTGGTTTCAATGCAGGACCTGGTTTGGTTTTGGTTTGGCTTTTTTTTTTTTTCTCCTGTTTTTCCTTACTGGTATTATCCTTCAGGGAGCTTTGGGATGTTAGAAACCACCATGAGACTTCCTCAGGTCTGCTGAAGCACTGAGTGTTGCTCCTCCTGGACTCCATGGCACACCGCATCTACTGTCTTCGCTAGCAGCTCTCTTGTGTGGGTAACACATAGGGTGACTTTCAGGGGCTGGGACAGGATGTTTCCCTCATCTCTTCTCTCAAAGCTGAACTCCAGGAGCTCCTGTTACAACTTCCAACCTCAAAGACTAGTGACAGGAAAAATGCCTGTTACACAGGTCTTTTTTGTTTGTTTGTTTAAGGAGGAGACAAGAATTCACACACTGCAGAATTCACTGTCACGACTGTCTCCTGAGCTGCTTCTCTAGATTAAGAAGAATAATGCCTTGGCCAATAAGAGGCCATCGATTTCAATAAATCACCAGAATTTGGATCACCAGCATGGCCCAACCCTGTGGTAAGGTCTCCTGCTGCACTGAATCTGTTTCTCCAAGCCTAATTCCCTTCTGTTTCACCAAGGTAAGTGAGTAGCTGTGTTGATACTCTAGAAATACTCCAGGCTTTTTTTCCCCTAGCTTTTGTTTCAAATTCTTTGATGTACCAGGATACGGGGAAGGAAGCGTATACAACAGACCTTACAGCCACACACAAGCTCTCTCCTTTGATCCATTCCCTGATGAAGATCTCATGGAGCAAAAATGGAAGAAGGAAACAACTTCAGCTTTGTTGGCCAAGGTGCTTGTTGGTGGAATCTGCTTCTATTTCTAGCTGGGGAATGTATGTTGTATTTAATACTGAAAAGCTCAGAGTATTTTTCAGGTAAAATGTGAGAGAAGCAACCTCCTCCCACACTTGTGAAGCCAAAGATTCCCTATGCTCTTACCTGAAGAGGGCCAGAATCATTTACCAGCATTTTTTCTATGCATTTTTCAGTCACCCACTTCAGCCTCTACACAAGAAAAAGCACCATGTCTGGAACTTCATCCAACAATAATTTTTTTTTTTTTTTTTTCTCCCCACCCTGCTTCCTTACTGAACTAAGCCAGAACCTGCTTTAAAAACACCTCCTTGTAGGGAGAATAAATCTTGTATTTCAGTGTGAGAAAACCCTTAGATGATAATTTGAAACAAACTAGAAATGGGGTTTATCCTGAACTACAAAGCATTTTCTTCACACTTCCATTACCAGTGCTGCTTCTCCTCTGAGCTATGGGAAAGGCCAGGCGAGGGTGCAGAAGCCGTCTGTGCTCCCTGCCATCCCTGGTAACTCACTCTCTCCAGGCGGTGCCAGCTGTGGGCCATGACCTGGCACTGCACGTTATGGGGCACATAAATGCTGCTAAGTGTCTTTAGCGGATTTTGGGGGGGATGGACACCCGACCATAAAATGACAAAACCCAGCCGGCACCCAACGGTTTTGTTCATCAACCCCTCTTTGGCCCTGTGGCTGCGCGTGGTGCCCTGCTCTCTGCGGGACAACGCTGCAGCTGGTGCCTCCTCTGTGCCCTTCTGGCTCACGGTCTATGCAGGGCTGGTGCCGTTTGCACTCCGAAGAGGTGAGGAGGCGACGCTCTGCTGCTCCCAGGCGTGGTGGCACGGCGGTGTGCTGCTGCCTTGCAAAGATGTTGGTTTTGATCCGAGCTTCCTTTGTGGAGCATCTGGAGTGTTTGGATCCAAGCCTCGGGCGTGCATCCGTTCATTCCCAGTTGGAAGCATTGTTTGCCTCCTGGAATAGTTGAAATAGTGTCACTGGTTCAATGACGAGATCATTTTCAGCACCTGCTGGCCATCTGGGGTGTGTAACCACGCAGCATGCACCGGAGTGTATCATTGCTCACCTCCTCTGTAAGAAGGGAATACTTGCCTCTCATCAGCACAGTCAGTACATGCACCACGACCCTTCTTTTCACATTACCGGGAAGGGGTTTAGAAAAACACTGTTATTTTTCATGCGGGGATCTGGGAGAAAGGGGCTTGTCTGAGGTCACACAGGATGTCTACAGAAAACTAAGGAGCTGAATATGCATGTGTCTTGTTTGTTTTGCCTGGGTTACAGCAGCGAGTGCAGAGATGAGCACACGGATGGCTCAGGTTTTGTAATGCCACACCAGTATTTCTCTAAATTATAGGCTCCAAGACACAGTAAAGTGGAGGTCCTCTGCTCTGAAAAATCAGAGCAAGCTCTAAAATACTTTTCCAATGATACTGCCATTCTTACAGAATGATCTTTATATTACAGTGTAAAAAACCCTCAAACCCAAATATTGCTGTCTAGCATCTTTAAAGCCAGCATTACTGATGCTACCTTTTGTGTGTTGCTTTATTATTCCTTCTGGAAAAATGTTTTTTGGATGTTTCAGCATTTGCCATTCCCCAGTTCCCTCCACCAGGCCAATGGATGTTGATTGTTTCCAAAATGCAAGCTGGAGCACCAAGGCTTAGGTTAGATGAGGTTGTTTCTTGTTCTATCCGGGACAAATTGTTTAGCCTCTTTGTGCCTTGTTGCTTGTCTGTTAAATACAAATAAATAGTTGTATCTTACTCCTCAAGACCAACATCAGAATAAAAGCATTCGCTGAGTTTCTCAAAAATGCTGGTGAGCGCTAAGGATCATCAGAAAAATGTTCAACTTCTTCCTTCACTTAACAGCTCTCCAACTTACACCCCTGCAGAGCAACGTATGATTGAGAGATCAGGACTTCTGCATTGCAGCTGACCCAACGGCAGAAAATATGTGGAAGTTACAGAGGAGAAGTGGGCTGTGCCCTGTCCTCCTGCGCTGGAGTTTAAAATGAAACCCCAGCCCTGTACTGGGAAACAAAGGATGCCGTGCACAGGGCACAAACTCAGCAGCCAAAGCTACCTGTGCGCACCCCGTAACCTTCCCCACCCCACAGAGACCCTGGAAAACTTTTGTCATCTCCAGGCTGGAGTCCTTGCCCTGGAGACAAGGCAGGCAGCGGGTGATCTGACTGCACAGGCACCTTCCTGCTTTCTACCCTGCTACTGCAGAACAAAGATTAATTGTGATCGTTTATTTTAATGCCTTTTCTGTGAAAATTGTTCATTGTGGGGGTAAAAATAGACAAAGAACTACGGAAGACATGGGAAACGAACAGAAATCTATTAATGATGTATATGAGAAGTGGGGTAGTAAATAATCGTTAAAAACTTATCTGCAGATGGTCTGGTGATTCCGCATCAGGAAAGTATTACTCTAAACCTGGCAGACTTTATTAGAAGCTATGTACATTTTTCTCCCCAGATTGCTTCTCGTTATGGATTGCAGATCCTGCTCTGAGACTTCCAAGCAAGCACATACAATTATGCAAGACAGTGAAAGAAGACATGCAGGTAGTAGTAATAATTTTTATTTGTGAACTGTACTTGCAATTACAGTATTGCCTTTTGGGAACAATGACAAAAAACGCAAATCCCATAGAATTTTGCAGACGTGTTCTAGCAGAAATTCAACCCTATTTCAGCTTCTAGCATGAGATAAACTGGAGATGGGGTTCTCTTTCAACTAATCTCCTCGGAGGCTCCACTTTGGTTTCTTTTTTATTTGTTTGCTTGTTTGGTTGTTTTTTTTAAAGTACAACATTTAAGTCTGAACTGTAAGAAAGCAAATTCTTTACTGACATCCAGGGAAACCTTAGGCATGCATTCCTGAAGCACCTGTCATTTGTTGCTACCTTGCAGCCTCCGGACTCTTTTTCATTTCTCAACTTCTGTATTAAGGTTTCAGCATTACGGAGCTTTTGTATTCTAAAAAACTATTATATTTTGCCCTTTGTTATGGGATGCAGTAAATCAAAGTTTAACTTTGCATCCAAAATGCAGCGCTTTCTGGGTTTATTTAAAATGCAGATATATGGCTAGATACAGTGTGATGAAACTAAGGTACTTTGCAGAAAGGATAAATGTGAAATGCAAGAAGAATATGCTAATATGAAATCTGTGACAAAATTAATTTTAACTACATGTCTCATTATTTTGGTATGCTCAGAGCATGGGCACACAGGTATGCAATTTCTAGAATCATAATTTCAAACCATTCATTTAAATATGGATTTGTATGCATGAAATTTATACATAAAAATAAAAAGGAGCCATACCATGTCACAGTATGCAGTTCATAGGCTGGTAAGTAAATAAATTATTAATTTCAGTTACTCTTTCAAAGCAGCATTTGTTTAAAAGCATCTGTTAGTCTCTTTGAAGTGATGAATGAAAAAAATGTTTGAGAAAATGTCATCATTTAAAGAAAAACATCATTTTCACCAAAACATCATTTTGGTGAAACTGGCATGACTACCTAAATGGTCTTTTTTTCTTGAGTATGTATTTTCATCAAGTTCTAAAAATAACTGATTATTTGAGATATAGTCCCCATATGAGGCCTCCTCCTGACTTGGTTAAAATATATGTCTAAGTATTTCATCCATATGACATGTTTGTGGTGGCAAGAGCAGAAGGGAAGTAACCAGCGTCCAACAGAACTAAAGATAGTCACTGCAGTCTGTAACAAAGTAAGAAAGTTGGTAGCTTAAAAATTAGGTGAGATCATCAATTACCTCCACAGAATTGGGAAGAAAAAGGTAATGAGACTGAGAGGGATCACTTATATTGACTAATTAAAAATAATAACTTCTAAAACCTTATCCCAACAACCAAAAGAGGCTGCAGATAACAAGAAAAGGTCAGGATTTCATATGCAGAACGGAAAGAACATCAAATGCAGATGCTTCACTGACTCCCAATTTGAGGGAATACATTTCTAGTTTTAAGTGTGTTTGATATTCAGAACAGCTTCTGCTGCAGGAAAAGGGAATAACTGCCCAACTTTCTACACAGTGCAGAGATAACCATTTGACAAGACAAAAATCAATGTCAACAACGTACAGGCATGTGCGTTGCTGCGCGGAGACCGTTTAATAGGACACCGGCTCGACCTCTTCCAACCGAGTACCCTTTGGTTGTACGACGCTTTGACAAGTTGTGTAACTGTTGGAGGACTTCACAGGACAGGGGAGGTAACGCATCAACACCACCGTTATCGAATTCACGAGCACGTAAACAGACCCAACAAATTGGATTCGATTTCTTATCGGTAGGACTTTTGTAAAGAGAGTGCTCCAAAGCGTACCGGGGAAGCTGACAGCTCCTACCGTTCTTCAGAGCAGTTCTAAAACTGTTCATAAGTGGGAAGGAGAAACCTGCTCAAGTTGACATTAAACACTCTGCAGTTAGTCAGAAAATGCAAGAAATCAGGTTTGTAACACCTGTATTACACACCCTGCGTTACGTGAAACATTGTCTACATCACGCAATATATTGCGTATTGTTGGAATATTAAATTCAGCACTTCCACAGCTTGAACGCTAGTGATGCATTAATATTTTTAGGCTTGATTTTCTGTAGCTTTTTAAAAACAAGATCCATTAAATGACTCATAATTATTATGGTGACAGATTTATGCTCTAGAGAGAGATTATGCCATTTAAAGCTCCTGTCCAAACAAAACCCCCAAACAAGAAAATCTCGAAGACCTGATACCTCAACTCTGGATGAGATTGTGGATAATTTTTCTGTTTTGAAGCATGGAAAAGTTACTACAATACATTTTAGAATACTGTTGTGTTTTGCTTTCTGATCCATTAATCTGAAAAGCTGAACCACATTTGCCTCCATGACAGTGAGCAGGTGCTTCGCCAGGTTAGGCATCTATCAGTTATTAAGAAAATATTTTTTTTTTTTAAAAAGCCTCATGAAATTAATGGCTAGTAGATCTGGAGTGGTTTCCTCTGTGATACCTGCTTGAGAATCTTCCACCGGAAGGGACTACACTTTTGATTACAGCATAAATCATTTCCATATGCAGTGAAATTCAATATACAAGTATTCCTCTGTTTCTTAGGAAACTGTGACCTCCATTGCTATAGTGTTGTGCCTAAAAACTTAGACTGTTATCTTAGTTTGAAATTGTTCCTGCTGTCATTGAAGATTTTAGGTCAGATAAAGGATGAAATCCAAACGCCTGTTAATTTCAGCAGGGATTTCCATTTAATTCTCCAGTGACAGAATTTTCCTTTTGAATAGTTTTGCTTTTTTTGATAAAACTACCTTCCATTAAAAAAAAATTATGTATAATTTAGCATACTTATTTTGGCCACAGAGGACCTGAAATGCAGCTCTCCTTGAGAGTTGGGAACCACACAAATGTGTGAATTATCAAAGAAATCACAGAGATTCTCAGTTGTTCCAAGTCCCTGCAATGTAACAACCTATGAAGTGGATTTCTTTTATTAAGAGCAGTGGTTGAAAGGTGCTCAGGAAAATGCAAGTGGCTTTGCAGACTTGTATCCAAATCCAGAATATTTAATGAACAGTGATAGTGCAGAGAGAGATGCTCACAGGATTAAACAGCTACCATTTATCGTTAGTGTGTGTTAGAAAGCACGCTTGCCTTTCTGCTGGCATCTCTCCTTCCAGGAAGGGGATGCATTTGAAACTTGCTCTGAAAATTTTATTGATTAATCAGATTTAGGGAGTGTGATAGGGAGAGCAGAAAACACCGGCTTCTATTCCGCTACTAAACAGTAATAAGGTTTAACCAAGACACCTTCTCTTGTTATTCTTTAATTCTGCAGTGATGGAATAATAGTGTTATCCTCTCTAAAGGCTGGTGTGATACTTAACGAAATGTAATTAATGTGTTGGTTTAACTTTATATTAGAGGCAATGTTTACATCTGTAAGGTGAATTTCTGTTTAGAGGGATACAGGGATTAAACCTATTTCTAGAACTGTGCATTACTGTCCTCCTATTTGCCCAGATCTTTCACGTTGGACTGTCTAGAGCAAGAGAGGCAAAATCACTGGAGATGAGCCCTGATATCTAAATCAGATAAAACTTTGCACCTTCAACCAGAAACACAAGGGATGGAGAGTTCTAGGTTTCCCTCGAAATACCACACTTTGTCTCTAAATCAGTTTGATTTTTTTTTTTTTTCCAGGTAGTAACTCTAGTTGAATGGTCTTTGTGCTTTAAATGTTTATTGGGCTTCACAATTTCCTGTACACACTTAGCTGATTTAGGTGTAGAATATTTGGACAATTTTGGTAATTTTTTTGTAAGAGACATAAATTGGGTTTGGCACTATATTCTAAAAACATGAGTTGTATGATTAGCTCCAAAGAAGGATTAGACAAAGTCATAGTGGAGAGGTCCACAGGAGTATTAACAAAGACTCGACAGCCCTACGTGCCCCAGCAGATGCTCTCCCTGCATAGCAGCTGGGGAGGGGAGTGTGGGGTCACACTGTTGCTGGTCTGGCCCCTCCCTGGGATGCTTTTCTTATGAATTTAAAAGGACAAAGTGACAGCAAGCAGATGTCTGCGTTTACATTCCTCCAGGACAGTCCTCTCTGGAAAGGAAAATTCCAAGAAAAAAGCTGTGAATTGGTTCAACTCTTACTGCCCGTAAGACAACAAATGCAAATGGTGGCCAAAAAAGGCCTAAATGTAACAAAGACACCAAAGATGTGGTAGCTAATGACGAAAATTTAGGAGGGTTAGTATGTGGAGTGTTATCTGTGTTCGGGGTGTGCTGGGTGTTTTTATTTTAGGTGCTGTCTTAATCATTACACTAAGAGATGAGGCAAAAGAGAGGAACATGGAGCACGTACCTTAATATTTTAATGCAGTGAAATGTAAGATAGCATATAAAGTATCAGTGAAGCTGGTCATATTTACAAGACACAAGTTGGAATGAAGTGATAATGAAAAGGACTGCTACCTTCCAGTGTGATGCTGAAACTAAGGGTTCACGTGCAACCTAAGCGGAAGAATATCAGCAGGACACCAGTATATGATTTTAATGAAAGTAAACCATTACTTTAAAACTCATTAGAAAACCTTCAGAAAACAGATAAACAATCCAGTCTTAGAAAAAATGCCCTAATGTGACTTTAATGGCTGTATTTAATTGTTGCAGAGAATGTTCAAATGCTATTTGATCACCAACCTTGAACAGAAATTTGATACATGACTCTTTAATATGGTATAAAAATGTAAAATATAATCCACTGATGGAAGCTTATGTTAGACAAAGCTGGCCTAGATAGAAAGCAGATTTCTATGTGACAGTGGTTAGGCTTGGGATCAACTTCAACTGATAGATGCTGGCATGTCTGCCATCTGAAATCTTTAAATATTGGATATCTATGTTGTGATTTAAGCAAAGTTGTTGCTTTGATGTGGGAGCTGGCAACTGAGGTTTTAGACCTAACATTGTGCAGGATATCAGGATAAATACTTCTTTCTAGTACCGACTGATGGACAGTGATGAAATCAATGCAGTTTCTTAGTAAAAAAAAAAAATATTTCACATACTGTTTTAGTTTATGGAATCCACATTTTACTGAAAAGAACTTTATCCCATACCTCTTAACAAACTAGCATCATTGAAGCTATTAATTTCACCCACTCTTTGGGACTCAAGATGTATAGATTTTGCTTGGAACTTTTAAAATTACTTTACCTTTTTGAAAGATGCTTAAAATTTGGAATTAGTAAAAAGAAATAATAAAATTTTAAATATACAACCTGGCATCAGGACAAATATAATGAAGCAGGAGTCTGAAAAGAATCTGCAGGAAGAAAAAAGGAGGAAGATGCAGGCAGGTTACAGATCTAGGTACATTTGCAGATCACTTTGTCATCGATGCTACATCAGCAATATTATTACTGTTAAGGAGGTTAGTGACAGCTTCTGTCCTGAGATTCACTGTTGGAAAGTCTCCCTTGAATTTGCCTTCTTGTTTCATACATCAGCAAGTTTAGTTTGAAACACATTTTAAACTACCCAAGCTCTAACATGATTTGAAAGCACTTGCAGAATCTGCTTTGTCACGAAAACTAGGGCAACAGGGGTAGTTGGTTCAGGATGGAAAAATCTTCTTGTGATACAGACAGCTCTGAAGAAGGTAAATTATGGATGGCTTAAGTCATAAAGAATGGAAGTGTTTTAAGAGAGAAATACCGCGTTCAAATGGAGTGTCAGCCAAATAAAACTATGGGAATAGCTGGTGGAAAGGGAGTCCAGGGCAAAGGCAGGACTACACCACAAAGAATGTGGTGGAACCTGTGAGGAAACAGAATCCAGGAATGAATGCAGGTCTTAATACCTTCCTTGAGATTTCTGTTCTTTCATGTCACTTATGGGGAGACTTGGAACGCTTTCTGGACTTCTGCCCGCATTCTGTGCTGGTGCTTTGTGATACTGCAAACAACTGAAAAAGGCTCATGCTGAACTTCAAGGGAAACAGCGTGCTTTTGAAGGTGCAGAGCCTTTCACTAAAGGGTCTCCTTGCCAGGAGGTGCCAGAGGGGGACGTCTGCTGCCGTGATGATCCTCCCCAGGCCCATAAGTAACACCAGGATTTGGATTATTTGTTTTGGGATGCTTACACAGCAACAGAGTACTCCCTGGTAAAGGCATATACTTTGATTAGATGTGTTTCTGCTGTTTGATACATCAATACAGTTAGAATGACACCAGAACTGTTTTTTCTTTCTGATCACTGAAAAGGTTACAAGACTGAGAACAGTTGCTCTGTAGCAAATCTTCTGGCTGTTTAAAAGTTCTGAAGTAGAATTTCTCACTGAAGTAACTAGGGCTGGACTGAAGCTGACCTATTTTTTTTAAATTGACAGTAAATGATTAAATATACTGAGCAGGAAGGGTCCCTATGCATGCAGACTTTTTATTTTTGCTGTTCATAAAACTCACTTCTCACAGAAATGCACATCTGCCTTGTCATTCATGGACTAAAAACCAGTATTATGTTCTGTGGCTGCTGAAGGGAGAGTACCTGATTTTATGCTTTCATGAGGGAGTTTTCTTCCCTCCAACTTGGTGTACTATCAACAAGGATATGCCGAGTGGAAGTGTGAGTATTTAAGAGAGGGTTGTGTTGGGAAGCTAGCAAGAAGAACTGGAATCAAGATGAGTGTTTTCCCATGCCCTTTTCTAAACTTTTTCTATTGTCTTCTCAGAGTGACTTCACATCTATCTTGGCAATATTTCACACAGATTTGAGCACCCCTGGTCTGCAACTTCAGAAGAGAACTTTTTCTTTATCTAGAGAGAAAAGGGCAGCTGCTACAGCAAGAGCATGTCTGCCTTGTAGAGTTTTCACTGCACATCTGACACCAAAGTCCACCATCAAGCAACACAGGCTCCCTTAGATGAGTCGGGAGGATTTGTGCGCACTTGTTGTCATAGTTCCATCATCTTCAGCAGTGTAAACGAACAGGACCTTTAGTTGGCTGGGTATGTTTGTTGGGGGGCTTGAGTGGCACTGATTCCACTAAACTCTCCAGCAGACAGTTGTTGGTAGCAGAGCCCTGAAGGGTGAATTAAGCCTATGGCAATGGAAGGGGCAGGAAAGGCAGGCTTATTTCCATGGAAAACCTATGCAGAAAAGCCTTCACATATAGCTGGTGCACAGACAGTTCTGAGAAAAAAATGAGGGGGGAAAAGAGACAATAGAAGACTCACTGGAGAGGAAAAATTATAAGACTACCTAAATTATCTTCACTGGATTGAGTTGGGGAGGGGGTTAAAAGAAAAACAACCTACTTTTGGTAGGTTCCTTTAAACTGCTCGCCTGAAATACAAAGTACACAAAGGCTTGTGGATGTGTTTATTAATGTATTAGAATCTTACTATTTTCAAGCTGTAAAAAGATAAATGATAGAAATTTGGTTAACGAAAGAAAGTTCTGTTACCTGTTTACTGGGGTGATGTAATAGCAGAGAGAAACTGAACCAGGCTATTACCAGTTGTATATTCACAAAGTACAGACGATCACTATTTCTACCTCACCTCACAGCAGCGAGGATGACAGGCTACAGGAGAGTCAATGTCTAAAACATCCAGCAATTATTCTGAGGGGAAATTAAACAGTGCCAGAAAAATGCAACCAGATGCAATAGATTCTCTGAAAACAGGGATTTAAAGGTTATTTGTGTAAGCTTTCTACATACTTGGAACTTTATTTCAGAAGCTACTTTAAGTACAGGAACACTGCTGGTAGTCTAAGCTGTCTTCAGTTTCAACAGGACGCAATCTGGCACTTCATTCATTTGAAAAGGAACAGTTATTACAGTTTCTCAACCTGCTGTCCACAGTGAACATACTGCTTTCTTAACATCTGGAAATGAACAACCAAATAATTTTCCTTGGTGTTATTTAATTGCCATAGCAACCACGAGGCTATTAAAAATTTACAGACAAGAGAAACAGCTTTAGGAAAGTGGAATGACAAGGAATCAATAAATGGACCTTTGGTGCCTTCTTACAGTACACTTGGACCTTTGCTGATAATTCTCCCCTTCATCCTTTCGGTGATCCCAAATATTTTCAAATGTCATATTTTATCTTAGCTTTAAAAAAAAAGATTAAATGAAACTTATGTAAAGACTTCACAGACAAGTGTTGAAGATGCTTACTCTCTTCTGGAAACTCAACCGTAGGAATAGTAGTATGTTAATTCCCAACATCTCTTAGGGGAATACAGCGTGAAGCCTTATGTACAAAACCTAAATATCTTCATTAAGCCACAGGAGGTAGTGGTTTGATTTTTAAAATGCTGTGCAACTACTACTTACAATCCAACTACTGTTGATACTACTCCCCGGCTGGCAATCAGTGTTTTTTAAAGCTTATGTTTGCTCTGTTATTTGTGGTTTATGCTGTGTAGTCATCCACAGGAGTTGTCAATTGGCTTGATTCCTTTTCCCTTGTTTCAGCATTAGCTTGTGTGATGCTGGAAAAGGGAATGATTTGTATCAGTGTGAAAGAGGTTGTGTTCTTCCATTTATTAGTATTGATACTAATAATTGCATCAACGTAACATTCAGTAGTTTGAACCCTTAGGAATTTTCTCATGCAAACTACAAAGATTTAAACCCAAAGAAAACACTTGTTGACTCTATGCTTTTAAGCTTCTATCTTGACTACACAATAGTTAGATTGTGGCAAAATACACATGGATACCAGAAGGTTTAAGTGTATTTTAATACAGCATCAAGCAGCATGATTATTGTTGCCTGTAAAAGCAGGGTAGTACATGCAGATTTTCGGTGCAGCTCATTTTAAAATAATTGTGCTAAAAATTCCAGCTTTATGTGATGTCAAATTCTTTGACTCCTAATAAATAAACGAACAATTTATAAATTCTCTTATCCTTGACCCTAATAACATAGTGCCTCGCTGTAGCCTTAGAAAATGAAAAATCCCTTGAGGTGTGTATATGTGTGTGTGTAGGAAGGAATGGGGCCTACTTGTTTTGTCCTTGTTAAAATCCCATTCTAGCTGCAATCTGGCAATGGGCGAAGAGAGGTTACACTGCATTGCAATGATGTCCCTGCTCACAAAGCAGGCCGCTATTTCTGTCCCAGCATCACAACTGTAAAAGCTCTGACCCAGCACACCTGCTAGGTGAACTGTGTTGGCCAGTTCTGGAAAATGTAAGCTCTTTCAAGTGAGAAAGGAAGGAGCCTCAGATTGTTCTGAACTATACTATGCGACCACCACCACTACTTGAATTAAGATTGACATTTGAATGAAATGAATTAAGCTTACTTTTTTTCTTTTGCAGAGGAAAAAAAGTATAAATCCTCCACAATCCTGTCACTGTTACCTGGAAAAAATGAATACTCAGAATGAGAGAAATTTGGGAATTCTAATATTTGTAAATCAATTCCCTGGTAGAACTTAAAGGTATCATTTTTACTGTCAAAAAAAAAAAAAAAAAAAAAAAAGTGTAATTTGAAATCAAAGTAGTCTAAAAATTTAAGAAATATATGCTAATCTAGTGTCAAAAGCTTTCCACATCCAGTGAATAGTACAGCCTACCGTTTTGTGAAACTATGTCCAACAGTCTATGTTAAACAGACTTTTCACTTTTGTCAGAGAATAGGTCAAATAGTAATTTGATGGCTTTGACTGAACTCATGTCACAGGAAGCCTTGAAGTTACTGGTAACAAATCAGTGCTTCTCCGGATGTGCGGCTGATAAGAATGTGAGGCTGTGTAAGAAGTGGTCTTTTGTGTGTAAGGTTATTTTTGAGAAATACCCTTTTCTGTCTTACTAGGGAGGGGCATGGTATTTTTTTCAACTCTTTCTTAAAAATCCATTCTCTCTGCAATCTAGAAATAGGCTAACACAGGTTGTGCCAAATTGTAGTCATGTCCCCACTCATGTAGTCCACCTTGCACTGTGCAGAACATAGTTTCCAGCTTGGCTTTTCAACTGCTTTATTTTTTTGCTTAATTTCTGTCCTGTTAAAGGGTGACCGAGAAGCTCCTTTCAGCAGGAATAGTGTCAGCAGCATGAAAAATTTCACTCAAACTTTATTGGTATGACCCCTTTTAGCCATAAAAAGTTACTTTCTTGTGTACAAATGTTTAAATTTATAGTTAGAAAAGGAACATGCAACACCCACAGAACAGTGGACAAAATGCAGTGGAATTTTACTGCAGAAGAGAACATGCAACAATTTTTGGAGTTGAACTACAAATCAGAAGTTATAATGCTGGTAAAATCTAAAATCCAGGATGTGTGCTAAACAAATCATTGATACGGTTTAAAATGCTGCAACCCACAAAAAGCAGGTGACACAAAATGGATGACTATTTAGCTTAAAGCATGTCCTGGGCCCCACTGCACTGGAATGACAAGAAACTACATGTAACTTGTAGGAGAGGAAAGGTGATTTGATGACCCTGTTCTGGCACTGAGCATCTGCTCAACTGTTTCTACCCAAGCAGTCAAAGATTTTCTAGTGTCATCAAGGAAGAAACGAGGAGTAGATAAAGCTCTTTCAGCCAGAACTAAAATGCTTTACAAGGAAGGCCTAGATCTGAGGTCTAAGACTCAAGAGCTAGTAATTTTGTAAAGGTAAACTGAGAAGTCCAGTTTGAGAAAGTGTTAAGTCATCAAAGCACATATGGCAGTGAAAAGGGCAGAATATTAAACCTGCCTCAACGTGCACCGACCAAGACATTCAGATGAAAATATACTGTAAGCAAAAAAAAAAATGATTGTGAACAAATGGCTGAATGCTGGAACTGTATGACTTAAGTATATATGCAACTCAGTGATTCCTTTCTTGTGATGTAAGAAGTTGTTTGAGCCACCTAAAACTAAAAAGTTTTAGTTACTTATGCCAATTGGTACACAAAAGCCAGAGATGGGAAAAATCATTACATGATTCTCCACCTATCAGTGTAGGCAATCCTCCCTTTTCTCCTCTAGTACAAGGAAGATTGGGATGAAGATAAGTGCCAAGATTTGGGGAAGGGAGAATAAAATCTTTACTCTTGAGAATTTAGTAAAAAGTTGTAAAAACAAGTTTAATTGATTGCAAGACAGTCTTGGCTCATGTGTAAGAGCACACGTATGAATTTGAATTCAGAGCAATTGCTAAACAGAACAGTCTATTGTAGAGTTGGTAAAAAGCACTGACAAACGGAGAATACAATTTTTCAACTGTAATGTTACTTACGTATCTTAGTTGCATGAGTAAATTCTCTGACATCAGTGAGATTGCTCAAAGCACAACTTGAAACCCGAACAGACTATAAAAACATTTCTTTAGAAAGGAGATGAATAGCTACTTGTAGACTTTCCAAGTAATGCATGCTTCAAAGGCTCCCCCTCAGATGTCTAATTAACACAAAGTGGAGAGCACATAAAGATATCTTTAACAGAAAAGAAAAACGACGTGACTGCAAAAGTAGTTGGCCATTCTGTTGGCCAGAAGCATTTCCCCTGCAAAGCATTCCCAGTTTTGACATTAGAAAAATGCTACATCTCAATGCCTTATTGTTAATGCTAAAGAGAATTAGCTTGATACAAATTTTTAAAACCCTGTTTTAATTGAAATGTTAACATTCTACATTGTTTTACAATTTCCATGAAAAGTAGGGTGCACAAAGTGCCAGAGAAGAATGAATATTCTGTATTATAAAGTTGCAGTGAAAATCCAAACCTGAACTACCTTTGAAGTATTACAGTACACAGCCTGGGGCGACTCCCCACCCAGTGTGTTGCCATGTTACACAGAATTGTACTCAGCTGTCTTAAGTTACCTTACTGTGATATTAGCACAATGTAGTAACAACGCACTCCACTGTTACACACAGTAGCAAATAGGAATAAGTGAAATCAAATTTTTGCTAGAAGAGTTACACAACTCCTTTACAACAACTGTATGGAAAGTCAAATGGACTTGATGGACAAACACAACGCAAATGAAAAAAAATGGAAAAGTAGCACATCAATCCAAACTCCTGAAAAAGGAGCTAAATGACTTACCTTAGAATCTAAGAAGTCTGGTGAAGAAAGAACAATGCCCATATTCTTAGTGAGTATTCATTACAGAAGAATCCGTTCGTTAACAAGACACAGGCACTATTTTGTTTCATGGCCTCACGAAGAGAGGATGTATTTGTGCTGTACCTTTTATCATCCAACGCTATTTCCAGAGACATACTGTTACTATGAAGTAGCTTCATTAGCAAATGAGGAAGTGATATATCCTGTCTCCATTAGAAACATGTGGGGGAAAAAGAATGTTTGCCATATGGGGAAAAGAAGAAAAATCAGTGAGGAAGTGTGTGCTTAAGCTTCCTGGATATCATAGCAAAGAAGGCAAAGCTTAAATTGGCTTTACATACATTATATTTATAGTTCTGAACATGTGTTCATGCATTTTACAGTTATTCAACAAAGACATTCTGAAGTTTTACTGTAATTGCAGAATTTCTCCTAGAAGCCAGAAAGGTGAATCACTTTTAAGTTTTTGGTGCAGTATGATGAGGTTAGTAACGTTATTACATCTATATTTTAATTCTTTGCTGATTCTTGACCAAATTACTGGAGTCTTTAGCAGTGTGATGTACTTATTACTGTTGGGTCATATCCTGAAGTGCACTGGAGCAGCAGCTTAACAGATGGCATTGCGGAAGGCCTGTATTCATTAAACAATGCTTCAAGATTATTTCCTCAATTCTCTTTCTGGAACTTTTACCTTCGTTGACGTCTGACACCTGGTTCCAGGAGTTAACAGTTATTACCAGAGGAGGCTGGCTTTGATCCCTGGGTCAACTGCAAAGCCAAAGTGGAAAAACGCATCTTTGCAAAGAGCAAGGGCTGCAGATATTGGCTACTGTATAAGGAGTCCCACCTCTAACAGTCTCTCTTCTGTCATGAATCCTTTTCCTTTCCTTTCTCCTTTCCAAACCCAGTTTCTTCTCATGTCTAACTGGGAACATGTCATAGCTTTAGTCTCTTAAATAAAATAGTATCTGCTTCCCCAAGATAACCAAATGCTTCCAAAATTAAACTGCATGAATTACACAGGAAAGAGTAACAAAAAAGGTGACTCAGTTAAGCACCCTGTAACGTTTTTTTGTGAGCTTTACATCACCTGATAAGGTAAAATAAATTAAAAAAAAAGGAAATAAAACTTTATATTTCACTTTTCACAATGACATTAATTGATTTATTAATTCTATTGACTCAAGTCATCTGTTTTGCTGGTACACATCACAGAAAATAATACTGATAGCTGCCATTTAAGGCACAGTTTTGATTCTGGTATTAATTTAACCATTCTTGATTTCAAGCTGGCATTATGTTCTCAACTCTCTGAGCAGCCTTTTTGGATATAATACTAAACCAGTAAGGTCAACTGGAGGAAGACACAAGTGACAAACTTTAGATTATTGTCATAAAAGTGCAAGACACTCAGCTAGCACTTTTCAACATGTCAACCCCCCTTCCAGTTTGAAGTTGTTCCTGAAGGCAGTACTAACTCAAGACATTTTACACTGAAACAGATAAAGAAATATACAGGACTATTCTACCTCAGCAAAAGACAAGTTACTAAGATCAGTCTAATGTGTTTTTCTACCTAACCGTGCTTCAGGACTACAAGAGTTATGTTTTCCATGATGCAGGAAGCTTAAAACCAAAACATACGTTCTGAAAACTGAACTAATGCTTTTATTTTTAACTAAATTTTCACCCTCTACCTACTGTTTAAAAGCCAAGATCAACAAACAAATAATGGTATGTTCAACAAAAATTTATGTAGCTGCTGCAGGCTTAAAATGGCACGTTAAGAGTATGCCTGCAGCTGGAACTATTTCTTGTTTAGTCAAGCTTATAATATTTACTACTGGATTTAAGAAGGATCTTCCACCTATAAACAAGCTCTACAAAAACCTCACTGTTTGCCTCTTCAGTATAAAAATATAGCACACGCACACAAAACCAGACTTCTCTAGGCAAAGATGCCTGCCACAGGTTAAAATAAAAAAATAACTTAAAAAATCTGAAAAATCTCATACAGATAAGAAAGATGCTATGCACATAGTAATGTCAATGATAACATACTGTCACTCGTTCTATGCTATTCTAACAGGTAGATCCAGAAAGTACATTTGCATTTATTTCATCTTGATGCTTTATGTGCTCCTTAGACTTAAACTGCTGCTGAACAGACTTGTTACTATAATCCAGAAATGTCTAATTTTGTTTCAAATACGATTTTTTAAAAAATACAAAAGCAAATGATTACAGAATTATGTTTATGACTCAAGCTGGTTCAACAAATTAAACTTTCCAAAGACAATACATTTGTTTCCTGAGATATCTAAAAGTCACGTTTCAACTTCATGTTACACTACAATTAACAAAAAATACTATGCACAGAACCAGAGATTAACTACAGCATACAAGCACATTTACAGAAGTTACCTAATTTCACTAGTACTATTTGTGTTAATGTGTACACCTTAACAAAGTCCTAAAATAATCTTTATACATTACAAAACAAGGCTTTACAAAACTTTATTTGCAAGTTACTTCATTCTAAAAAATGTCAAAACATAAAAAAAATACCATTTCCTAAAGGAGTTTACAATAAGAGGCTAACAATCTGGCATGGAAGAGGTAATATATGGAAACCTGTTTTAACAGTCACAAATCAGTCGCTGGTGATTAAAGAACACTTTGTTCTTCAAAGCTGGTAGGCACTTCCACATAGCCAGAAAGGTAAGTTTTCCTACCACTCCTTTTCCCTCCCATACATAAAAATATCCAATGCAATAAAAAAAAGGTAGGATAAAAGGGTGGACATGTGATCAAATAAAAGCGTTACCTAAGGTCTTGATTATTGTTACTCTTGTGTAAGTGTAAAGATTTTGTCCCAAAGTTTTCCTGACAAGATGGAGTTATTTGGCCTTTAGAAGTGTTAGCTGAAATACCTCCCTTTTTTACCAGTATATGTTGTTTGCTCACTGCTGTACTGTTGGTTTATGTCTGTAACAGAAACTGGCTCTAGGCCAGCCCATGGGTCCTCAAGCATTGAAGGTCTGTAATAGTTTTCCACATCATTAGACACTCTTTTCTCTCTGCCATCCGCTGTACCAAATGGAGTAGATGTCCTGGGTGATCCCTTTGGAAGAAAACCATCAGGTAAAGAAACATTTAATAGACTAATTCAAACTAAGAAAAAGTTTCCTTCTAATGTAGCAGAGCTTCGAAGCTGATTATTAATGATAATTACTACTCCTCACTTTCATCTTCCTCAGAAGACACTAATTTTATTATACTTTCAATTATTAGCGATGATTTACCAGGATAAGAAAAAACAAACCAGTCTTCTCCAAAATACCTGTTTAACATCACTGTGACAACTACAGAAAAGCTCCCTGTGCTATTTTTCATAAGCTGCCTAAGTCAATGACATGTCTTACTCAAAAGCTGAACAACAAAACAGGGAGTTAAGAGGCTGAGGAAGAGCTGGTTTACAAGATCAGGTCAGATATTTAATACTTATAGATTGAACACAGCATTGTGTAACAAATAGCTACAAATGAACCCCAAAATACCCTGTTTTAACAAAACTAACATTCTGTGAAATTTGAGATGAGAGGACTTTATTTTATATACAATCTGGATGTAATCAGTGATTAAGCAGATATTACATAAAAGAAAAGCCTTTTGCATGGAGCTTTTGATATTGAACTTTTAAAAAAAGAACAAGGTTCACAAGAACTGCTTCTGCAAGCATGCTAAAAGTCTGCAACGTGGAGATGTATGACATAAAGGAAATTGCTATAACCATTTTGTCCTGTTAGCATCATCCGTTGTTCTTTTCCTTGGATTCACTTCCCTAAAAAGTGAGGTTTTGTCTAAAACTGTATTGTTTCAATTAAATCGTTTTAACCAAAGTTAAACCACCTATCCTATAGATACCCAAGTTAAGTCTCCAAACACACCTGTTGCATTCTGTACCATTAGAAGAGGAGGATTCCTTGAGGCTGATTATCAGCCTCTGACTTTGTAAAGGAGGGTAAAAGCAGTGATTTAAGGGCTGCTTTCCCCATCCCCCTGACTTTCTGGCCCAGCAGTGATGGTATCTGAATTTGACTAATAAGCCCTGCAGAATATCTATGTGCATAGATCATATGAAACAATTTCTGTGTAAAACTGAGAAATGGTGCCATATAGTGAAGGCCCATATGCTTAGCCAGAACAGATTCCACTGAAACTGCTTGACTGTTTCTGAAAGTGTATTGTGGCAGGAGCCTGCTTGTATGGTCCCAGTAAGTACTTTTCTAGAACTCCTAAAAAGCTCGATGGTAATGGATACACAACCAAATGTGGAAGCATCCACATCTTATTTACAGGGCACTTATTTCTAATGATTCATTGTAGCACAATAAGGTTATGTAGCTAAGATGATGATCTCAAAACAGAAAAGTTACTAAAGGTAGAGAATTACTGTATCAAACCCATGATGGTAAGGGCAGATAATCATTTCAGAATACATCTAAAAAAACTAAGGGTCATGGAGTTTCCCATAGCAAGTCAACATGCGCTAGCAAATGTGACATTTATGTTAAGCACTCACATTTAGTAGTAAAGCAGTACTACTCACTGCAGTCTATTTTCAAAATAAAAAACACCCAACTGTTTAAAATGTGTAATGGAGGCCCTGTAACTTTGACACTGTAAAACAGTGAGTGTGTTTATTTAATGCTATGTCTAATCTGCAGAACTCCAAAGAAAACTGAACTGATGTAACTATCTGCAGTATTCAGTGACAGAACAAAATAGTTCAATGGTAAGGCTCTTCTGGATGGATTTATTTTATAATATTAAATTTCACTACGATATAATGCAGGCCAGGAGTAACACTGACTGTTTAGCATGTTTGAGATCTAGGAAATGTATTATTATGTAATACAAGATTCACAGCCTTCAATAAGTGTTAAATTTAAGCAGGCTAGTATTTAAAAAAAAGTTAGCATACTAGTCATTTTTTTCCCCTCTATTTTTTTTAGAAAAAAAAAATCAAAGTGTGATTATTACAGGCCTGTGGAAAACAGCTCTACCTGCGCAAGCGAAACCATTCCGTGCAAAAGAAACTGTTGCCAAAGATACCTTACAAAAACTTTTTATTTTATTGTCACTGGTGCCAACAGCCTTTTCTCTCTGAACTTTCCTTAAAGAAGCAGTCAATCTGTTCTCAAGACTTTTTTTTTGCCAGACAACAAATCTCTCTCTACTGTACAACCCCCCCCATGCTTTCGGTGCTATTCATTAATGTGTTACTGAGTGAGGTAATACTGCCTTGAAAATGGCAACAGTTGCTCCTTTATCAACTTTCTTCACCTAACATTAATTTCCGCCACAGAAACACAAAAATGCCTGTACATTTCAGAAGATTTTTTTATTACTTTCTGTAATCATTTTCAACCCACCACCACTAACTAGCTGCTGTTACTAGCTAGTTCACTAACTCCTGTTGAGTGTAGAAAGGGAAACACTACCACTAAGCAAACTATTTCTTCAAGAAATACAACAAACGTGTTTTCCTAAAACGTAAAGCAGATGCATTTCTGTAGAAAAAAACAAAAAGCTCTGCAAAGTACTGGCCACATAAAAGTTAAGTCAGCCATTTCTGAAAAATCAAGCTTACTGTGTTTTTAACTTTTCTGTTAATTTCAGAAAGTCTAAAAACACAAAATGAGCACAGAATACTAATGATATTAATAGAATATTAAAGTAAATATAAACTGTCTTTTGGACTTCCTGATGGGATTTTAAAGGGTCGCTTAAGGCTTTCATCTTGAAAATGGGTACAGGAGCATCATAAATTTCAAAAGCACTGTAGTTCTCTTAACAGTAGCATCTACAAAAGGGAGGGGAACAATCCACATAGCTCAGAAAAAAACCTGATGCATCAAAAATGCAAAAAATCCCTCTACCTGAATCTATTCATGTCCTCATGGACTGAGATTCTTGTTGCTGACATGGAAGATGGGGACTCACAGTTTATGAGACTTCCTCCCTCTGTGATTGCCTCTATTGCTCTCCCAGGCAAAACAACCCAGGTGTATACACATAAAAGCATACACATTACTTTAGTCCTAGGCAAAGCTACAGACATACGATGTCCTTCTAGTCTTAGAAAGCATCAACATCAGGTCAGTGCTCCTAAACTACTCTCAGAGTCTACAGAAGGGAAGGAGAGAAGGGAAAATGTTATGACAATCTGTGACTGGATTCAAACTTGTACCTTCTTTATGTCAGATTTCTACCTTAACACCAAGAATGGACCCTCCTGCCCACAGGTCCTGACATGAAACTGTTCTTGACTACAACTAGAGGCAAAAGGATTCCTGCATATTCTTCTGCTCAGTTAAGGAAGGCTCTTAAAAAATACTTAATTGAATATCCAGAGAGTGATCTGAAGGGAAATCTGATACCAACAACATAAACCATCCCTCCAGAATCTGCAGAAGAAACCCCACATCCTTTGGCTTTTTAACAGGTACAGAAGTTAAGGAATCTATAGGCATCCACACTGGCAAAGGCTCCCATGTTGAAGAAAATGTATAGGGATCATAATGATGCCCTTCCACCAACTATGAGATTCCTATAAGATCGTTATCTGCACCACAAAAAAGTAACCAAAGACTATTTCTGAATGGGAATGTGATTATGCAGTTCAGGCACACTATGACTTTACTAATCTCTGTTAAGATTTGCCTTCATTATTACACTTTAATCCTTTAAGTGTCTGTAAAAGCACCTGAAAATTTTATCACTGTACTGCATGTGTCATTTGTTACGTTTTTAAGGTTTCTCTAATACTGCATTAAGCCAGCTATGCACGTGAAGTTGGCATCAAGAATTGCCATCCCTATCTGCATTGCCAGTCACATGCCCCAACTAAACCATCTGAAAAAAAACATTAACTCACAGAACCTATTGTTGATAGCTCCCAGGAAAACTACTTACAGAAGCTTTCAGTGCAATGCAAAGACTTTAAAATGATATGTGCTAATTTCTGCTTAAAGGAGCCTCAGCTTAATCCTCTTTAACAGAGCACTCCTTTTCTCCACTCAGGTCTCAGAAAGCTCTGTGTGTGGCTAGGGCAGCTTCCGTGATGCAAGACGACACAGGCAAAGCAAAAGCACACAGAACTTCACCACTGTGTTAAAGAAAGCCGATCAAAGGGATGTACCTACAAGGGAAAGAGGCGTTTGCTGCAGTTCTAGGTGGTTCTTAATTCTCTACCTTCACATGCCAGCATAGGAAAAGGAAGGGAAACTACACTCGTGTCTTCACAAAAGGCCTCAGCCAGGCCTGGGGCCCTCACCCCTCACCGCTGCCTAAGCTGGGGTCTCTCCATCCTCTCTCTACCGGGGAGAAGACAGATGTTGCCCAGTGCAGTGCAAGTCTCGCTCTCTCCTGAAAATCGCGGTGCAGGAGGTGGACGCTGCGCCTTGTCCCAAGCCCTGGGCGTGCTCTCCCCTGCGGGCCGAAGGCCGCGCTTAGCAGCAGCTCTCTCCCTCCCTCCCTCCCGCCCCGCTGTGCGGAGGCGCAGGCCTGTCGCCCTCGCCGCCCTGCCCCATACCTGGTAGTGCCTCTGGAAGCCCCCGGGCGAGCGCTTGTGCTGCTGCGGGTGCATGGGAGCTCCAGCCGGGGATACGCCGCCGTAGGGCGGCGTGTGGTGGGGGCTCCCGTAGC
>NW_020799096.1:9133116-9135688 GCF_003259725.1 Athene cunicularia
GGGCCTGCCCCGACCCCGGCGGACGCGTTTCCCGCCGGGCCGGGCCGCTTGGGAGCGGGAGGGCGGGAAGGCGGCAGCGCGGTTCGGCAGCGATTTGTCACCCTGACCCTGAGGAGTTTGGGGCGTTTTCAAGCGGAAGAGGAATGACCCGAAGCGAGAGTCTTAGAAGATGTGGAGCGGCTGTGCCCCTTGGCTCGAATTAAAGGCGCAGTAATAAAGCCCGGTATTTGCGAGCTGCGTATAAGTGAATTCCCACTGTGCTACAGTTGATAAAAATCAACAAAATCCACTGTTGTAAAGCAAAGCAAGTATTTGCCTCATTTCGCGGCGCTTCGGATGTGCTTATTCGCACTCTTTTCTTGTACAGTTTTTTAATTATAATACATGAGTCTGCAAATGCTACATACATCATGATAGTCCCAATTGAAGATATACAGTGACATATTTAAAGAGTACTTTAACGGAAAGTTTTGTTTCTTTTTTGTTTGTTTGTTTGTCTTGTTTTTAATCAGTTTGAACTGTCTTGCAGTTCTTCAGTGGCGTGGAATTTCTGGCAAAACACCTATGCATACAAACTCAGGAAAATGCTCTGTTGGAGGAGAACCTTGTGTTTAGCGACATGAACTCAAATTCACAGTGTTACTTTTTAGCATTACTGTTCTGTGCTCAGCTATATTAATGGGAATGTTCAACAGGTGAAAAGTAGTAAATAGACTTTTGTTGTTGTTTGGGATTTCCATCAGTGTAACAAAGCACTACTTAGTTTTAGGACACTGCCATGTATATTAAATAGGGCTTTCAGAACAGTAGCAAACAATTGTTAGCCAATAAAATAAGATGGATGTTTCTGTGCTTTGTAAGTCTTGTTTTTCTTTGGCGTTACACAGGTGGTTTTTTGTTTGGGGCTTTTTGGTGGATTTTTTTTTTTTTTGAGAGGAATTGGAGATAACTCACTTTCTGTTCTTGCTGAATACAGCTCTCCACTCTGTTTTACAGCCTCCCCGTGAAAACATGGAGCAATACCCTTGCAATTCTAAAATGGAGACTAAATCTCCTCACTTTTTTTGTTAATCCTTAATTGTTTTATCTTCTTTAGAAGACCAATTTTTTATCTATTATTACGCACACAAGGAATGCCGTGTCTACACAAACCAGTTTATTAACAAAGTATCAATTTCTCTGTCTGATCAGTCTTATTCCAGAAAAAGACATATTGTTACACATGGGTTGAGTTATACTGGTATAGTTTTGCTGATTAATTCCTTGTTGACCAATCTAATTGCTTCTAGGAATTTAAGCATTCATGTTATACTTTTCATTGCATGTAGCATGTCCAGTCAACAAGCTATTCACATAGAAGATTTTCTCTGTGTTCTGCCTCATCAGTCAGGTTGTCTGACATGTAACACTTCTAAAGCCTTTGTTACTAGTAATGCTCATTTTTAGGCAGTCCGAAGTTTCAGCTGCTCTTGAGATGCAGCTGCCATTGTCACAGGGTATTTCTCATAAATAAATGCTGAACCTCTGTGGGGGCTTTTTTATCCTCTTACAGGGCAAGAAGACACCGTGATGTTCCCGTAACAGGACTTACACTCTGACGTAACATAAACTAAAAATAGACTGAAAGTACTTAGTTCAAGGAAGAATTCCTTGAAGGTCAATTCAAGCTGACCCTTCCATAGCTATATACAACTGAAGATATAGCTTACAGTGTAAGTGATATTGCACCTTCAGTGACACCAAACTGAGGTGAAGGATCTACCTTGTGCCAGCGAGAGGGCTGAATGGTGTCCAGTACCACCACCCACCTTGTAAGTGCAGAAGTACCCCGTGGTGGGGATATTTTACTTTTATTCACAGAATCATCAAGCTTGGAAAAGACCTTGAAGACCATCTAGTCCAACCATTAACCTCACACTGACTGTTACCAACTCCACCAGATCCCTCAGCGCTGGGTCAACCCGACTCTTAAACCCCTCCAGGGATGGGGACTCCCCCCCTGCCCTGGGCAGCCCATTCCAACACCCATTTCTGCAAAGAAATACTTCCTAATAGCCAGTCTAACCCTGGTGCAGCTTGAGGCCATTCCTTCTTGTCCTATCGCTTGTTGCTTGGTTCAAGAGGCTCATCCCCAGCTCTCTGCACCCTCCTGTCAGGGAGCTGTAGAGAGCGATGAGGTCTCCCCTCAGCCTCCTCTTCTCCGGACTAAACCCCCCAGTTCCTTCAGCCGCTGCTCCATCTTGGCAATGCTGTATGTTGCAGTCTGTACACCGGACCGGGAGTACAAATTCTTAGCTACCGCCCGCTTGGTTTGCCCGGGAATTGGATGTCACGGCCCGAAAAGCTTAGCTCAGTTTTGGTTAAACAGTGAGGTTTTGACACAGGCACTGGAATTAGCGCTGCGACACGTGCCAGGCGCCTCCCCGCTGACAGTCCAGCCGCCTGCGCCCTGCACACCGAGGAAAGCGGGAGCGGCAGCCTTTCCGCAGGGACTATTTTACGGGACAGGCGAACGGCGGCGGCAGCCCCGGCCCTCAGCGCGGGAAAGCGCGGGGGCGGCGCCGGCGGGGAG
>NW_020799096.1:9135738-9251841 GCF_003259725.1 Athene cunicularia
CGCCGGGGAGCGGCGGGGAGCGGGTCAGCTCTGCCGGCAGCCAGCGGGGCCAGTGCCCGCTTCCCCTTCTGGGCCTGACTGTTTCAAAGGTTACGGAACTCTTTAACTTCGTACAGTGTTTTTTACCGAAGAAAAATAAAACTAAGCTGGCACACAGCCGTTTTCCTCTGGCTTGCAGATTTCTCTGCGATTTAATAACGTGGGAAAATACTAACAGTTGCGTTGATTGCATTAGAATCGGAGGAAGTTCGGACTTCTGGTTCCTAAGATGAACATACCAAGTGCATCCCTTGCCAGGAGTGTACCTACTGATAGAGAATTAACCCACGGTAGTGATGGACTTGATCGTTACTTGCTGCATGTGTAAATTAAAAAGTATCGATTTTGCAATCAGAGACAATAGATTTAAGGAGAGGAGTCCTCTGGAGTTGGATGTAATTGGAATGGAATCTATTTACTGCCAACTTGCATTCCTGCAAAAATATTAAATGTGCTAATCAGCTCTCTTCTCAGTGCTGTCTTCTGTCACAGGTATAAAGGAAAGCTGTTTTTTTTGTTTTTTTTTTTTTTTTAAAATGGGCATGAACATTAATTTCTGTTCTGTAGAATGATCTCTCTGTTGGTTGCTTATGCACATTTTTATGTTAGACCACCATTGGGACAACCTGCCAGGCTTCACTAAAGAGTTTAAATCCTATTGAGAGCGAGTGGGTCTATGTATTTTTCATCAAATTATTTACAAGAGATACATCCGACTATCTAATTTACAGTAAAGAGCAGCATGGAAATAAAGAATTTACAAATAGGATATAGTTAGCTGGGCAAGTGGATTTTTCTTTCAATCGCCAAGTTACTGGAATAATTAAAAGCAAAAATACAAGAGAAAAATGTGAGCTCGCATTTTAGAGAATTTAGACTATTGAGCCAGAATTCCAACAAAAAACACTCTGTGGGAAATGTTTAACTTTGGGTATGTGCCTGTTAAGAAGCTAGCGAGGAGAGAGGAAAAAAAGAAAAAAAACCCCAGACCGGGACGTGCTGGTCAGTACTGATCAATTCTGATCTCTTCTGCTCATTTGTGGTGTGGTTTTGTTTCTTTTTGTTCCTCCAATAAGGGGTTGATAGTGTTCTGGTACTCGGGATCAGTGTACCAGAGCTGCTGGTTCTCTAGCAGTCCGAAGGCTTTCTATTGTAATTGTTCCAGCAAATTAGTGTCTTGCTGGAATGCAAATCTAGGTCCTCTGTGTTTTCTTTGGTGAATATTTGTGTTCTTCTGGTTTGAAGACACTAACGGGGCTATTTTTTCTCAGATTTTCAAAAGCAAGTTTTTGATAACTTTCTAGCATTTCTTTGTCATTGTGGACATGAGTGTTATTTATCAGCATTAAAAAAAAATAAATCACAATGGTCTGTTTGTCTCTGAAACAACAATGGTACTCTCCTGTTGTCTTCTAACTGTAGCAGAGGCCTAATCCCTGAATGGAGATGTTACCGTAATGTGAGTGATATGATAACTGGTAAGGATTCATCAGTTTTAGTTACATATAAATGAATATTTACAGGCTAACACTTTATAGGCTTCTTTGAGAAATATCTTTATGGTTTCCTGTAATTCAGCCAGCCCCAGGTAGAGAACCTGTTGGCTCTGAAAAGTTGCTGCTGTTCTGGTAGTGTGTCAGTAACGCTAAATGCTAGTTCAGGAGGAGAATAAGTGAGCCTTTGAGTGAGACAGCGCATCTTTAAAAGGTGTGGAAAGAATAGAGGAAGATGGACCCTTTTTGTTAACTAAAATGAGATAGATATATGTGTTTTTAAGGAGCTGTGCTCTTCAGTAAAGCTGTTGTGTACATATTTTCTGTAAACACAGAGTAATGCCATTGTGAAGCACATGGTGCACTCAGTTCTTTAACAGACAAACATATGCTTAAGTGTTTGCTCAACTAGAGCCAGCTTGATAAAATAGAGGTTACGTTGGAGGATCTGTGGTGGTTACTGGGCACTAGCACAAGCATTTGCCCACACCTGAAACTTTCACTGGGGTGTGCAGCGCTGAAGAGAGGCGGCAGCCTGAGGTTTCCTAAAGGCTTTGAAATGTGCAAGATACGTGGCCACTCCTAGATGAGCACATTTTCAATGTGCTGCTTGGTCTGCATATTGTATTAAAAACTAAAGCCTGTTAAACCCAAATCCCTCTGGAGCGATTGCTAATAAATGAGGAAGATGTCTCGAAGAATGGGTTGCAAGTGTTCTCACTGAGTACAGTGAATGAAAACATTTTAGCAGAAGCCTTGAATTCCCAGTGCTGCTTCATATCTCTATAGCTTTTTTATTATATATACACCTCTCTGTATCCATCTCTTTACCATATATTCAGTAAGGGAGGAGGAAGAGTTATGGGGGTGGCAGAAGGGTGGCGGCTGGGTCTGATGGAGGGAGTGTGGAGCAGGTACCACAGGCATTTGCTGCTCCATGGCTCGGGAGATGCACTACACTGCCCTGTGTGCTTTGAGGGGCTGTGGTTCTTTTCTCCCTCCTGGTCTGTAAAAAACTTTATCCTTGAATTCATGGGGATTCTCGTGTTCATTTTTCCCCATGTTTTACATCTTTCTCTTACCTGAACAAACACCAAAAAGAGATGCAAAAATTGTCTAATTTTGTGGTGTTACTGGCCAGGTGTTGGGTTTGGGCTTTTTTTTTTTTTTTTTTTTTTTTTTTTTTTTTTTGGTATAAGACCATCTTCCAAGTAGTAATGAAATTACCTTCCATGTGGGGTGGTGTGAAGTGTTTGCATCCCCAGTCTGCATTTAAAGACACTGAATTAGCAGAAAACAACCTAAGGTCACCCGAGACATAGGTGGCAAACCTGTGGTCTGGACTGTGAGATTGCTTGCTCTATGATGCTTATTGCCATTGCTGTTTCTTAGAGCTAGTGAGGTTGCAAAGGGTGAGGCAAAGCAGGAAAGCATTGTGATTTTCTAGTGGTTATCTTGCATGTGTGACTGCCATTGAATGTTAAAGATGGAAGGTGTATTTGGTTCATATATTCTGTCTTCAGTTTTGTAACCTCTTTTTTGAAATGCAGATGCTCTTTTAGTGTGGTGCAAAGTGCATAGGTCTATACAGGTCAAAACACTTTGTCAAGGATGCTGTGCTTCACGTTGGTCTGCTACCCATTAACTTTAGTTTGTGAAATTCTGATGGTTGCTATGCTTTTATCGGATCTTTCTTCATATTAGTTTTTAAAAGCTATATGAGTGTTTATGGAAGGCACATATAAAAATATCTCTAAAACGTAGTTTTATTGTAGGTATTTAGAATAGGTTCTGCAATATTAGCCATAAGGTTTTTCAACATTTAAAGTCTTTACTTTTGACAACCTACCTATGTAGAAAGGTTTAATATCCCTTTGGGGAGGAAGATGAGGGAGGAGATGGGAGAGTGTCATAAAACCAGATGTTTTGTTTCAGACAAATAATGAGAAATGTATCTCACAAAAAAGAATTGAAGAGTAAGTTACTGTTTTCTGTTTCTTGTCAGGTGCTAGTAATGTAAAGCCATTGGATGGTGTGAAAATTCTTGATTTAACAAGGTTTGTGTTTTGTCTGTAATTTGGAACAGCCTGTCTAGATCCAAATATTCTGATAGGAAAAACTAAGAAAACAATCTCATTTTAATATTACAGGGTGCTTGCAGGGCCCTTTGCCACAATGAATTTGGGAGATCTAGGGGCTGAGGTTATCAAAGTGGAAAGACCAGGTAAGATTTTTTAATTATCTATTTTAGATATAAGAAGAATGTGGGGTAGTTTAACAAATAGTTGGTTTACTATTTTTAATAATACATGACTGAAAATGCAAGACTGAAAGCTTTGGAAAATATATAGAAAGACGCTGTGTTTATTTGGTGATGGTGTGTTTTTGGTGACAGTGTGTGTATGGTATTGTGCTAAGAAAAAATTAATTTTGTAGCTATTTGTATATTTTTTGAGCCAGCAGTCTTTAAGTTTTGGTAACATTTTGTATCTTGTACTATTTCTGACATGGTAGAGAACTAGTTATTAGTAGGTTTGCTTATATATGTATGATCTTGGATAATTTTATATAGAAATACATCTTACTACTCAGGATTAGAATACTGATAAAATGACAGGCACTATAATTTTGGAAACAGGAACTTCAACTTCTGTTTATATTTTTATTATTACAAGTTAAGAACGTAGTATGAGCATTTAAAAATATATATATGTTGTTTGTTAGCACTGTTTTTGTGTAGTATCATACAGATCCTAGTGGGGATGACAAGCATTCTGACTGGTGGAGTATAAGGTGACTTGGCATACTATATCAACTTTCTCCTGAGAATAGTTTCAATATTATAGTAAAGTTTCAGGTTGTTAATTAAAAATTACCTCGTCAGAGAAATCTTTCTTTGGAATTGTGCAAAGCAAACAAAAGTAAAGATACAACTACCTCATGCAGAAAATAATAGCCCAGGATCTGATATTCCTGTATGGGTGGAGGTGGGAGTTCATTGGAAAGGGAAGATTTCTGAATTTGCATGAAAATCTTCATGCTAGCGCCGAAAGTGTCTGAGGTTAATGAGCTTCGAGTGTGTGTTTTCAGATGCAGAAACTTGTGTAGCTCCTTCTGAGTCTGATTGGATTTGGGTAATTAGTTTCATAAGTAGAATTTATTTTATTTTTGTGTATTGTAGCTTAACACAATGGTTTTATTTTTTCCACTCAGCACATGCACTTATTCAAAGAGTTGTTGAGGATTCAGTAGTGGTAAAAAATACTTCATTCTTATGGAATAATTACACTTTTTAGTTCATAAGACCATACAAGAAGAGTAACAAATTGCATGACATTCAGTTCTATTTTTTAGAAATATTCCCCGCATTTGGCTTTCAGTTTTATGCATCGTTATGCATTTGAGGCATGTATTTCTGCCATAGCAGCTGCGTGTTATGATGTTGTGCATTTTCTTCTTCTTTAAGTTTCCATGTTTTAAGTTTCTCTCTTCTGGTGTTATTATTAGTTTTGAAAAGAGCTGTTGAAGGTAATTACACACTTGATATACTAAAACCCATCACATTCCCTATATTTTATTCTAAACAGGAACTATTGAATGTTTGAACATTTAACAACATGCGATGTCTAACAAAAGTTTTGTCATGGAAACCTACGGGTCATCCTTAATCACTCACTATTATTTCAAATGCTTTCACTTTTGTGACAGGGCAGAAGCCGCATCATTTTTTTTTCTATCAGATGAGACTGACAGTGATATTATTCCAGGTATCTAGGTAGTAGGAGTGGAGCAGTGTCAGCAATCAAGTATGAAGTAATGGTTTTGGAGATTTTCATTGCAGCTCTTATGAGTTTTGTTTTGTGATTGAAGGAGAAGGGCAGCCTGAGAATTCTGAATTTAAAACATTTTAGAATGTAAATAGCTCATTCTGTGAGAAGGTGTCTACTTTCACAGGAGTATTAATCCATAAAGGGTAGTAACCACATTAGTGTCCTACATGTAAAATATTACTGAAATGTTTTGTTTTGTATGGCTTCAAAGTGGTAATATACAGAAGAGATACCTTTTTTTTTTTTTCTTCCCCCAACATTCCCAGTTTAACCCAAATAGTTCTCTGAGGTACTGAACAGTACAAATAATGATGAGTAATTTAAATGTTTGTGTAACTTCTACCACAGTTGACCTTAAATGGCTTAAGACTTTGTGTTACCATAGTGTATAGCATAATTATGACAGTGGCTGTATTGTGTTAGACTGAAGGTCCTTCAGCTTGTTTCTGTATCTATGCTAGTACCAAAGAGTTTTCTGTGTTGCCTCACTAAGGAAAGTTTTCACTCACATGAAGTTAACAGGTAGATAAAGTCTAGATACTGAAATAAATATAGGAGCGTGCATGCTTGCTAGCACTCAGAATGATGATTATATCTGAATTTAAATTTAGCTTTAATTCTAAATAAAATAGATTGCCAGTCTTAGTTTTAATTGTAATTAAAATAGATTTCCAGTCTTCGTGACATTTAAAGGTTTAAAGTTGGAAATTAAGGATAAATCATACATCAACATCAATGTCTGCAGCAGCTTTAATGCCATCTTGCCTTTCTGTAAGGCAGGAGCATTTCTGGAAGGGCTGGAGGTGGGGGTTTGCACCAGCTACAGCTAGCGCTTCTTTCTGTTGGCATTCTGCAGCATGCAGCTTAGCAAGTTGCGGCTAATCAGTGGTATCATGACATTGTGTCCAGAGTGTTTTAGGAATGGCTTATTGATCATGTGCTCTATGTGACTCAGTGCAGGGCAGAAGCTCCTTCTAAATTCTTCTGAATTGCCTAAAATAATGCTATGGTAGCTCTGCTTTAGTTAAAAAAAACAAGCAAACCTTCTCCCTCTCCAATAACCCCTAAAACAACCCCTAAAACCCAACCCACAAAAAAACCCAATCAAACCCCCCACAAATATATTGGTGGTCTGTGGCTGTATATTAATATTTTAAAGCCTAAAAGTAACCCTAGCACTAGCAAACACTGTTCTCACTTTCCTTAATCATGTTCACTTTTAGATTTTTTTTTGACACAAATATCCTAATATTAAACTAATTTTTGTCCTGCCTGCTAAGTGAAGCTTAGGTGGTTTAAATATGACACTGGAGGAAAACTTTTAATTATTTTTATTTATTGGCAGTGTGTTATTGGACAACTCTGAAAATGTGATGATATTTCTTTCAGGAGCTGGTGATGATACAAGAGCCTGGGGCCCACCTTTTGCTGGAACAGAGAGTGTTTATTTTCTCAGTGTCAACAGAAATAAAAAGGTAAATGGAGCACTGTAATGAACATTAACCTGTGTTTTCTGTAATTACAACTGAAGACATAACACTTCTTTGATTCTTAACATATATAATGGAGCAATAGTTACACTGGCCTTCAGTTATGATGAATAAATTTCAGGAGAAGAATGAAGAGTTCTTCTGAACAAAAAAGGCTTCAAACCTCAGGTGTGGTGCTATGGTCAGCTGAGGCAAATTCCGAAGGCAGGAGTCATTCTGCCAGTCCTCACTTGCTGTTGCAAATTGGCTGAAAATGAACCTGGCTGAAAGTAAAGGTTATTTTATTTAAAGGATCATTTTTGTCAGATGCGTCAGCTCAGTTGCCCTGCATCAGCTGGAGCTGGAGGAGAGCAGGCATCATACCATGGTTAGGTTGGCTGACGGTAGCTTGGGAAACTTCAGGATTTAGATGAAGTTTCATGATGTGCTTGAGCTGTTTAAAGGCTTGTGGCCATTGAAACAAATGTTTCTGGTGTCCCCACCTGTACTGGCAGTAGTAGGTGCTGTGCAAACATGCAGTGAACAGACTGCAGTGCAACTCCCAGCTGGACATCTGTCAGATGTTTTTGGTGCTTCTCTGATCCGTTATCAAGATAGTTCAGCTTGCTTTACCCTACAGAATATTTTTTGCAGGGGGAGGTGGGGTGTTTGTTAAAATTTATTTATTTGATTGAATTGTAGTGTGAAACTTGACTGTTGTTATGTTTAGAAGAGGCTGATAATCCCCAGAAGGGACTTTCACATAAATTACAGGTGGGTTTTTTTTTTTAATCCCCAGAGTATAGCCATCAACATGAAGGATTCCAAAGGAACAAAGCTAATCAGAGAGGTAGGTTTCGGTAGCGTGCAACCTGTTTCTATTTTGTATTATTTTGATCCTGAGTAATAAAGAATAAACTATCTTCACTTCAAGTATTAACTTGATTTCTGATAATTAAAAATATGTACGCGTGCAGTAAATTTCTTATGTAGCCTCTGTACTCTGTGCTTTTGGACTCAATGCTCAGTGTAATTTCTAATGATTTTTAAATATAAAATGTACATGAAAACGTCATCAGAAGCTTCAAATGAAATATTGTGAGTAAAAGGTCTAACAGCTTAGTGCTCTCCTTTTAATGTTGCTGTATATGAGCTTGCTGTACTTCTTGATTAGAAAGATTTAAGCTGGACTGATCTGATGAAGTCAGTTGAGCAGTTTACAAAGAGGACATACTGCGTTCCAGTATTTGCATGTTTTTGAATGTTACGGTGTATTCATGACTTGAGCTGCTGTGTATCTTTGAGAAATACTGTCCTGTAGGTCAAACTTAGTATTTGTTGGGTGTGTTGGTTGTTTGTTTTGTTTTTTTTTTTTTTTTTTTTTTTTTTTTTTTTTTTTTTTTTTTTTTTTTTTTCTATTTTTTCCATTGAAAAATTAATAAAAGCCCCACATTTCACATTCTGTGAAACTTGTGTTTTGTCATCCCTTTTTTGATCTTGAGAAACAGAAGACCTGCTACTGGCTCGTGCTGTGTTTTTAGCCCTTCAGAACTAACACAGCGAAGAGGGTGAGCTGGCTTCTGTTACTGTTTCAATCAGTTCCAAGCATTTTTTCACAGTGGGACTGTATGTGGCCTGAAATAAGTGGAATTTGGTATTATTTTTTGGTGTGAATATTGCATTAAATGGAAATAGGTTGTCTGATACTTTTGACCATTTTCCTTTACTGTCAACTATGTAAAAGATACTACATATGCAAATCTTTGGAGTTTGTAAGCTCAGGATTCTGCAGTGCCTTTTCTCTTTGCAGAATGGAACTATTTATTGTTGATTTGTTATGAAGCTGTATGTTTATCTTGTAAAGGTTTTGGAAACAGACACTGTAATTTGGAATAATTTTGCATGGTATAACACAGATGTGGTTTTGGATAAACTAGTCAGATTCTAAATAAGGGCTATGAAGATTGTTCCTCTCACATAAGAAGACTAGCTTGTTATTTGACCTTTAAAAATGGTGAAAGGAAGAACTATGCAAGATGTCCACTGATTCCATGTATGTGGGCTGGACTTGTTTGAAGAATTAAGGGCATCTGGGCCTATGAGTCAGGATGAGCTGGAGAAAAGACAGCTTTAGTGTAAACTTTTTATGTGATTTCCACTATTTGTGGTTAGGAAGTTCCCCTTTTCTCGTCTTGACATCTGGGCAGGAAGATTGCTACTTGATTCTGGTTTTAAATGTGTAACTTTCTGCCTGCGATGTGGAGAACCTTTTTATGGTCTGTGGAGTTGAACAGCTGGTGACTTAAGAATTTGCAATATACCCTTTGTACTTGAGGCTCAGGTGCCTGGTTGAGTTTAAATCCCACATAATTTTAAATTCAGAGCAGCACCTTTCTTCTCCCTCATTTGTCATGCAAGAGCAGCATCCTCTCTGTCAACTCAGTGCCGGGCTTCCCACCCTTTTCCTACAGGTAAGCTCTCTTGTACCACTGTAATGTGGAGCTATCATGATGCTGAAGATAGGATAGCTGGCAATAAGAGTACTCAGAGCTACAGACAAATGGTTTCTGCCGGCAGCAATATTAATTTTTCCCTTAGCTGTCACTGAAATAGTCACGTATGTATGAGAATTACTTCCTAAGACGTGTTGTTAGGGAATTTCTAGTGCGAGAACTACCTCTGTTAGATACTTACCACGCTAGTTGTGGAAATGAGGAGATCTCCTGTGACAAAGTAATTTATTATAGTTTCTTTCCTTTAATAAAGTTGCTTTCATAACCACTACAGCTTTTTGTTCCTTAAATCAATGGCATCCCTGTCTGTGATATAGCAACATTGTGTCTGAGGTGATGAGGCATTATTGAACTGTGACTCTCCTTGTGGAGTTGTTCTTCATTCTGCTTGATTTAGGGTGATAGTCTTTGGAAGTATTTGGTGCTGAGGGCTTGACATTCTATTATTGCATCTCCAATGGAACCAGAATATAACTTATTTTTGGCGTTTTGTCAAAAAGAATGTTATCTATAACAAGCTTTTGTTTTCAGTTGTCTCCTGGTAACATCAGGACAGTTGTGTATAGAATTGAGTATTACTCAGCAATGTGTTTGTTACTATGAAAAGTAGTGTTCATGTCTATAAAGCAATTGATGGCAAGGAGAAATTCAAGTTTGTGACACTAGTTACTCATAGATAAATATGTATTGAGTCCCGAGCCTAAGCCCTACAAAGAAAAGTAATAAGGTTATAATTTATATATTAAGAAAGGTAGCATGGCTAGAATAAATTTTGTTTCCCTCTCTTGTAAATTCCATATGGGTAGAAGCAGGCAAATCTCAGAATCTAGAATTATATTAAAAACAAAGAAGTAGAGAGTCTTCAGATATATGACAAAAGCAAAGCCTTGATAATTCAGGCAGTAGTATCAAGTGAGCTGAAGAAATCAGGACTCCTGTCTGCTTTTTTTCCTATGGCACAGCACTACAAAATACTTGTCCAAGGGTCTGCTCTTTCATAATTACACTATTACATGATTCCCACAAAACTAGTCTTTAGTCTTCTTTTTTTAATGTTTCTTTATTCTGTGTCACTTTAAGCCCTGTCTTCCTTCCTAATGCTTTTGGCTCACTGTTAACTGCCTTCCAAATATTTGTATGTATTCTTGAATGAAAATTAATTTTCAGTGATGGTATCTGCACCAGTCCCATGCTCTGACATCCTTTTGTTGTCATATGGCTCAGTATCTCTTTAGAGCATTATTCAGCAGTTATTGTCATTTTAAAGAACCCTGAGGATACCTTTCTCCGGAGTATTTAGCCATAACTAATTAAGTTTTCTGGTTTTCATGAAGAATTTGGGAGAACTCAGTTTGCTGGGAGGTGATGGCACTCCTTCTTCCTTTTCATTACCTTTAGCTGATAGGTCAGCGTGTCTTACGCATGCTTTCTCACTTGATATCCACACAATTCACACTTATGCACACACAAGTACGTATTTGTGTATATATGTTTATATGTGTGACTGCATATTCTCCTCTGTGTGGAGTTTTATAAAAACCAAAAAACCTCACCAAATCACACCCCCCCCAACCCCAAACAAAACCTTCAAATCTTATGAATAGTTTGCTTTATCAAGTTAATAGCATCATTCTTTGTTATTGTTATTCAATTTAATGACTACTTGGGCATGCACGATGCCTTTTTTCCTTTCCTGAGGTATAGATGTTGAGCACATCAGTGTCCTATCTGGAGTACATAGTATTCTAACTCACATCTGTATTGCTCTGTTAGTAGAGCTTAAAACACAAGTGACGTGTTCAGAGGACTTGTAGGACATGAAGTGTGAAATTTCAGTTGACAGTGGACTCAAAACCCCATGGAGACTGAAAATCCCTTTGAGCTTTAAGAACATACAGTTTTTTTGGATCAGAGTCTGAATGGCAGAAGCCTGGGTGCCTATGCTTGGTTCAGTGAGCATCGAAGAAGGTACTATAGACAGACTGCTGCCTTTATGCATTAAAGACTATTTCCAAGTGTCATGAACACTTCAGTGGCAGAGCTGGCAAAGCACCTAACAGGATGTTTTGAAAAATCACGTTTGTTTCTTTTTGAGAATATATGCGCTGCTAAACTGGGCCCACTGAGTCCTCACCTAGCACTGTCATTCCATGTGTGTTGCTCAGTACAAAGGTGTGGTGCTTTCTGACCTGCATGTCATGCTTCCTTCCTCAGTGGCTTGTAGGAGATGATGGTTCTTCGGTGTGAGACGGACAGCAGCTCTCAAACCATTTTAGCCCATACAATCACTGTAGATTGGATAGGTTATAGAATCACGGTGAAAGCAATGCACAAGTTCTAGCTGATTTTCTCTTGAATGAATTAAGCTAAGGCCGTAGTGCTACCAGTTTGAAAAGCATTTCTGTATGAACTGTGAAGGATTTAAATAGAAAATAAAACCCCCTTAACTTAATTTTTCATAAAGGCATAGTATTAAAGAACAAATAGCTTGCCCCTATTGTGTTCCCCTTACCTTACTTTGGTGGCTTACTCTTAATCCTGCACAGAGGATTAAGACAGCTGTAGACCTGATTGACCTACTTCTGTTTTTACTAGCAATTGCTTTAGCTCTGTGGAAAACTGGATCTTCTTGAGAACCTTCTTGTGACAATCACCTTTTTTTTAATTACTTCCACAAAGTTATATTCTGTTCACTTCTATGGAATAATGAATTAATAAACCAACCAGCTGTCCACATTGAAACTCAGCAATGCTTATTAAGAATCTTGACTGTTTCTCATTTTAGTATAGTCCTACAGGTTCTTGACATAGCCGCTTTAAAAATACTTAATAACCTATTTTAAAATGCACTTTTACTGTATGCTGAACTTAGTTTCTGTAAATGTTATTGTCTCTTCTGTGCATCCAATTGAAACATCCGTAAGTTGTGTGCTGCCTTGTCTGAATAAGAGTCAGTTTCTGTCTTTCCTGCTAAATACTTGCTGGCTTGGCAGCTTCTTTGGCCTTGGATTCAGCTGAAGAGCCAACACGTAAGAATGAAAATGCTTGCAATTGTTGTTATGATGACATTAGTTTATAGAATCTAGTCTAATACACTTTTATATATTAATCAGACAACAACTTCATAGTGTCAGAGAATGTGACTCTCAGATGCAAATAGCATTAAGAAACTAAATGGTTTATGTTCTGCTTAAAGTGCACAAACATGTGTGCCTGTCAGGGAATAGTTTCTTAAATTCCTGGTGGGGCAGGGAGGAACTAAGCAAAAAACCCTACAATTCCCCCAAGGCATACATCTTTCTTTTAATGTGTAGTTCTATTGGTTCAGAAGGTCTTAATTAGTCTTATTGAAACATGTGTGTGTATATATATATATCTATAACTTTTATAAAGAAAAAAGATGTAATTTAAAGCCCATGAAGGTTTTATGTTAATCAGAATGGTTTGGGTTGAAAAGGACCTTAAAGACCATCTAGTTCCCACCCCTCTGCCACGGGCAGGGACACCTTGCACTAGTCCAGGTTGCCCAAAGCCCCGTCCAACCTGGCCTGAACCCTGCCAGGGAGGGGGCAGCCACAGCTGCTCTGGGCAACCTGTGCCAGGGCCTCACCACCCTCACAGGGAAGAATTTATTCTTAATATCTAGTCTGAATCTACCCTCCTTCAATTTAAAAGCAGTACCTATGGTCCTATCACTACATTCCCAGATACAGAGTCCCTCTCCATCTTTCCTATAGCCCCTTTAAGTACTGGGAGGCTGCTGTAAGGTCTCCCTGGAGCCTTCTCTTCTCCAGGCTGAACACCCCTAATTCTCTCAGCCTGTCCTCACAGGGAAGGTGCTCCAGACCCTGATCATGTTTGTGGCCTCCTCTGGACTCAGTCAAGGAGGTCTGTGTCCTTCTGATGTTGGTGTCCCCAGAGCTGAACACAGCACTGCAGGGGGGTCTCATAAGAGCAGAGTAGAGGGGCAGAATCCCCTCCCTCGACCTGCTGCCCACACTCCTCTGGATGCAGCCCAGGACACAGCTGGCTTTCTGGGCTGTGAGCTCACATTGCTGGCTCATAGTTTTCTATCCATTAATACCCCCAAGTCCTCCTCCGCAAGGCTGCTCTCAGTCCAATTCTCGCTCAGCCTGTGCTTGGGATTGCCCCGACCCATGTGCAGGACCTTGCACTTGGCCTTCTTGAACTCCATGAGATTTGCACGTCCCACCTCTCCAGCCTGTCCAGGTCCCTCTGGATGGCACAGCCCTTCCCTCCAGCATGTCAACTGTGCCACACAATTTGGTGTCACTGGCAAACTTGCTGAGGGCGCACTTGATCCTCCTGTCCGTGTTGCCAACAAAGATGTTAAACAGCGCTGGTCCCAGCACTGATCCCTGAGGAACGGCACTTGTCACTGCTCCCCACTCAGACATCGAGCTGTTGATCGCAACTCTGAGTGTGACCACCCAGCCAACTCCTTATGCCCCAAGGGGTCCTTCCAGCAAACCTATGTCTCACCAATTTAGAGACATGGTGGTTGTGTGGGACAGTGTCAAATGCTTTGCACGAGTCTGTCTACTTAGATAATCTTTAACATCAGTAGATTTTTGGACTTGGTAATTCATTCAGATATGATGGGGAAAGTCACATTGCAGAGCTTGACAGCACTTTTCTAATTGAGATGACTTTAAGGTGTTCATTTTAACCAATAAAATTTTGGGGTTCCCTATTCTGGTTCTACATACAAGAAGTGAGCTATATGACTTCAGTTACAGTAATTGTAATCAATGATTTTAAAATGAAAAACAATTTATAAAATTATTTCTAAGGTAGAGAAAGTGTGAGGAAAAAAGATGCATTCTTTCTTGTTTTTCTCAAGTGATTTGCAGGTATAAAGGTTATGATTGTTCTGTAAAATATTGTCAAGTCTTGGGAAATTGATGTGATACTGATACTATATTATAGTTTTGTCTAGTCTTTTTAGGATTTTGACAGTTTTCTTTCTAGATACACAGTATCTCTAATATGTAGTTTGCAGAGATGCACGGTCTAACAGGACAAAAAAATATCTGTCTAGGTTTGTAAGTTTTGTTTTGTCAGAAAGACTCGAACCATTTTGATTAGTGAGATTTTTACACTGTTACATGAGGAATTTATTGAACTCTTGGAAGCTCATTAACAAATCTTACTCATCCTTTTCTTTCTAAAGCTTGCAGCGGTGTCTGATGTTTTTGTGGAAAACTACGTCCCTGGGAAACTGGCTGAAATGGGTCTAGGTTATGAAGACATTAAAAAGATTGCTCCTCACATAGTGTACTGTTCAATAACAGGTATTTTAATTTCCATTACTTGTGTTCATTATTTCCTCTTTTCCAGTCATCTTGTTATAAAAGTCATGTGGTTGTATGGAAGTATATTATTTTGATGTCAGTTAAGATAATTGAAAGACTAGGTGAGTTTGACTGTTCCATTCAAAAACAGGTATAGAAAAATTGGGAGGCAGCAACCATGTCAGCAGTTTGTAAGCTGTTCGACAGTGGCGTTATCATGCCAGCCCGACATGTTCCTGTTGACTTCAAATGAGCCAGGGTTGGCTGAGCTCCTTGGATTTGCTTTGAACTAGTTGAAAACTCAGATTATTTTTATTTTTCTCCAGCAGTTTTACTGTATCAGTTTACATATTGCAGGTTTCCAATCTCAGTGTTCTTTATTACACTTGAATCATCTGTGTCTTTTAGAAGTTATACGTTCATGGAAGTTTTACATTACTTTGCTACGGTCTATCACCTGGTAACTGAAACGTTAGGGGAGTTGTAGGTACTTGATAAGTGTTGGGAAGAGTGAAAGGAAAGTAGACATATGAATGTCAAGAACTGCATATATGTAAAAATAATTTTAAGTCTGAAGAACTGCTCAAAAACCACCCCAAAAAATCTTGATCAAGCACTAAAATTAAAGGATCTGTGCATATAAAGTCTGCTGCTAAAGTACAATTAAATTAAAATACAGAAATTGCAGATATTTGTAGACTCGTTTAAAGTCTTACTCAAAACCCTATTATGCCTCAATTTCTGAAGAGTAAATAGCTTTGGCCTTTTTAGTTACTGTGTACTGATATAATGTAATAAGAACCAAATTTTTAGTCTGTTGAGATGTATTTATCTTGTTTGTGTGGCATATGTCTGAAGAAGACAGGAGCAGAAAAGCAATTACGTTCAGGACTTGCTGAGAATCTCTTTGTTTAAATACATCTTTAGGTTGGTCAGTGGCTAGTTACCACAATGTTTTACACATTTGCTTGTGCATGTAATCTCAGCTGGAATCTGTCAAGTGTTTTTTGCTTTTTTTTCTGTTGTTTATTTGCTGTACCCATAATTAATGAAATAGAATAAAAATTATATCCAAGCTACAGTTTACGTGAGGCCTTTCGTTTGGTAAATCTGTTTTTCCGTTCACACTACATGTCAGCTTTTTGAATGCTTTTGTATTTTACTGATAATAGACAAAAACCTTACTTGAAGTGAGATCCTAAGGAAAGATACTCTTTAATGCACAGAATCATAGAATTGTTTAGGTTGAAAGTACCTCTTGAAACCACCTAGTCTAACCCCCCTGCTCAAGCAGGGTCAGCTACAGCAGGTTTCTCAGGACTGTGTCCATCTGGGTTTTGAGGATTTCCACAGCTGCTCTGGACAACCTCTTCCAGTGTCTGATCACCCTCACAGTAAATATTTTCCCATTTCGAGAAAATTTGCCTATGGCATTGTCCTGTCAGTGGGCATTACTGAGAAGGGTCTGGCTTCCTCTCGCTCATTCCCTCCCACTAGTATTTATATACACTGCTGAGATCCCCCCCGAGCTTTCTCTTGTTCAGGCTGAAGAGTCTCACTTGTCTTGCCCTCTCATCATGTGTCACACGCTCCAGTCTCAATCATCTTTGTGGCTCTGTGCTAAACTTTCTCCAGTAAGTCCACATCTTGTACTGGGGAGCCCAAAACTGGACACAGTACTCCAGATGTGGCCTTACCAGTGCTGAGTAGAGGGACCTCAACCTGCTGGTGACACTCTTCCTAATGCATCACAAAATACTGTTGGCCTCCTTTGCTACAAGGATACATATTTTTGTATGTTCTGTTTCAGTGCTCCCTAACTTCCTCTGCTGAGGGTGAGTCTTCCTTGCTGCATGCTTTCCCTCTAGTCTCAGGACTAGGACTCCCAAGGGCCATCTTTCCTGGGAAATACAGAGACAATGGCAGCATTAAATACGTCTGCTTTCTCCATGTCCTTTGTCACCAGTTTCCCTGCCTCATTCTGCTGTAGGTCCACGTTGTCCCTAGTTGTCTTTCTGTCACTGATTTGCTTGCAGACTCCTTTCTTGTTGCTCTTCCCATCTTTTGCCAAATTCAACTCCAGGTTAACCTTGGCTTTCCTAACTATATACTTGTAGGATCAAACAGCCACTCTATCCTCTTTCTAGGTCACTTACCTCTGGTTTCACCTCCTGCACACTTTCATCTTACTGTTAAAACAAGTTGGACAAAGATCATACAATTTTGCTGTTTAAAGCTTTGTGTAGCACAGAGTTTACACATAATGAAAAACACATAAACATTAAAAAAATACATAAATACCAAACTAAAGATTTTTTTGTGTGTTTATTCATTGACAATGATCATTTGAGGTTGAAGGTGTTCAGGAGGTAAGAGCTAAGTGTTGTTTGTCAGGCACCCATAAAACAATTTGTGATCCTAAATTATGGTTCCTTAAGTCTTGGACATCCAACAGGTGACAAGGGATATCCAATATAAAAGGCTCTTAGAACAAATCGATAAATGAATGTTTGTAAATCACCTGTAGTTGTATATCCAGGTAAGGTGAACTTTTGGTCTGATTCTGTGTTGTTATTAAGACCTGTCATAACTTTGCCAGTGCCAACACACAAACAAAAAAGTAACTGAACATGTCAAGCTGTTCATGTAAACATAGGAATTAAATTCACTTTCCTTTTCTGAAGCAAACAGTGGACCTAGCTGGCAATCCTTTGCTTTTGCAAGGCACCTCTCGCCCATGTTGTTAGCTATTCATGGTGTTCAAGTGATGTGCTTTTTCTTCTGGTTTCTTGGATGTGGAGGCCTATTAAAAATAGTGCGGCTTTGGGCACAGAAATTTGTCTGTAAGCAGTATCTGGGATGTTTTGGCACTGGGCATTGTAATGTTTGACCCAAAACCCAGGTTGATATAAGTTGAGGCATCTGAACTTGGATGGCTGGTTTTGTGAGAGATTGGTGTAGAAAGCAGCTAACTGCCTTCTGAAAGGCCATCAAGAAGTGCTCAGTTCTCCACTCAAGACAGGAGCTGTGCTTGTGACAACGTAAAAGCATAAGGATTGGTACTGAAGTGGAATGAACTGAGACACACTGAATCTAGTAGGTTCCTGAGAGCTCAGATATAATAGATAGGAAGAGGCTGAGAACACAGTCTCAGGTTTTTCAGTAAAGCCATAGAAAGTTATGTGTATATAAAATGCCTAGCTAGGAGTATGGAAAATATGAGTTAAGGAAGATCTGAAGAGAAATATTGTTTGTCAGATGTAAGAGGTGTGCTGGCCTAGAACATTGAATTAAATGGACTAGTTGTCTTCCCAAATGTTCAACGTTGTTGAGACAAATTATCTTGGTTACAGTAACTCCTTTTACATCTAAACAGTGGGGTTTCATCCATCATTTGGCATCTCATGTACAGGCTGTGCAAGAGATAATAGAAATATGTTAGTTCTCAAGCCCTTTGCTGTCTGCAAGCCCTGTGAAGGATAATGCATACACAATATAACGTAAATTATGTTCTGAGGTCTTTGAGCAGGAGATTGAAATAGTTTATGCTGTTTAACTCAGCCAGTGTTGAGTATGAATTTTTTTAAGGGTGTATTTTATGTATCATAACTGTTGTTAACAGGCAAAATTATATTGGTCATTGTTAATGACGATCATGAGCCACATTATGCTTTAGATGTGATAATATGTAGAGGCAGACATTTTGGCATAACATTAGATAACAAATAACCAAGAAATAAACATGTCTGGTGTGTCAGAATCAAAGTGTTTTTCCAACTTCTGATTTTTAATTTTCTTACATTCTCTTGTTAGTATACATGCTGAAGACATTATAGCTGGTCCATTAAAAAAAATTACAAATGATTACTGGACACTACTTCCTTTATCCATTTACTTAACTCATTAATGGAACTGTCTGGAATGTTTTAGTTTCTTATTTTTGGAACCATATTACCTTTCAAGTTTAAACTTCATAGTTATGGAATGCAATTAATAAGCAAGTAATCTGAAGGAATCAGTTTCACTCTACATCATAACTTGTATAGCAGCTGTGATCAAGATGTCTTTAAGTTTCTTGGGTTTTTTTGGTCTCATTCAGTTATTGAATGCAAGTATAAGTAAATCAAATCGGATATTTAATTTTTTTTTAAATTTAGGGGCCATCCAAAAATGTGATAGGTAATTTTCTGACTCTAGACTGCATTATATCCTTCCTTCGTGCTACCCCAGAGAGGGTGTGCTCAAATAGTTATGATTCTTATCATTGTTATCATGGTTGTCACATTGTTATCATTGTTATCACTTTGGAGGAGCGGTGCTTTCACTTTTTAAAGACAGTGATTTGTGACAAAATTTGAGTGAAAATATGGGTCTTGCAATTGTCTTCAGACCTCAGAGTCTTGTCCTGGTTTGAGTGGTGGTTTTTTTTGGTAGCAGGAGAGGGGGCTACAGCCGTGACCTCCTGTGAGAAGCTTCTCGAAGCTCCCCTGGCTCCAAGTCGGACCTGCCTTTGCACCAGGGATGAGCCAGTGAGCAACAGGGGCCGTGCCTCTGCGAGAATGTATTTAAGAAGGGGAATCTGGGGGCATTTGGGGGAGTTGTGAGGAGAAGTTGTGAGGTGAAGATCTGTGTGAACACTGAGGTCACTGGAAGAAAGGAGCAGAAGGGGGGGAGGCATGTCACAACAGAGAGTCCCCTGTATCCATGGTGAGGCAGCAGGGCCGTCCCCCACCCATGGAGGTCTGCAGCGGAGCAGATATTTATTTGCGGCCTGTGGGAAGCCCCACGCCGCCCCAGGTGACTGTGCCCAGTGAAGACCAGGACCCCATGGGAGGAAGGCCCCGCTGTTGTAGTTTGGTGCTGGGAGGATTGCAACACGTGGGGGTGACCCACATGCCCGTGGGAGGGACTCATGTCGGAGTTGGTTTGGGGAGGACTGTCTCCTGTGAGAGGGGGACTGCGCTGGAGCAGGGGAGGGATGCCAGAAGTTTCCCCCCCTCTCTCCCCCACCCTGAGATGGAAGGAGTGGCGGGACTTACCACACCTCACATTCCCTGCCCCCTGCACCATTGGAGGGGAGGAGATGGAGAAACTGGGAGGAAAGCTGAGCCTGGGAAGAAGGGAGGGATGGGGGAAGGTGTTTTCAAGATGTGGTAATGCTTCTCATGGTCCTACTCTGTCTGTTAAGTGTTGTTGTTAGTGTCTGTATTAAATTTATGTTCTTTTTTTCTTCCCTAAGGAGTCTGTTTTCTGTCTGTGCCTTAAAGGATGAGGTCATCCTTCTTTGTCCTTATCTCAAGTTCCTGGGTCTTCTGCTTCCCTCCTTCCCAGAGCTTGGGGGGAAGGAGGGAGTGAGCAATGGTTTCGCTTATTTGGCCCTTCTCAGTGCTGCGGGAGAAGGGAGGGAGTGAGCATGGTGCTCAGTTGCCTCAGAGCTCAAACCATGACAGTTGCTAATGGATAGTGAGCACTAACTGGTAGCCTTTTCTTTTTAGGGTCTCACCTTCTAGAACATATTTATCGCAGCATTTTGTGTTCATGGTTACAGTGTTAGTAACCACTACCTGGCGATGGATTAGGTTATTTGCCAGATCCTTGAAGTGGTTCAGATGCTTAATGAGTGCACTCCGTGTGATACTGTTCTTGTATGTCCCATTACGCAGGAATTTCTGTTTTATATTGCTTGATGTTGAGCCAGATGAGGCTGGGCTGTCCTTGGAGTATATTACATTGGTCATGTGGTCATGAATGGTTCATATGTGCCACCTGCAATATAACAACACCTGTATGTATTCCATTAAACTTATTTCTCCTTCTGGATGGTAGGTAAAATATCGTAGCGATGTCATTGACTTTGCATTTATGATTTCCTTTGTTCTCCTTGCTTTAAGTTGTGTTATCACCATGAAATCTGGTCTAATCAATCCCAATTCAAGTACTTTATGGTTCCTCCTAGCCTCCCTTCACTTCTGGTGGCCTACAGACTAGTATTACTCTTCTTAGCAGCCTGCCACCTACATGATACTTTTGTGCCCTCTTCTTGGTATTTTTGTCACATCTATTTCCCTTCCTTCTTGGCCTGTACACTCCCCCTGTCCTTTCCTAGCCATGACTGCCCAGTTTAGCCAGTTCAGACTCTTCCCCTCTCCAGTTCCTCACCAAACTGAATCAGAGTCACTGACCTCTTTTGGTGTCAGGCTCGTATTTTCCTACCAACTTCTGTTTCCAACTAATCATGTTCTCCAGTCCTTCAGAACCTTCATTCTAACCTTCATTTTTTTCTGTTCCTTCTTTCCTACATTGAAGAGCTAGGAGGGATCGAACAGAGGGGATACCCTTTTCTATGCTCAGTTTTTGTGTGCTGTCCTCATGCACAGTAAGTGTGAGCAGTAAATACAAATAAAACCTGGACTAGAACATGCTCATTTGGTCTGTGGGGACATTGTGTGTACATTTGTCAGAACAAACTGCTGGGATGTGTGATATGATGCAGCGTGCGCTTCATGGGCTGAATATTTGGAGATTTTAGCCTTGAAGCAATAACAAATATTTTCTCGGAGAGTGCATATTTCCCAGCCCCCATGATACTTTAAAGCTGGATTTGAGGATTTTTCTAGTGGAAATAAAAATAACAGTATTAATAAAAAAACCCCATAGCTGTGACAAAAAGGTCTCCCATTCTTGCAGGTCTTCGCTACAAAGAACAGAAATTTTTGAGATTTTAAGTAAACAGAGCAAGTTGTTTTTTCTACTGTAGCAAAACAAACATGCTTCCCTCCCTAGTGTTGTGCTTAAGAACAGCAGAAACATTCTGTGAGAAATTCTGAAAACAGTCAAAATTCTCATTTTTATATGGCTTAAAGGTCAAGATTAGACTCTTTTACATAAAATGCTTTTTGTTAACGGAATGTATACAGAGGTGACTGGTTCAGCTGAATAGACACATATTGTAGCAGAATGTAAAATCTGGAAGATGTGCTCCTTAAAAGTCAGAAGGTATGTTACTTAATCAGAATTGAGCAGTTTTTCTTAAATATAGGAACAATGTTTGTATGGAACTGCCTGTTTCTGAATTTTGGACTGCTGCAAATTTTGAGTGATAGTAAAATGAAATACAGCATAATTTTTCAGAAAGTCTGGGGTCATATGTAGGTGAAGAGTTTAGACATAGTAAGCCAGATGCTGTCTCTTTTATGGCATTTTGGAAGTCGTGATTAGCAAACTGAGTTTCTTATCCAAACAGCTCTGATTGAATGTATCCAGCCCTGCAGTGGCTGTTGCAGGGTTGTGAGGATTTCCGGGACATTTCTCAGCGTTCCTGCTGCATTGAGTGCTCTTGAGCTCCAAATTGTCGGTTCTCACTCACAACTTGGCTTTGCTGATGAGAGTAATCTTAGAACTAGTTTAAATATAATATGTTTTGACAGTTCTGTGGTTGAGATTGTTTTAAGTTTTTGAAAATTGGCTGGTTAAAGTAATTCATGTACAGGTCACAAGGGAATGACCATTTGTTGCTATTGGTATGGTCTGTGTAGCGCTTCAAATAAGAAAGTCACAGTTTATTTCTGAACAGGAGGGGGCACTGTTTAAAAGGACAACATTGTTTTCAAATCGAAGCACTTTTTTTTTTTTTTTTTTTTTTTTTTTTTTAGCCTTTCTGAAGACAGTATATTTTTAAAGAATTTTGTAGCTTGTTTTTAAATGATGAAAGCTACTCCTCTCAGATTCTCTGCCCCATCCTATTGCTCTGCTAATTTGAGTGAATTGTTCTTACCCTTCTCTTGTGTACAGGTGTTGCCAAAAATAGTGTTCCTCAGGTTTTTTTTGTCTTTTCTCTTTCCTTCTTTTCTAGGAAGTAATACCTTGTAACATATTCAGGTTGCTCTGTATGTTGCTCATGACATTACAAAATCTTGTTTCAGTGTTTTATTTTCTGTCATTTCATTTCTTAAAATATGGATGAGGTGCTTAGTTTTCTGCCTTTTAAAGGAATTTTACTCCTATAAAGACTCGGTGTATTCATACATGAAAGAAATTGAATATATAATGATAGAAAATTTTAGAAACATTCTTAGTTCAATCAAAAGAAACTACGAACATAAGATTTTTTGGGATTGGTATTTTTATTAACTTTGTGTTACTGTAACAGATTACATTTCTTGGGAATTTACAGTCTCTACCCTGAATTTAGCCTTAACTCCGAATTTGCAAATACTTTCACTGTATGAAACTGTTAATTCATTTGTTGGCAAACAGTATTGTTGTAAAAAGGCAAAAATTAGTTGGAAAGAATGGCAAAAGTTTTATGTAAGTGTTGTGTATCACCTGAGTTTCATATGGGTCTGAATCTAGAATTGTATATGTAACTTTTATTTAATGTACTTAAGATCCATAAGTGAACCATAATAATGATCCATAAAGTTCTTAAGGTCTGTAAATTAACACTTTTCTTCAAAAATAATAAGTAAGCCTTATGTGTCTTTTGAGTGATTCTGATGAATCTGTAAGAAGGGAAATAGTTCTTCACCCAGCTACATAAAAATTAATAATAACTCAAAAGAACCAGCATTTGGTACTTCTCAGTACATCTTGTTTTGTACTGATAATTTGTAGTGGCTTCTCATGAGAAGAGGTAATGTTATAATTTTGATGGATATCCTACTGTGCCTCTCATATTTTCACAACAGGAAAAGAAAGCCAACCACAGTGTGTTTTGCTGGGCAAAGGCTAGCCAAAGTGTTCTTTAGAACCTCTAATTTGTGAAGTAACTGTTGTAAAATGTGGGATTGCCTTGGATTAGGTGCAGTTTGTAGACTCCTTCTTACCAAATGATTCTGGCCTATAAAATTACAGATAACTTCGAGTGTCTGTGTCTTTGTGCCCACTCCCTCCCCCAACGATTGATGTTCTTGTGGTTTCTAGATGGTTATACTTTGGATATAATTGTTTGGTATGAATTGATAGATTACCTGCCAACAAAATGATAGCTCCTACTTTAAAAAATGGTGTGTATTTCATAATACGATATCATTCGGCAAAAAAATTTCTTGATACTGTAAATTATTTCATGATAGCATACAAGTAGGAAACTAAGTTGTATTCAGAAGCTGGCTCAAGCAGTGGTTGCAGTTATCACTAAATAATAGCAACTATAGAGATGGTCTTGATCAGTAATCTGTTCAAAGGTTATTAAAATTTGTGATGCAAAATTATTAAAGGGAGGATTTTTTTTGTTTGTTTTCTGTAATTACAAAAAGGCAAAATGACCCTTAAACTAGGCACAACAAATTGGAGGGGGGGAAAAAAAAAATAAGGTGGCAAAAAAAGCCTGCATAGCAAAATGTGCAGTCTGATTGAGCCAAATAGGCCAAATAGCCAATACAAACAAGACGATGTCCAGAATGAGATAGAAATTTTGAGAATTAGCTAAGAATGGTTACAACAGACTTTTAAATATATTAAAAGCAGGAACAATTTGGAGAATGAGGTAATTAAGGAAGGTGGAAACTGCAGAAAAGAGGATTGGTGTCTTTGCACCAGTCTTCGGTAAAAGATGTCCACAGAGAAATTTTCAACAGATGTATTGTTTTCTAATAATAGAAGATACTGCACTGTCAGAGACTGATATGTCCAAAGAGTCATTGTCAGAATAGACTGGGTGTCATGCTTCCAGTACTTAATGTGGCTTAGGAACAAGGAAGCAGGTCTGGAAAACTGTGAACATTGTATCTCTTGAATAAACACAAAAAAGCACAGGTTTGCAAGCCTTGAGGTATGAACTTAAGTGCTGACAGTGATTGAATAAAGCATTTGGAGGAGAAAAAAATGTAACACTGCTACCTGAGCTTGATTTAACAAAAATAGAGCCTTTTAGGATTGGAAAAGAAAGTCAAGCTTCCCCAATCTGTTAAGTTTTTGCATTATGCAGTTGGAAGATGGACAGATTAAAGACTTGATCTTTTTTTTTTTTTTATTTGGTAGCTTGAAGTTGTCTAGGTGGGCTGTTAAGAGAAGTTAGTAATCAGGGTCTGGAGATAAAATAGTCTATGAGAAGAGTTTTTGAGGAGTTGAGCAGCAGACTGTGAATTTGTGGAGACAAATCTTTAATGGGACATTTGGTTTACATACCGTGTGCTATGTATTTTGAATGTAGTAAAGTTTTGATGTTTTTTGAGTAATGCTTTTGTAGACAAGTTAAGGAAATGTGGTGTACAAGAAGTAATAAAAAAAATTGATTCAAGAGTGATCAGACACTCCCTGGTATCTTAATGTTCATGTTATGTAAAGAATACCTATTGGTATTTCATGATTGACATAGAAGGCAATACCTCAGGACTGAGATTGCCGGACATTTTTTCTCAGAATAAGTGATAGAATAGAATGTGGATGAGTCCCAAAATCTCATGTGATTATGAGATACCGGGCATTTGTTGTGGGTTTTAGACTTGAGGGGTAGGAGGCATCTGGAGCTGATTTACAGGTAGAAGACATCACTTCCATTGCAGCCTTATGCTCTCCTTTAAAAACAGTTTCTGGGGGTGTGACTAGCTCTCAGAAGAGTCATGGAGGGCTGGCCTCAGGAACTCTGCTCAGTTTTCCTTCCTGAAGCCAGGGATTTAAAGCATTCCCAACAGTCCCTGTGTTACCACAGCCCCATGGACAGTCATGTGATGAAGTTAAAAGATGCACTTGAATGTCCTGAGAGCTCCGTGCAGCTCTGAATTTCTACAAAGCTGAAAGGGAGTGAATGTATGCAGCAGGATTAGAATTAAAAAGGACCTTGACCAGATTATTTACACAAATAAAAGAGTCAAGAGTAGAATTAAAGGTTGGAGCAAGTCCAACACACTGTGCTTGATCAGAAATCATCAAGTCTTTTTAATACAGTATAGGGAACATTGGGTTGGAGAAGGGTTGTTGGAAGACGTGGTGGTAATGGTGGGATATAAATGAAGTTGAACATGAGTCGATGTCATATTGTTAGATGAAAGACTAATATCGTACTGGATTATATAAAGGCAAAGGTGGCCTAAATGGCTGTTTCCCTGCCCTGTTTGGCATTGGTAAGGTCTCAGTTGGAAGGCTAAGTCTGCTTCTGGGTACTGTATTTCAAAAATTATAAAATTATTTATAAAATTATAAAATTAATAAAAAAACCTGAAGAGGGTTGAGAGAGGAACAATCTATAGGTGAAAAACATTGCATATGAAAGGTAGCTTGGAAACCTCAATTTTTTCCTTAAAAAAAAAAAATGCTGCTGTGATCAGAAGGAACTACTGTGGCCATCTAACCATCTTTTCCGAAAATATCCTGTAGATTTTCACATAGTAGTTCTTAAATGAAGATCCTGATAATATGTGAAAGCATAAAAAAAAAAATCCTCAATTAATGTGCAGAAGTAGTCAAAATGCTACTTGGCATTCAAAGAATGAGTGTTAATAAAATAAAGTCTTAAGAAAAATTTTGGGAGCTAGTAATTAGAATAATGAGTTTAGACGTGACAATTAGAGAAGTGGATTGTCTGTGGCTTTCAGAGAGTTAAGTAATGAGGAATAAAAGAGCAAAATAAATGATACAGCTATGCCATTACCATTTTGTTTCTTGAGCTGTAAATAAAGGCATCCTGGGAAGCTGGGAGGCTGGATATTTAAAATTGGTAATGCATTGGAGAGCAAACCTTGCCTTTTAATATTCCGCTGCCGTATGTTCTTAAGAGCAAGATGCTAGTAGACTTAAAAATGAAGGACAATTATATATACATTGGGAGAATAGGCACAGTTATTAAGATACTCCCTCAGTGGGTTTGGAACAAGCCAACAGATAACTCCTGACTTCTTGAAATACTGAACTAAGTTGTGTCATTTTTTTTGTCATACACCTCAGAATCAATATGTGAAAGAAACTTCAACAAATTTAATGATGGTCTGATTTTGGGGATGGTAGCTTAGAGTATGACCTTGCAGATTTTAGATACAGAAAGAAATTAACTGAATACTTCAGTGCTTTTCTGCCCTGCACTGACGTGTTGCTTTGTAATTCTCAGTGGAAACTACATGTTTGCACAGATTGGTAGCTGGTTCCTTTTACAGTGAAGAACAAGCTTTAGGGCATGCATCAGGAAGTTTAAGAGGTTATTATGCTTCTCATGTATAATTACTCTGATATCTGAGGTGGCCATCAATATATAATCAAAAGTATCGGTGCTTTTAAGAGTATATTAATTCTAAATATGAATTTCTGCAAGATTTGGGAACAGTTTTAATTTATAAAGCACAAGGATTAAATATTTTAGGGCAATAGTCTCATAAAGAAGTTAAACAAAAAGTTATGATTGTAGTTCGATGTAAATCAAAGCTGAGGAGCTAGTTCTCCCTATGCTGCCAGGACAATTTTTCAAACTATCATTCCTCACTTCTTGCATTCACCATATGAATAAAGTAGTTAAAGAATCTGATGTGATAGTTTTAATCTTTATTCATATTATATGTGTTTGCAAGCAGAATTTCCACAACTTGGTATTTGGAAAAACCTTAATGTGGAAGAGGTAGAGTTTTGTATTATCTCATAAATCCAAAGAGACCTGATTTCTTTCTAGACATGTAAACAGATTTGTGCCTCGCTCTGAAAAACCTCTAGTCATATGTCATTTGAGTAACCAAGTTTTGTCAATTTATTCTTTTGGCTGAGCCATCAGACCAGAAAACTTGAACGTAAAAAGGCAAAGAATTTGCTTGTGTGAGGAAATAAATTGGCAGAAGTGCAGATGTCCAAATACTACTTCTGTGATGTACTACTTAAATTATAATTTAGAGAAAAATCACTTCTTTCTGTGAATGAAGGAACAATTCTTGTTTCTAAGAATAAAGCAATCAGTCACCATGGTGCTACATTGGTGTATCAGTGGTGGTCTTACATGGTACATAGTTCTGCTGGTAAATTCCCTGAGTGAACATCTTTGGGCTGTGTATGTAGCTTCTTTCCTTTACAGGAGTGAATTTTTGAGGGCAGTCAGAATATTTACATCACTTGATAGTGTTGTGTAGAGAAAAAAAATGGAGCTGTTTCTAAACCAGCATGGTAAGTTGGCCCTAGGGTATTACAGCTGCACTGCTTTTGTGGCCTAACGTGTTGGGTAACTTGTGGTGGTGTAGTATGTGAGTATGTGCTGTCGATGTCCTCTCGGTGCTTCTTTAGGACCAAAAGATGATTTGTGTAAATGCAAAACTTCAGGAAGGAGACTCTTTGAAAAGAGATACCATTGATTGAAAGGGAGATGGCACTATAGCTGAGGCTTCTGAAAATTGCCCTTATGTAGGTAAGGGACTGTTGGGTTTTAAGGACTTGCTTTCCTTTTGGCAGTAAATGTTAAGACAGTATTGTGCCTCTGCTTCACTCTATCTTGTAGAAAGTTGCCTGTAAAATCCCCAAACCTCCTTTTGCTTGTCATGAGACCCATTCCAGAACGGTCTGCTGCCTTAGCTTTGGCACTTTGTGGCCAGCATTTCTTCCCAGAGCAAAATACTTAGTATGTGGAGTATGAACTGCAATCCTAACCACATGCAATTTAATTTTTGTAAATGTTATTTATATATAAAATAAAGCAAATATAACCTTCCATCAGTTGACTGATTTATTCAGAAATAAATGATGAGGGCCAGTGGGAGCTTTTAATTTGTTTTTCCAGCCCATGTTGCCAATTACTATCCTACTGAAGGACAGCTACACAGGCAGGAGGTTCTTTCTGGTGCTGTACAAGGAACATGATCTTCATTTCTGCTGCTTATGACGATCTAAATCTTTCCTGCTGTCTGTTTTGTATCATAGGTGATCCATCTGCAAACAGGTGTTTGCCTCTTTTGCTTTTTTTTGGGCACAAATGAAAAACATTATATGTGTGTGTTAGACTCAGGTGTTTTTTTTTTGTTTTTTTTTTTTTGTTTTTTTTTTTCCCCACACTGGGTTTAGTGATGTATTTGGTGTTTTGGTGTTTTTTTTTTTTTTTTTCCCCCCCACGCTGGGTTTAGTGATGTATTTGGTGTTTTTTCTTAATACAGAGTTAGGTTATTTTATGATAATTTTCACTTTTACTGAAAAAAAAATAATCCTAACCATTCTGAGGAAGACTGGGAACCAGTGACTCCACTGTTAATCGGACTTGCAAACAGATGACAAATAATGAGATTACTTTGAATTACTTCTACTTTATTGTACATGTCTGTTAATACTTCTTTTTAATGGTTATATGTTTTAGAAGCCTGATTAGTTGGATATGAATTTTTGATATTGCTTGTTAAAGTATTTCAATGTCGTTCAAATTCCTGACATTCTTTTTTCTGTTTGTTCTTATTTATGTTGTAATTAAGTAAGTTGGAAGTGTCTGCTTAGCCTAAGTACCTGAAACTTAGAAAGGTTTTCTGTGTGGCTTACCCCTAAACAGTTGATTTGGGAAGTGTCATGTAACTTTACCTCTCAATTCTATCATGCTCTAAAGGTTAAGTGTGTAAAAAACTTAAAACCATATCTAATTATTCAGGAAGACTGTCAGCTGCAAACTGTTTTAAGCTGGGAGAGTACTCAAGAAAAATGTTAGATAGGTTTATCCTGTTCTTGTTGGCATTTGTTTTTTCTCCGTTCCTGGTCACAGAATACGTAGCTACCTGGGCCCTGAGTCTTATCCAATGGATTTGTTTTCGTATTCCCGTGCTACTCTGTGCTCTTCAGACATCAGCTAAACTTTTATACCCATTAGCACAGCTCAGACAGCACAAGGACAGATTTGCGGTGCTTTTGGTCCCTCCAGAGTGTTAATCAATAGAACTGTTGCCCAAATACCAATTGCAGGACTAAATCCCCTTAAATACACCTTTACAGCCCATTTGCAGAACCTGAGTTTCCAAAACATCAGAGAGTAAAATGTGAACCAGCAAGGTATGACAGGTGTGGTGCAGAGCAACTCAGCTTGGTAGCTCTTGATTGGAGGAGAAGCAGAATGGGACTTATCTTTTGGAGTCTTCTAAGTTCTTCTAGTGATGATGGCAACAATGCTTTGTAACTCGTATTATACACAAAAAGTATGTATTCAGTTTACAAGTGACTGAAATTAGTTATTCCTCATTGTATTCATATATTACCCAGGGCGTCTGATGCAATGCAGTGCAACTCTTTTCCACCCCCTTAGCAATCAAAATACAGAAATGCTGAATTTGCTTCTGCAAAGTACTGTGTGCCTTGCACAGCAAGTTAACATTTCCAGCCTTGGCTGTCCCACATCCCTGACCACCATTTGTGTCCAAAGTGAGCCTGACCACTTGAGTCTTTCCTCTTTTCAAAGAGTTACTGTGTGATAGTGTGAATGGAGTTCATGGTTGTCTTTGGAGAATAAAAATCGAGTACTCAAAAGACTGGACTGAGATCAAGAGCAAAACATCTGTGGTGAAATAAGGAGGAGTTAAGCATGAGGAAGCCTAGTGTGGAACAGTTTGTTTTTCAATTGTACCGAATGGCATTGGAATGGGCTGCCCAGGGCAGGGGTGGAGTCCCCATCCCTGGAGGAGTTGAAGAGTCAGGTTGACCCAGCGCTGAGGGATCTGGTGGAGTTGGGAACTGTCAATGTGAGGTTAATGGTTGGACTGGAGGATCTTCAAGGTCTTTTCCAACCTAGATGATTCTGTGAAATATGAATATCTCAAAGGTGTTTCAGAATAAAACCAAACCTTAAAGATACCTCCTTGTACAGGACTAGTGTCATTATGTTCTGTCAAGATGCAAGGATAATTTTCCTACTTAAGACAAATTCATGTGCTGTGGTGGGTTTAAATGTTTTTTTTCTCTGCTGCTTGCAAAATGAACATACTGGGATCCCAAACAGACCTATTCAAAAGAGGAGGCTCTGTAAAATTCAGCTGGTTGACAAGCTTTTTGGAACTGAGCATGAGGCTGTTTTCTATACAACAGGCTTCTGTCAGCACAGCTGTGCCCTTCAGGAATGTGAAGAGGTGTGAACACTGACTGGTTTAGCTGTTTTGGCAGAAGCCATTAGCAAATATGTTATTATATTGACAAAACTTTTCTTTTGCTGGTAAAATTGGTCTGCTCAGAGATGTGTCTCCATAAATGGTTTTACATTCTAGTATGAAGTGTAATTCGTTCTGGAAAGCTATATTTGCAGAGCTTTGCCAGTACCTCTGGAGTACTAAAGGGCTCTGGCATTGACACAGCCCAAACTTCCCAAATGTATCAGTAATCCAAAGTAATATGAAAAGGGTGGAAGCTGAAAGGAAGTGTGTTGAAAGAAAGGTTGCTGAGAAACAGATGGGAGCTGACGGGATCCCTTCTCTGTTAGTAGGATTGATATCCTTGCATGGTTCAGATCTGCTGTGCACCTCCAGGAAGGTGGGCTTTTCAGCTGAGTTTGTGATGCTTCTGTCATCAGCACACCAGCAGCAGCTAAAGTGCTTTTTTTGAAAAAAAAAAAATTCTGTGATTGAGCTAGCCTTTTGCACTGGCGTTAAACATCCTAGCAGGAGGGCTTTGCTGTTTTTTCCACTATTATTTTTTCAGTGTCACATAGCCCGAACATCCAAAATATTGTGAGTTTAGGAATAAGAAGCAGTTGAAAATGAGTGCTATTCTGAAACACTGTGTTCCTATTCATTGTTCAGCATATACGAAGTTTAATGAACAAGTCATAATTCTTCCTTGCTTTAAAATTAGTACTAACTTTCAGCTGTGCATGGAAGCAATATTTTTCTTATGACTTCATGCGCATTGCTTGTTCTTTCATCTAAATAGCAGTATTTTGTATAAAATCTTAAACTTTGGGATTTTGGACTCTCTCCTAATGAAGAATACCATAGCAGACAGAGAGCCTGTGAGTCGTAAGATTTGACACTGGGTTAGTTTACAGTGAATGAAACCAGATTAGGCACTGAAATCCTGGATATGAACAGCATAGCAACACAGTACAATTGTGGAGACACTTACTGATGGTTTAATGTTTATTTTTCAGTAGCTATTATACTTGGACTGGTGCCTAGCTAAGTTAACAGAAATAAAGCTGGAAGATTTTAGGCAGCCTCACAAGTCTTGCAGTAGGCTTTTGTAAAGCAGTATTTATTGCGTTTGAGTTCTAATATTCTAAAGAGAAGACCCGAGAAAAGATCACCAAACGTTTTATATATTATTACTAAAGATTTATCTGCTGGTTTCTAAAGGAATTATTTTTCAGGGAATCACCTATCTTGTAGCTGCCTTATCTGCTTTATGTTGTTTTATTAATCTTTTTTCCTTGCCTGATGGACTTCATATGAAGATTGCAGGATTATTTTTTTTTTTTTTTGGGGGGTGGTGGTGGTGTTTTTTTTGTTTTACTGTTTAAAGTGGTAAGGTTTTGATATTTCACCACAGAAATAAATATCACTTATTAAAATGGTGCAATGATCCTGTGTCTCTATGTGCCCATTCACAGTATTTTCTGTGGGTGGTGTTAGATTGGTAGGAAGACTGTAAGTAGCTGGTATTGACCTGCAAATGTTTCCCAGTAAGCATATGGTCTTCATTACTTATGTTTTTAAAATACTGTGATAAAATAAAACACGTTGTCAGAAGCTCACGGAGAAAAAGAAAACAGCTTTGGGTGTAGAAGACAAAAACTATTGAAAAATGGCCCGTATTTTGTCACTTTAAGCAACCAAAATGGTGGCAGTATCTGGCATTTTTCCATGTACTTGAACATTAAAAGCATTCTGTATTCCAGTGTTTATGTCAGAGTTGGCTGAAACCCACTGATCTGCAAGTTGTCTTGTAGAGAAAACTTTGTCATTGGAAGTTGTAGATGTTACTGCAAAGTAAGGGTGTAATGAGAATAGATTTCTGGGTAACAGTCTTCCCATAAGTAAAAGTTCTTATAAAGAGAAGAGAATAATCAGTCTGTGATACATGGGACAAGAAGTAACCGTTAAAATTTCAGCAAAAAAGGGTCCTATTAAACATTAACAAACATTTTATAATAGGATGACTTTCTTGTCTGGGAATAGAGACCTTGTGGATATTCCAGAGTCAAGACAGGGGTACCTTGTGCCATTGTGATCATGTTTTGCAGTGAACCCTGACCACCTTTTCCAGAGGAGAATGGGAGGCCAAAATTTTGTAACCTCTTTTAAGAGAATACATATTTCAAAATAATTTTATGGAACTGCCCCTACAAGGTGTTTATTCATGTATAACTCTATATTCTTTTTGCAGTAAGAAGGGGTATTTTATATCGTGTACCTGATCAGGGGATATATGATTGTTTGTCAGTTTATTTTATTTCTGTCAAATTAAACTCATGATTGCAAGAAATACAGGAGTGAATTTGCTAATGAATCCTAACTTCTTTAACATTCAAACTGAAAATCCTAAGTATAGCAAAATATGTGGTCTGTAAGCAAAGATACTCTGCTATAAATTGCTCTGATTCTGTTAACTTTATTACAGTTCTGAAAACCTTCACAAAGTGATGCCTTAAGATGTTCGAGTACTCTGTCCATCAAGTTTGTTCAGGCTGAACAGCTGGTATCTTGTTATATTTTGTGTTGTATTTATTTATTTAGAAGGTGTTTCTCATCAATGAAATATGAGTCAGAGAATTGGATTAGAGGTAATTGTGTTAGGAAAATCTTTATAGAGGGGAAAAACCCCAAGTATTTGAAATATCAGTTGTGTCCACTACAGCTTTTTTTTTTTTTTTTTTTTTTTTTTTTTTTTTTAGGCAAAGATTCTTTTCACATATGACCCTGCCTAAGGAGCCAAGTGGTAAAATCTGTTAGTAGAAAAATATTCAAGTTAGGCAATACATTGAATTAATCAGTTATTAGATTCAGCTGTTTCAAGTAACCAGATGCATTTACTTTTTACCACTCCACATATTAAATTCCTGTAAATGGTCAGCAACTATTATATATAACTATGCGTTGTATCATCGGGGAATCTGTTTATGTTAAGAATATTCAAGATCACTTTCATATGTATTTCCAAGAAAAGGCTCTTTCAACTTTTCTTTATGTTCATTTAGTCTCTAATGTACTGGGAAGTTACTGCAACTTTCCACTTCCATCTGATCTGCAAGAACAGTTCGTTTAAACTTCAAGCTGTGATTTACACCTTCATTAGGTTGCATAGAAAATTTATGTTATATCAGGACTGCAAATGGAATTCATGTTCGAGTTCATGATTTCAGAGATAGGAGGTAGGTGTGTGCTCATTTTTTGACCTGAGTAGGGTTGAGCTGTTTACATATTTTGTGCGTATAAACCAAAGAGAACTATAACCAGGCTCAAAAAAATGTCAGTAAAGTTATTGGTTTGAAAGGGCAGCCTGGAATTTTAAGTATGTATTGTATTCCGTATAACTTATTTAATCCTCTTTGGGAATTAAACTTCACAGATTTGTTTTGGAAATTTGGAGGAAATGTTTGGAAAGTTTAAAAAAAAAAAAAATCCATACTGATTTTTGAGTTCATTTGACACTCTTTTCCAGCTTCAGCCCCATGAGGGTCTGTGTATTTGATCTTTGAGGGAGAATTCGAGGTCACGGTGAAGACACATGTGTGCACATGCATGTGGGTGTAGTGGAGTGCTTAGTCAAGGTCTGCTTCTTCACTGGATGTTGCTGTGCAGATTTGTCAACAAAACTATGTACAGTCACAACAAATGACACAACATACTCACTTAGCATGAGTGTTTTCTGATTCAGATGATTTCTCATTAATTTCTCATTAATTATGTAATTAAGCAGTTACTTTAAATTTCTGTCATAGGATAATCACATCCTTATCGGAGTCTACTGTGTATCTGTGGCCTCAGAGCTGAGACTTCTCTGAGGTTATCCTGACACTGCTGCTTGGCCATAGCATTATAAATATTCATAGAAATACACCTTGCAGGTACTCTTAGTTTTACACATTTTTTCACTGCAGAAATAGCAAGATTGGCAGTACCTGTTGAGCTGAAATCTGGTATCTTTCTCTTGACTCCATGCTGATGGTTCCCAGCATTAGCCAGGTGTTTCTCACAAATATTCACTCCCTTACCTTGGTAGTAATAGCATGGCAGAGGCGGGTTGGGTAGAGGAGCTCTAGCAAAGTAGGTGAGGACACACAGAGGTTAGTACAGACAGCTCACCCCAGTATTCAGCTAGTTTCTGTGCAAGTTTTGCAACCTGGATGGATTCTGGGGGAATGCCACTGCTACACTGTTAGGAATAACTGACTTTTGAAATTAGCTTCTACAATGTAAGTATTTGGAATCATAAGATCAGCTGTATCTGTACCAAGCAGGGTACAAGGAGTGAGTTGTTACCTTTAAGGGTGTGTAGCTGGGAATATTTGTATAAACCCAAAACAATCATGGGGAATTTGGGCATCTCTCAGCCTCCTTATAAGGCAGGGGAGAAAAGTTAGAGTACTTAATCTGAGTGTCATCTAAAAGCTTAAGTTTTTAATTAAAATTTTCTTTGAGAAAGTGGTCACCGTGTCACATTTAATTTCTGAGGTTGTGTAGAAGAGTGCCTCTCCATTGGTTGCATTGCTGCTTTTGCCTTGAAATTCAGAGAGCGACAAGTTAAACTTCAGCTGACTTAGCAAAAGAGAGTGGTAGTAGCATCTCTTAGGTAATTGCAGTTTAGGTTATGGAGGGAAGAACTGCTTTCTTGTAACTTATATTTGGCATGTTGAAAAGCTGGAAAATATGGCCCAGAAGTTTGCAGGCCTGATTAAAAGCCTGTTGAAAACCAGGCTTGCGTTGTTTGAAATGCTCTATGGCCTTGTCCCAGAAGTGTGGTTGGTGTTTTCAGAGGAGTCGTGTGAGGCTGGGTACCCAGATCACATGAAAATGGGATGGAGTTGGACAACTGGCAGAGGCTGTTGTTTGTCCCCTCCTAGTCTTTCAGTAGCTAAATCCCAGCAGATAGTTTTGCATTTGATGCAATAATTTTTTAAAATCTTTGCCTTCCAATTTATAACACCTGATTTTGTTTTAAAATACGGGGTTAGAATGTCTAAATCAGCATGTGTAAAAGCAATAAAGTAATTGATATATTGTACACATTCACAACCATCAACTGGGAAATGCGATGTATTTATCAGATCGCTGGTCAGATATTATGCCTGCTGACATAAGGTTGGTGGTTTTTTTTTTTTTTTTTTTTTTTTTTTTTTTTCATATCGGTTCTGATCTGTAAGCTTGCCTACCCAGGAAGTTATACTTCCTTTCCTTCTGACCAACACATGGCAAGCATTTTCCAAAAGTCGTTACTCGTTTTGCTAACGTATTTGGCAGCTCTGACATTGCAAAGTTTCATATAATGCGTCTGTTAGGTTTTGGCTTTTCTCATCACAGAGAATTGCTTGTGTTCTTCTGCTTGTTTCATTAATCTTTATTAAGTAAAGATGTAAGCTGTCTTTAATTGAATGTTTTCTTTTGGCAATAGAACAAGTCAAAAGGTGTTTCTCATTAATTTGTTATTCAGCAGGGATAGCCATCTATCTGGATTGAATTTGTGACAATGTTTAGTCCCTATTTGTAGAAATGCCTATGTCGAACATATTTTTCTATGTTTTGCTCGGAATATCCTATACAGGCCGACTTTATAATGTCATTTGTCATGTGGGAATTGAGCTACAGGGAATTGGTCTGTGTTGACAGCATGTCTCCGTGTTGGTTTTTCCTCTCCTTTTAGTACAATGTGTTTTATATTTGGTTTTATAAAGTTTTATCATGCTATCAAATCATGAAGAAGTGCAGAAATTATGGCTTTTGGTTTTCTCTAGCATGTGATACAGATATTTTGAACAAAGGTTATAATGAGAAATGCTGACCTTTCTTTTTATGACACAGAAAATCTTATTCAGATTTCCCTGTAGCAGTTAATTACAGGGCCATGATTAGCTTGAAAGCAAACTGTATTGAAAAAAATGAAGGTAGCATCTTCAGGTGTCGCACGAGTTGTTTTGTCTGCCTTCCAGTTCCTGTGCCTTTTGTAACTTTTAAAGATTTACTTCTTTCTCTGTTGTTTTATGTGAGGTGCAAACTGTGTTTGTGACCTACTAGTTTGGGGGAGGTGTTAAATTTCATGAAATACAAATCAAATACACAACAACCTGAGAAACGAAGAAGAATTTTTGCAAACCTTTGTAAAAATCCCAAATGAATCTAAGGTAACCCACATAAAAATATTGATTTTAGGGTGGTTGTCCTTTAAGTGATATTGCAACACATTGGTGTCTGTTCATCCCAGATGCTTTCAGGCAGCTCCTAGCTGAAATGAATTGTTTTTATACACGTTAGGAATCCTGTCATCATATCGTCAGTATCTCCTAAGCAAGGAAATGGGGTGTCCAAATGTGTGTTCGGTACACGTCTTGGAATAGCATAGGATCTACAGACACATGGAACTTTGTCTGGGACAAAGTTGTTTATTTGGTTTGCCTGCTTTCTTAAAATTTATGAAGAATGTCTGCCATAAATGTAGCTAAAAATCCCACTGTCATCTGGCAAAAATAAAATAAAGCTATGTTGTAGCTGACATGGTATTATAAAGCTAAACCTGGAAAGACACATTAGTCTGTTTTTCTAACAGAGTTCTTTTTGGAAACAGTTTTTGCTAGCATTTTTAAATTTAGTGTGACATTTTTGAGCATCTGGCATTTGGCAGCTTCACTAATAACACTTTTGTGCAGTCTAACAGCTTTTACTGTTATTACATTTTTCCTAATCTTCAGCCTGACCTTTCTCACTTCATAATATTTATTTTTGTCTCTCAGAACAGAATCATTTAGGGTGGTTTCCAAAGCAAAGTATGTCTCTCTTATGTGATAAATATATTGACCATTTTAAAGTGGATAAACTAGCAGTAGTTTGTTATGACATGTTATTTTTTCTCAAACTTTTGTCCCACATGATGCCTGCAAATATTATCATTTTTCTGTGGTATGTTCCAAAGCTTGAGTGCCATCACATGGCACTTGTACACTAAGCACAGAATTGATTAGCTTCATTGTGTCAGAGCTGACTTCTGTATTTCAGACTAATTGGCTCCCTTTCATCAGAGCAGGAATGTCACACCAACCCTAGAGAAGCAGCTAAGATTTATTTCCCATTGAAGACTCTTTTATTTTACTAGGTCTCTCTGATCCAGCTAGAAAAATCTGGGTGAAAGAAATACTTTCAGTCCTTCCCTTTGTCAGGAGTTGTGATGTATTAATAGCAATGTAATTTAATTGGTGTAATAGCAGCAGTCTCACTCTTAGTTTTAATTGGGATGGGTGTATATTGCCAATATTTATGGGAAATGTATTTGTTTCAATTCATTTTGCCAAACGAATCTTCAATCAGTTGCAATTAATGTCTTGCATAAAGTTACTTCTGTAATGCCTCCAGCTAGTGATGGCGATCTTAGTGCTATTATAACTTACTGTTTATCTTGACGTGATTATCTTTCAGTTTTGCCACGTAACTATTTTTTAGTCATATTGAGTCTTCTCTTGTTGCTCTGTATCAAAGATTAACATCAGACAACTGGAAGCTCTGTTAGAGCAGCTGTGAGTTGCATTATACTGTATTAGCTGCCTTATTTTATGCAACTTTAATTGTTATTTCCCCAGATATGAAACAAATAGATGTGGAAGCAGAGGTATATCCTTTTTTATGTCACATTAAGCATGCCCCATTTTGAATATTCACACGCTGTATGATATGCTGCAGATTAACACAGAGAGATGGTGGAGATCTTAGTTCGGAATATTCTTTCAAAAATTCCAGCTGCAAATTTGTCTTTAATCACTTGGGAAGTTCTGAAAAACAGAGGATGCTCAATATAGCCTGTAAGGTCGTTTTCTCTATTCTTATCTGAGATAAGGATGCAGGATTGCTGGTGGAAAGCTGTGGTGTTCACTCTGTAAATGCCTGCTGTAAAGGCCTGTGTTACCCTTAAGCTGACACAAAGTAGCCAGTGTAACTCCTTCTTTCATACTTGTCTCATACCCAGATGGATTTTCTTGCTCACAAAAAGGTAAAAAAGATAAAAGTACACTTTCTTATGTAGAAGATGGACTCGGCTGCAGGGTCAGGACAAGAACAGGAAGATTTAGGTGTAAGTGACTATGCCGAATAAGCAAATAGTCCTTTAGTGGACAGCTAGGGCTTGTGTTTCTGATGGTTTCAGATGCTTGCTATGCAGATTAAATAGTGCTTTGATAATGACAGTTTTTAGGAGGCACTTGGAGACCTGACTAGGGGTTGTTGCATCTTGTAACCAGTCTGATTGTGAAACTGGTGTAACATTTTGCAGTAGAGCAAACCAGCTCATATTGCATCAATTTTGAGATCTAGGTACATGAGGATATGGCAGGTATCAGAATAAATTATGCCTTCCCAGTGCAAGGTCTAGAATAGGGATTTTGGGAGCTGAATAGGGTTTTAGGGGGAGAGCAACTTTCTTTTGTTCTTTCCAGATTTCATTTTACACAAATCTAAAGATAATCTAGAGATTGCACATCTATGCAGCTCCCTCTCTAGCTGAAATGCCTTAGAAAATTCTCAGTTTTCTTAAATTAAGTTTTAAATTCTTTTGTCTCTCGTTTGAAATATATCGCCCCAAATAAAAATATATTCACTGAATTTAAGGGCCTAAAATAAATTCTCTACTGGTAGAGACTATTTAAATGTTGCCCGTAGCCTGAGGAGGTAAACTCCACTAGAGGGCAGTTCAGAGCAAGAGTGCGATCAGTTGCCTTGTTTCATCTTCAGAGACCGTCGCAGTAAAGTCTATTCTTGCTGTATTCAAGTAGGGATTATCCTTTTAGCCTGAAGCGTTTTCCGTTGTATCTAAACATGATAAGCCACTCGCTACGTTATATTAAAGAGGAACCTGTATTTAGGGTTAAGCATGTGTAATTGCAAATTTATTGCTTTTGCATACTGAATTTGAGTGTGAAAAAACGCATGATATTTGGACAAACATAAACTTTGGGTGGCATTTTTCTATCTTTAAGTAGTTGTTTTATCTATTTATATCTATATATATATACACACACACACACACACATATGTACACACATGTATATATGTGTATGTATTAGAGTTATGATGAGACTTGTGCACCAGGCTGAAAACTTTCTGAATGTAATTTTGTGTTCTCTTTCAAACTTTTTGTATTTGTGTTCCTAGTTATTTGTAAAAGATCTGCACTGGGTCGGTCCATTGACTTGTGTCATTTACTAGAATAAGCCTAAGTTCAGCCTTTGATTTTTGTCTGGATAATGAGATCTTTCATTTTTAGAAGTATCTATTTGTCACTTAACCCTTAGAGTTAGATGGCTACCTCTTCTTCCAGGCATTTTATATGTCCGTAGTTCCTGGGACAAACCATTTCCAATGACAACAGATTTAGTCCCCACACTAGTTTTGTCAGTTCAGAATTGAGATCAAAAGCAGAATGATGTATTTTTTTTCTTTTTAATCTATTGAGACCTGTGAAAACTAACTAAACACTCCTTAGAATCTCTAATTTTAATCAGAAAGGCATTAAATACAAATACTTATTTTTAAACCAGGCTATTATAATGTGTGAAAAGGACTTAATAAATTTTATTTCTAAAATACGACTAGAATAAATGCACGACTTGTTGCCTGTCACCTTTCCTGTATATAATGTTAGAGGGATGGCTATTTGTCCTTACCAGAAGAGCATTGCAAAGCATTTTATAGTTGTTCTGTCTACATACTAAATGCTTAATCTTCAGATGTTTTCTGTTTATGAAAACATTTGTGTGAGCAGATGTGTTGAGATGTCTTTTCTTTCTTAATAATTGAGGCCAGTACATAATTTCTCACTTACTTCAATATGCTTTTCACTATTCAATTAAAGTTGTTTTGGGTATTTTTTTTTTTATTGAGCAAGATTTTGTTTTTGAAGTGGCCCCACACATTTAAATGGTTTTAATGCTACAGTTCATTCCAATGAGATAATAGTATATGCTTAGTTAAAGCCCTTCAGAGCATTTTTGGGTGGATCCACCATATTTTGTTTGCTAGCCCTGTTATGTTTGAAAATGAAACACTGTTATTTTCTGTAAACTTAAGTGTGTAAATAGCAAAGGAAATGTCATGAATTGCTCTTCAGGGTCTCACAGTCAGCTGCTGTCAGAGACGTGATTTTGAATAAAACTGGTAAACTGGTAGGTTTTTTCCTTGTCTTTTAAGTAGCAAAGACAATAAGAGACGGATTTGACCATAAGAAACTTGTTGAAACCTTTCTTTCAAAATGTTTGAATGCGGCTACATTGACAAAGTCAATGTGCTGGCTGTAGTCTTTTGATATTCCCTGTAACACTGGGTGTAGAAGCTGAGTTCCACCTCAGCTTTGCAATGTGGATCTGATGTCTCCAGAAGAATATCAGGTAATTAAGATAGTTTGTGGCACGATGGGGAAATTGGTATGTCTAGTGGATATTGTTTGCTTGGTATGATTTACTTAATATTACTTGGAGTAACGAAGTGCTTTAACTCCAGTTTGGAGTGATAATTATTCTCTTGCACTGTACATCAGAAGTCATTTATGAATTTTGTGCATAACAGCGTTGGTCCAAGTGGAGGAACTGAGAAAGATTACCCCAGTGAGTAATGATTTCTGTGTGCTGTAATTAACAAAGCTGATGTTTAGACTGTCAACATCTACCAAACAGACTGTATATAAAGGTGATTATTTGGGAGAATAATTGAAAGGAATTTAAGAGATTCAGGAATTTTTATCTTGCAGTATATGTTGAAATATTTTTATTTTAGTACTGTCCACACAGTTAAGAGTAATACAGAAACATTGCCTTAAATGTGCCAGCCAAACCTGACATCTTGTCTGTGACAAATATCTCTTAACTGTTTGCTCCTATAATTAGGGGATTTCTCCTAGAGATAATCTGAAAAGGGAGAAGAAAGATGGAGAATAGCTTTTGAATTTGTTACATCTTTGGGGAGGAGAGACTCTTAAATCTGATTCTTAATGGGTCTGACAGTTTCTATTAGTTCTAGTAATAGCAATCAAACATATTGCTCCTTCCCTGTTGACTTCTTCCCTCTGTGTTGGTGGTCACTGGTTCCATAAAAGAAAACCAGACTTGGCTTTTTGACCACTTAATGTCATTACATTGTACAGGCCCAGTACATTAACTGCCTCCAATTTCAACACTAAATCGTTGGGTTATACTGTGACTGAGAGGCAGTAATCCCTGCCAGGGAAATAGGGTTGATATGTGGATTTGTAACCTCTTCAGCTGATCCTTCATGACCTCCTCACTGGAAAATTCTGTGGTTGTTGTTAGGAGGACATGATGTGTTAAAGCAGAGGAAAGCAAGAGAACATCCTTCTGGCTACAGCTGTTAATTCTGAATTAATTCTGTAGCTGAACAAAACTGTATGTAGTTCCATAAAAGTTTTTTGTATTTTGCATTTCATTGTTGCTCTTTGTAAACAAACTGTGTGAACTTGCTCAAGGGCCAGACTTTTGTAAGCAGTGTTTTATTTTGAAGGTAGCTCTGTTTTGATGTGGAATCAAGTCAGAAAAGTAAGGGAGGAACAATGCATGTGTCTAAACCGTAGTGTCAGGATTTTAGTATTGTTCGTGGTATTCAATACATCTTTATGGCAGAGTGGAGATATCGCACAGGCAACACGGGCCCTGTTGGACAGCAGAGGCATGTAGAGATACCAAAGAGCCTCTGAAATGACATCTGAATCCCACCTCAACTGACCCATCAAATTAAAAAAAGGAATTATATCCAAAGTGAATAAAACATAGCACGTCCAGGAATCTGTGTAGAATTAAGATCAAACATATCATCAACCCTCACAGGATAAATTCAACTATTTGCTCTTAAAAATGTGCAGGAATGAATAGGATACAACAGCATTCATTGGTTGTACAATCTAGACAACTTGTGAACAAAAGCTGATGAAAAATACTAGTTGGTTCCTTTTTGTACTAAAATAGTAATACGTGTTTATGACGTACTTGTCTTTGATTGAATTACTAATTGTTCTCTTTCTATTTTAGGTTATGGTCAGACTGGTCCAATGGTTCAGAGAGGTGGATATGACTCCATTGCAGCTGCTGTTTCTGGTCTCATGCATATCACAGGGCATGAGGTATGGTGCTCAACTTATAAATTGAATAGAATCTTTATGCTATATACTAAAACTTGATGCCCTATGCTAACACATCTGTTATGCATGCCCTCCTGAGTCCAACAGGAGGTCTTATCTCTGGGAATATAAGAAAATGATAGTGCTTAGTCCTATGGGTATCTCACTCCAGGCTTGCAAAGCCAGTGCCTGAGAAACAGAAAATGGAAGAAAAATGGTATCCTAAATCTCTGGTGAATAAATTGACACTGTATTCTAACCGGCTAATGGCCACTTGTAGTCACTTCAGGAACTGCAGTGGACACTGTTGACACCTGAGTGATGGAATCAGACATATATATGGGAAGTTTTACCCATGCTTTGATATCGATATTCCCTCTTTAAAAGAGGGAACTGTGAAGCCATCCATATTACTCTGACAAACTGTCTTTTCAGTCATCCAGCAGAGAGATGCCGTTAGTGGTTCTGGAAAAGCTTTATGTGCCGCTATTCCCACTGATATCCAAAATCTTTGGTAGTTGCAGTAGTGCTGGAAGCATTACTGAGGTAGTTTAGTATCTGGATTCCAGGGATACACAGAATGTGTGTCTTCACCTCAGAAAAATGTTGGTCAAATAGGCGGTTTACTTAAGCTGTCTTGAACCACCTACAGATGCAGGGAATGTGGTCTCCAAATGTCACTTCTCAAGTGAGATAATGTTACAAGTCTGTTCTATGCATCATAAATGCTAGATAGTCTGTGGTGGTGCTCCTGATACTCTGTAAGCAGTAGTGCAGATCTTTAGAGTATGACAGTTGCATGCCCTACATAAACAAGGAGTTTGTCAAGTTTCTGTACTTAGTGTCAGATATTCATGTTTGAGTAGGTTGTTGAAAGCTAACCATGCATGATCTGGACGTAACTCTACTGTAGGATTGATATTCTGCCAATAGACTTGTTTTCTGCTGAGAACAATGGCAAACATCAGAAGTCTGTGCTCGTGGCAATTATTGTTACCAGAGACCTCCTTTCTATTTAAAAATTAAAAAAAAAAAAAGAAAGAAAAAAAAATCAAGCATTGTTTGATTGAGGAAGCTGAAACATCTCATGCCTAGTGTCCTAAGAACGTCTGGCAATTGCTGCCATGTTAATGTTACACACTCATAGTATGTCCCATCTTGGAACACGAGAAGACAGGGAGAAGTTGAGTGCAGTCCTTCCAGGTACTTCCCGTCAAATATATAGTGCACATACACACTGGCCAGTGACAGATCACAGTAACTGTAGTCTGGGTAATTTTTACATTTTGACCCTGGTGTGTGTAGAGTGAAGGTTAATACTTTCAGTAAAATGCCAGAAACTTCACGCACACCTCAAAATGCACCAAACAAAATTAAGTGGGAGTATAAACTGTTAGAAAGGGACAAGTGTTGTTAATAACACATGAATAAAGGGAAGTATGTTGAAAAATTGAAAAAAAACAGGACTCTTGTAAAGGTTTTCAATTATATATGAATGGCAGAAAATACAAGTGTTATATTGAATAACTGCATGTAAATTTTATTTTGAGTATAACAGTCCTCAGTGCCCATTATGAAGATGGATTTTATTAAAAGATTTTGTTAAGATCTACACTGGAGTTCCAGATGTTCGCATCACCTCACCAGGACTTGAGGCAATATATTCATAGGAATCATTTAATCATTGTTAGTAACAGTTCCATCTATTCACTGGGGACTTTTTACAATTCATTCAAACTTAGTCATTCTCTTCCATAATTAAAGTAAACATGTTTAAACTTGCTTCTTATTTTTCTTTATTTGAAGTTGGTCATGTATTATTTCATCACTTTCTCAAAAGCATTTTCTGATGTATAGAGTCAGTTTTGTTTCAAAGACATAAGTGGTCAGTGACTCCAAAGAAGCAAATGTGCCTTTTGTTGTTTTAGTGAAAATTTACTCAAGTGCCTTTAAAATCATATTGTGTGCTTGTTTGGAAGTTACTTTGAAATAACCATGTATTATTAATAGCAAAATCTTTCACATTCTACATTTATGTTCATGTGACTGAGTTGTGCTTAAAATTCCACAAAACTACCTCTAAAAAAGTAGAAAACCTCGTTTCAGTCATCGTGCAGAAAAGTGGCCAAAGATGACAAAAGAATCTTACTTTTTTTATGCTGTTTTTCTTCACTAAACCTTGAATTATTTGTTGACCAGATAACATGTAATTAATATACTAAAAGTAAGATGATAATCTGAAGCGTACCCTAGTAAACTGGAGTATGATTTTTTTTTTTCTTAAAGTGAAAATGCCAGTCTTATTTTTTTTTTTAAAAGTTAGATGGTGATGGTTTTGTATTGCATTGTGGTAGCTATAGACAATCAGCATAACATCAGTATAACAGTGCTCTGTGGAAAGTGCCCTTCAAGTAAACAAGCCATTGAATGTGCTTGAAAGGATGGTTTTAGAGGTATCAGCTGATGCAGTAGACAAATTATAATGAATTCGAGCAGCAACAACAAAACATCTACATACATCACTGAGGTGCTTAGTTTTGAGGTATGTTAATAAATATTTACAGCTCAGAAGGCTGTGTGGTGCTTAGTTGCTGGCTGGTTTTAAACCATGACACTCACAAAGCATTTTAATAATAGGATACTAAAACTGTGTCCTCTATCTGACATTTTAAAAATGGATACAACTAACAGCAATATATATTCCATTTTAGCTTAGAGAAATTCCATGTGGTGAATTTTAGTTTGTTCCAACCATCTGGCTACTGTTTTAATGCCTCACAAAGCAGTTTACTGTTGTAGAACAGTAACTATTGCATACTGAGGCCATGCCTCCAGTCAGTAAAGTCTTATGATTAAGCCATGAAATCAATATATTAGCAGCACAGGATTTTGAGCAAAGCTTAAACCTTCATTGAGTCTGCTCCATATGTAATAACATTCATTTTCTTCGATACTTTATATTTCGTGTAACACTATAATTTTTGCGGCAGTAAAGAGATCACAGTGGAAGAGATAGAAGTTTCTGACTAAAATGTGGGTGTTTAATACAAGTTATCTTTTTATTAAGGACATAAAGTCAGTATAATACAAATGAGGAATGCACCAAGGATATGCAATAATACCACATTTGGAACACAGTAGAAACCTCTTGAAAGGGAAAAAAGATCATATGCTTTATACATCTGATTTCTAAGATCTGAGAGAAGATTCCTACATGAAGGATTTCTGAATAGCTTGCTTTCTTCTTTTGCTAGGAAATGTTGTTACTGAAATGACTTAATGCTGATTTCTTTGAAATGCTTCTGAGCAAAGTGCTGAACCTTGAAATCAAGCTGTAACTTCTGAGGCATTGCAGAGTTACAGGCACAAACAACCGCATTTGTTCTAGTGTTGCTTTTGCTGACTGTACAAAACCACACACACTCAACGTGCAGTAGAATGTTATCTTTAAACCATGTGCAGAAACCTGCATGGAGTTCAAGCTTTTGCACGTGTACTTGATTACCTCTGTATGAGAAATGCATGACACCTGTGAAATTTGAAATTCCAGTGTGTTTATGAAAATTTGCAAGCAGTAGTAGGGAATCTGTTTTGTGTAAATCCGTACCACAAACCCATTTTGAATGAAAGTAGTTGCTTCAGGCCACATTCAGTTTTTCTTTACATAAATTAAAATATGCTAAAAAGGACAAAGTTTACACTGATGACACTTTTATTGTCCTGGACGACATAATTTATAGATATTTCCTGGTTAAACACCACATTCATTTTTGATGAACAGAAAACTTTTACTTAATAGATACATCAGTGCCAGATGAATACCCCTTGGATGAAAATTTTTGTCTCATTAAGGCAATAACTTGAAATTAATTAAATAAAAAGCAATTTGCATACAAATCCCCTTCCATCTCCAAGTGGATTATTACAGGCTATTTTCACTGTTCAGAGTATCTTTATGGTGGTGCGTTCTTTCTTGCTGAAGAAACATTTTTATTTTACTGAACATGAGACAGCAAGACATGATTGGGATCTACAATACCAGAGGGGCCATTCTTCAGCTTAAAACCAAACAAACTGCAACAAAAGAGTACACATGGTGTATAGCTCAGAGCTGTTGAAAAATATAGCCATTGCTGGTTCATATTAGCTTCAGCAGCTATTTCCCATCTGTAAAAACTACTGGACTTAGAATATTTTTATTAAGCGTGTCATTTCAAAACAATTTCCATTTTTAATGGATCATTTTTATATTACTGATGTAAGTTTGTGAAGAGAAATTATGTCAGAAGGCAAAAAAACCCAAGACTCAGAAAAGGAAGCTTCCGAAATGTGTTGTGGCTATCTCTGGGCCAGAATGTGTTGACAAATCATAAGGAATTTAGTAAACAGCAAAAATTAGAAATAAAAATGTAAACTGGTGGTAAGATTGAGCAATAGCAAAGTACAGCGATGGAAGAAAGCATCTGCTGTACTGGAGTGAATCTTCATCTTTTCAAATGAGAAAAAGGGCATGTCCCGGTGCTGCCCCTAACTAGGGTTCAACCCAGCATGGCAGCTTTGTTTGCTTAAAGCTCTTTCTCCCTGAGTAGGACTACATTTTGTCCTCCTACCAGAGCAGTAATACTACTTTTGGCTGGCAGGGGTGGTGGTGGTGGTTGTTACTTTTAACATAATTCGCTTGAATAAAAGCTACTGTATAGATCTTTACTTTGCTCAGGGAAGTAGTATAACTTTAGCTACACACCTGTGCTATGAGAAGCTCCATCCAAAGGCAGGTATTTCTCTGTGTGTAGCTTTATCCTTCATATAAAGCAGAATAAATCCATTTCACACTACTTACAGCGATGCACCTTGCCACAGAAAGGCTGGTTTATGGCACAGGTGGACATTAGCATCTGATTAAAGGGTGAAAAATGGCAGCTACACATGGATCTTGGTAGAAAGACCAAGGAGGAGTAGAAATTGTGTGGACTGCTGTAGAATTATAGGTTGTGAAGTGTTAGGATGAAGTAAAGCAAATGTATTAAAAATAACATAGCAGTATAGTGCTAGTAGTTTGTAGGAGTGTTCCAGTAAGGGGAAATTGTGAAAGTATTTTTAGAATAACTGAGGCAAAGGAAGTGTTTGCTTTAAAACATTAGGTAGTTTAAGTATTTGATGAGGAAGGTGCTGGAATCAAGGCTTGAGAAGGCAAATTCGTATGTAGCAATCTATTGAAAGAATTCTGATTTTTGTATGATCAAAGTGTAGTTTTTCTTCATCAAGGCTGAAATTAATGACCCTTTGAAAACAGTGGGAAGTGTTTTCAAAATAAGAATGTTGCTGCACATCTCTTTGCAAAATCTTAAGGTTTTTTTTTTGTTTTTTTTTTTTTTTTTTTTTTTCTACTTATCCCAGCATCTTAGCTGTAATGAAGAAAGAACAATTCAACAAACTGAGAACTCGCAGCAGACAATATAGGGGAAACATTATTGTTTTTCATTTGTATTTCTCAGCGATATCTCTGAGGAGCCAAAAACTTCTCATGCTAATTAGTTTTCTCAGTGGGTCTGTGCGTATAAAAATAAAGAACTTCCTTTTCTGTTTTTCCTCACAGTTGGGTATAAAGGGAGTGATAAATGGATGGCACCTTTGAGTTGTCCTTTCTATTGGGAAGCTGGAGTAGCTTATCATAGAGCGTGGAGAAGGAAGAAGTAAGAGTTTCTTCAAAACAGAAGTACTTCCTAAAGCACTGTTAACTTAAGGATGTGTAGTTTATACATTATCTTTAATATCTAGGCTATAGATAGCCACAGAGTTATCCTTACTTCAGTTTAAATAACAGTAACTGAGATTTAAAAAAATAACAGCCATATTTAATACAGATTTTATAATTTTGTTTAGTCACATTTATGATATCAATAAAATATCAGCCTTTTCCATCTTACATAGAAAATATTGTACTATTTCTTTTTTATCCCAGAACTGACCTTTTACTGCAATTGATAATGCAATATGATAATATTTTTTTAAAAACAATTTTTGACGTTTATATGACTCAGTATCAGACTTAGATAAATCTTGTTGGAGTGCAAAAGAAAAAAAAATGGTGAAAATCAATTTTAAATTTTTTACGTGAAACCAAGACACTTAAAAATAATTATCGGTAAACATAATCTGCTTGCAATCTTAAAATATGACTGCACTTAGCAGTTTAGACATGACTAATTAAAGTAATTCTGTCAATTCAATTTTGTTGAATTTATGATGGATTATCTTAAAGGCATTTATGGGAACTTTGACAAACAGTTATTGTTTATCAATTATCCTGATTTTAAGTTGGCTTATGGTAGACTGACTTACGTGCTGAAACTCTGAAACAGTCTCATTAGCTTTGCGCTGCTGTTTGTGGACTGTACTTCCAGGGCAAGCAATTGCTGACAGAATCTGAGCATCTGACCTCAGACTTTCCAAAGTAGGAAATGGGAGAACATCTCAGTGGAAGCACCTTTAAGTTCCTATAGTAAAAGCCTACCTTGACCGAAATTAGAATTTCATTTTGGCATTGATTGCAGAGGGGCCGTATTTAATGCTAATGATAAGGAAAGTCCTAAAACACATGATCTAAAATGAAGATTCTTCCCTTGATGCCAGAAAAAGGGATGTCATACTGAAAAGGGTATTTGACCCAACAACTTTTCAGTGATCATTAGTCGGATGGCCAAGAATTTGCATGTATTTACATGTGTAATGTGTACATGTATAAAGAAAACAAAGTTGGTTTTGTTTTCCTACTTGAAGCCTGCAGTGCGTGTGTTGGAAAATACAAAACTGAGATTTGGCTGAGGCAGGGCCAGGAGAGAAGGGAGAAAAAGAGAGTGAGAAGAGCAAAGCAATATGGTTCTGCCTTTCAAACAGACATGCACCCCGTTTAGCAAACTGTGGAAATCCTTTAGATCTTTGGCTTCTAGACATCATGAAATTCAGTTTTCACTGGATTCTCTTGTCCCTAACAGTATCTCTTTCCTTTAAGCATTGGTAAGTTGAAGCATTTAGGGCACAAAAATAGCATAATAAATCATTCATAATTTGCAGTCTGCAGCATTGTGGAGTTACAGCATTGTGTAGGTACTGCCACAATATCTAGTTTTTGTACTTCAGTTCACTCAAAGATACCCTTATTTCTTGCAGTTTGCAACGCAGAAACATAAACATTTCTTCAGATGAGTCTTCAGAATGCGCTATAACAAAAAATAATGTTTTGCCTCTGCTTGTTTTCTTTTTTTGTTGTTTTGTTTGTCTTGTTTTGAAGTGTTTTCTTTTTTTTCTTTAGGATGGTGAGCCAGTTAGACCAGGAGTAGCCATGACAGATCTTGCTACTGGGTTGTATACATATGGAGCAATTATGGCTGGTTTACTTCAGAGGTATAAGACGGGGAAAGGACTGCACATTGACTGCAATCTCTTGTCATCTCAGGTAGGAGTTTTAAAAAATTGCTTTTAGTTGTGTAGATGTTTGAACCCAAGAGTACCATTTTGACATAAATTAATGCAAATTAGTTAGTACAACTAATGACAACAGTAATAATGACAGAAATGGCATTAGTGACAATCTCCTCATTCTGCCACTCTGGAAGTGACCATTTTATACGACATGGTTATAGTTACTAGTGCAGTACGTTTGGTTTTCAATTTTTACAAAGATCCTCCACGTTCTTTGAAAACATGGGTTAATCAAGGTTTATAATATCCCTGAGATTGTAAGTAACAGTTGTAGTAGATAATTTGAGATAGACAAACATAAGTGGTGAAACCACTATTGGAAGGGAGGCCTCAACACTGGGTAGTATTACTACCAGAGCGACTGAATTGTGCAAAATGACCCAGAGTAATCAGGTATCACCCAGGTGTCAAAAGTAACGTAATCCAGGAGGTCTGCCTTTTGACTCTGAGAATTAAAGAATAAAGTAATCTTGAAGATGCGGCATTTTTTCTAGGCACATTAAAGAGAAATCTCATCAAAATTGTTAAGACAAAGATGTTTTGGTCATGAAAGGTACACCATATACCACGAGTAATAGGAATGTTAAATTGTCTTTGAACATTTAAGAACCATTGGTGCAATGATTTATAATTCACAAAAAATGAAGTGATGTTGGTATGAGCTGCATATGATCAGATGATCTATGTTGTCTTGCTAATGTAGATAACTGCTAGCAGCAGCTGGGTATCTGGTGCATAGGAATTTTTGTGTACGTTTTCAAATGTTCATCAAAACTGTACGCAGTACTATTAAAGCTACTGAAGTGCTCTGTTCTTTTCATCTTTATTCAACTGTGGTTTTCTACACATTATACCTGTCAGTACAGTTGAGAGATGATAAAGTGCCCGTTGTGCAAAATGTTGTCCCTGGTATGAGCAGGAGGTTGGACGGGATGACCTCCAAAGGTTCCTTCCCACCTACATTATAGTGTGATAATAATGATCGAGACTAACGATTGAAGTTGCTCTTGTTTTAATACCTACTACTCTTGTTTAAATACCTGCTGAAATCAGATCTGGAAAGGAGGGGAAGCCCTTGCTGAAATCAACAAAGAATTTTTCATTTGTTTCAGAAACGTTTGTAAGGTCTGGGCTTTTCATCATACTTATGTATGTTTGTAAATGTTGTGTCTGTATTTGAAAAATGTAACAAGCAGTTAGAAAAATATTTTAAATGTATGTTAAACTCTTATTAAATATTTTGTATATATATGGAAGTATTTTTTTTGTTTAAGGTATCACAATGCTTTATATTATGGCAACTTCTCCTTCATCTTTGTAATTTCTAATTTTTATTAAAAGGACTTGTGGTAATTTCTATTAATTTCCAGAGTAACTCTTGTTATTTTTTGATTCCTTGTTCCACTGCTTTTTGGCTTTTTTTTTAATGGAGCCTTCTTAATTATTTTTTAGTATCCTATGAAATGATGATTATAAGAACAGTTGCAGTTAGGTGTTGCTGTAACTCTCTTATTTTATTTCACCTTACATTGTCATCTCATTTGTCTTTAGAATCTTTTTCCTTGGTTAGGACAGACTTGGCTATGTACAGAAGTGTTCTCATATTGCAAAATTTCCATTTGAAGTTCCACATCATCATTCGTTAGGCCACTCACTGGCATACAAAAGAAATGAAAACTTGAGTTAGATGTTAGTGAAAAAATCATGATATGTGCTGTTTGACTTCTATGTGTTTAGCTGAAGAAGTACTAAATGGTGAAGGGAGAGTTTGATGATTTTTTAAATTGATTTTTTATTATTGTTTTATTGATTGATTTTTTTGTTATCACATTACAGTTATCCAGAAGTTAAGAAGTAATTCCATACATTCACACTCTTATTGCAAAATATACTTCAGTGTTGAGTAAATGAAACTGAAATAAGTTGGTGTTTTGGAAGAGAGCATGGGTATGACCTGTCATTCAGAAAGAAGCTATTTTGTTTTAGATGACATTATTCAGCCCAAATTAACTTTAGGGTGTTGGCCTCAGACTGTAATGAGAACATTTATTAAATTGGAAAAAATATTTGTGGATGAGATACTGGGGTCCCACGTGATCATTCCCATTAAAAAAATGTGTTAAAATGAAGAAAAACATAACTGACAGCTCAGTCTTTTCTGAGAACAGCTAGTTTTCCTGGTTCATTTTCTTTCTTTTTACGACGAATTGCTCTTGCAATACTTTTGGTGGTAATTTTTTTTTTTTTAAATGGAAAGTTAGATAATTGCTGTGATACGATCAGGTTCTTGAAAGATCCATGCTTTCAAAGGGATTATGGTTTTTCATACCAAGCTGAGATATGTAAAGCTAGCTCTTCTTCATTTGATGAATGTTTAAAAAGAATGGCCTTTTGAAGTCTCTCACGGATTCTGCCAAAACAATAAGGATCCTAAAGTTGTAGATTTTTAGTTTGTTAGATTCTTGTTGCAGTTGATTAATGGTGGGATCTAGAGGTCAAAGAAATGCATCATGATAACTTTTCCTTCAGTGCGAGTCTCACTGGAGCGTAGTATTTTCCAGTGAGAGAAAAAGGAATCTTTTTTCTGTGTGTAAAACAAAAGCACTACTGAACCATCCTCCTATTAATAGCATTACGACAGCAGGGACCTGTAATGAAACTTTTGGCTTTTGTCAGTATTTCATGCACTGAGCTAATATAGCAGCATGCTTGAAACTTTTGTCCATCCCTTCATCTGAACTGAGAATCATGAAGCTGGCCTATACATATGTCTTCACGGAGCAGCGTTGATGACTCTGACTATGTCAGAAAGGGAAAAAACCTGCGGGGTTAAAGCACTTAGGCAATTAGAAATCCCTGAAAAATGCTCTGTGTGTTTTATGGAAAAGCCCCCTAGCATGTACGTATCCAGTGTCTGTGCTATCACGTTTCTGTATGCCTTATATAAATGCAAGAGGATTTTTTTAATGGGGTTTTTTTACGGGGAGGGCGAGGGCTGGAGGATGCTTTTGATACAAATTTCCTGCACAGATATGGTAGTGACAGAGAGCATTGAACTGAATTCAACTGCCAATGAAAACGATCTGAAGCTTTTAAAATAAATATCCCACTGACTGGCAAATTTGTTTAGTATTTAACTGGTCTGTGTAGAACCAAATGATAAGTAAAATCCTGTTCTCTGAAGAAATGATTTTTTTAGGTTATCTTAAAAAGACCTCTTTCTCTCAAATTCTGTATATCATACATTTTTGCCCTATAGCTTTATAACAGCAGCTTATTGCTACCAAAGAGGATTTCTTTCCCCACAATATAGAATTCTAGGTTTTTATTGACAGGAGAGATACGGTGACTGCTAGGATGTGGTTTTGCAGTGAGCACTAACTTTCTATATCTCTCATCTATAAACTTTTAACCCATGTCATACAATTCCTTTGAAATTTTTGACTTTTAGATGATTTACAGTTGTCAGCTCCAGACCTTTCAGCATCTAAATAGTGTCCTTTAGATGATGCTAGTAAATAAGAAGGAAGTGGGTTTTGGATTTGGTTCCAATTATGCAATTGTGCCTTTTCTTCTGTTGTGGCTTAAAAAAAAAATCTCTTGGAAGTTTTAATATCCTTCCTGTATTTAATTACAACCAGGCTCCAACAAATACTGTAATAAGTTGGTTTCTCTTGGATTGAAAGTCTGCAAGAAGTATTTCACATTGAACATTTCTGCAATTTTGGAGTGTATTTTTTTTTTTCCCAGATTCCACAGACAGGATAATGTGGTTAATACTGTTTGTATTATATGATTGTTCATCAGACACTTCTCTGCTTCTCATTATTATGTTTTAGCTTGTATGTGCCATAGCAAACTCTTAATCTTCTCAAAAATTTGAAGTGACCTTAGAAAAGCCTACCAAATTGGTATAAATTATTATCTGTATTCCATCTTTGTGCTTTAGTTTGGCAGTTAGTTTACTGAGATAATGGTGAGGTTTAGAAACTATTAGTTTTTGTTTCTGCATCACTTTTTTCCCAAGACGACTGTGTGTAAGGCTATCTATTTAAGTGCTTTTAGTGCTCTCTATTCAGGGCTTTAATGACATGTCTTTTACAAATTATTGAGTATAGGTGAAACTGGTGACAATTACATACTGCCTGTAGGATATATATGACAGCACAGAATCCCCGAGTAGTAAGCTCTGTGAGAAATATCAATCTCAAATGCTGTTCAGGTGTCTTGACTGTATCTTGTTTCACTGCTTGCTAACTGAGAGCTGTGAGCTGACTGAATACAGAGAGAAAATCTGCTTTTTAAGAGGTCATTGCTGCTGGTGATTTTGGAGGCCAGCTAGGAGGACTATTACACAGTTGTCTTGTTTTTGGGTATGGTTTGAATAAGCAGTTCTTTTTTTACAAGCTTATAAAGCACCATCTTTGCAAAACATTGTATTCTTCATCGCTGTCATGATAAAAAATTGTGTATGTGCTGTATGGAGATGTCTTTTTCACTGCATAGCTCTGATATGGAAAGATAATAAAACCTGAATTAATGTGAACGTTTCTTTAAATATATACTGTGCATTAAACACTTTTCTTGGCTACTATTCTTGATAATTTCCACTGAGAACATCAATATAACTAAGAACAGAAATTATCCCTTGGCATCTTAAGTAGTCGGAATTTTATTGAATAGACCAGAAGAAGACCATACTAACATGACAGTAACTCAATTTAATATTGGCCTCTGTGGAATGTGTGTTGTGATTTCTAATGATTAGTTATGCAGAATTCATTGGTAGTTCATACTCCAACTGGATCTTGGATTTATTTAGTGGCTTCCTTTACTCTGTAAAAAGGGTGCATGCCTATATTGCAAGGGAATTTCTTCTTTAGCTTGCTATCTGTCAGTAAATTCTGTGCCTTTTTGTCTTTGCTACTATTGTTCTTGTGGTAATGAAACTAAGCCTGAATGTGTTGCAGCTTAATTTTCCTATGGTGAGTTACCTCTGTCATCAATTAGAGAAAGACTATGAAGGAGGTTAAAAAAAAAAAAAGCCCCTTTAATACATAGCAAAAATAAAATGGCTATCTGAAGTGGATAGGGGAGAGTTTGAAGCCAAAGGGAGACATTTCTTTTAATGAGTTTATTATTTAGATGACCTTTGAATAAGGGTGTAATTCTGGAAATGGAGTCAAGATGTTTGTTGTAGTTTATTACCAGCAGATCATATTTCGGGATTGTGCTAAGTATTAGGGAAAGAAGGGTAACCTGGGTAGTTATGGGAACAATTTAAGCAACTAATGGCAGAATAAGTACTTTTAGTGTACTCCAAAAGCTCACCCCTCCCTCTAAACTCATGGAAGCCTTCAGAAGTTCTTCTGTAAATTGGTCAAATTTGGATAGGGCCTTTCAACACCTTATACACTATTTATTTATGTAGATAACAAGGAAAAGGGCTGTAACTTGATGGAAGAGGTTTCAATTTTATGTCATGGAAAATTTCAAGTTAGCAAACCAACTTCTACGTGCTGTTGATCCTCTGGAAATCTAATAAACCTTAACATGTATGTCATTTTTGGGTATGCTGATGGAATGCTAGCTAAGGTTTTAACACTGCTAAACCTTTTTGGTGTTTGGTCACCTCAGGTAGCTCTGATTGAAATTTCTCTGTAAATTATAAAAAAGGTGAAGTAAAGAACGACTGAAACAAATTTGGACTAATGACTTCTTTTTGGTCTAATGGAGTTCTGCTCCCATGACAGTCTGTGTTTCTCTGTGTTTGTATTATTCAGCACAGTATTATTTCTGGCTCATGAATTAAATTGCAAACTCTTTATGGAGTAGTGACGTGTGATTAGGCCAGTGGACATAATACATTAGTTATGTATTATATTGTAGTGAAAGCTAGAAAAAAACTTGTTCAGACTCTAAAAGTCAGAGTTCAGTTAATTGTAAAAATGTTTTGCCTTCGTTGGAATGAATATGTATAGTACTAGAGTTCTCTGATAAAATATGTGAAGTTATTTTCATTCAAGCTTACTCTGTAATATAACTTTTTAGGTTTTTTTTGTGGTACTATTTAAATATTTTTGCAGATGAATTAAGGAAAAACTTCTTTCTTCAGAGAATCATTTACAAATTTGTCATTATTCAAACTGCATTATCAAGCAGAAGTGCCATCTTTTGACTCCAGACTCGTTGGTAATACGAACTCATTTATTTCTCAGATCAAATAGAACTTTGGACCATGTCTCTGACTTTGGACAAGTCTGACTTGTGTACTGTTTAACAGCTCAGTAGATAAACCACATCTGCATTGCGGACAGCATTAAGGTGCTCGAAAAAGCATTGTGGGTGACCGAATGGTGGGTGTTCATTAACACTGCAGAGGCACAGAAATATAACTTTGTGCATTGTAAAACAACCTATTTCAAACATTTCATCCAATTGCGTGGGGTTGTTTCTTGTGTGATCCCTGTGGTGCACTAGCACATAAGTACTTAATGGGCAGTGTCCAGAGATCTTGAAGTGTTACAACTAATGTCAGTGTTGTTCTGCTCAAGTAGTACTGTTATGACGAGAGGATATTGACCTGTGATAATAGGGGTGGAATATTTGCACATTTCTCACCCAGCCAAATAGACATGTCTCATTTCTGTATGTGCCTCCCTATGTATCAAACGAAAAATCTAAAAATCTACCTGCTTGCAGTGCTGCAGCACAAGCTATTAAGATTACTATTATTTCTGTGGAGGGACAGTTCTCCACAGATGAGATGAAAATGACATTGTCAGGAGGAGACAAACACACTTAAGACTCTTTTTTCTGTGCAATTATTCATGCTGATAAATGTGAAGACAAAAAGATGAGTGCTGTAAATAGCTAGGTGTATGTATTATTTTCATTGTAAATGGCACTGTTTCTAATGATAAGATCAAAAGTGAAAAGTGACTTAATATGGCTGCTTTTGGATGCTGGCATCTTTCCATGGAAAATCATCCTTATTACTGCTTAAATAAAACCATAGAATCCTTCACAAAGTGTATGTAGCATCCACATTGGATACTACCCTATTACAAATAATAAGAAAAATTGCTACAGTTATTCTGATGCCTGTCCTCACAGGTAATTAATTTTTATACGAGCAAAATCTGTTTGTCTGGATTTTATTAGTATGTTTTGCTCTCTTCATTCTCAGCTGTCAAATATAGCTACCGGTTTTAGAATAGAATAGAATCGTTTAGGTTGGAAAAGGCCTTTAAGATCATCAAGTCCAACTGTTAACTTAGCACTGCCAAATCCACCACGAAACCATGTCCTTAATAGTCACGTCTACATGATTTTTAAATACCTTCAGGGATGGTGACTCAACCAATTCCCTGGGCAGCCTATTCCAATGCTTGACAACCCCTTTGGTGAAGAAATTTTTCCAAATATCCAGTCTAAACCTTCCCTGGTCAACTTGAGACTGTTGTCCTCTTGTCCTATTGCTTGTTACTTGGGAGAAGAGACTGACACCCACCTTGATACAATCTCCTCCCAGGTAGTTGTAAAGGGAGATATGGTCTCCCCTCAGCCTTGTTTTCTCCAGGCTAAACAACCTCTCAGCCTCTCCTTATAACTTCCCTCAGGTGCTCCTCATCAGACTTGGTCTCTAGACTCTTCACCAGCTTTGTTGCTCTTCTTTGGACTCATTCCAGCATCTCATTGTCTTTTTTGTAGTGAGAGGCCCCAAACTGAACACAATATTCAAGGTCCAGCCTCACCAGTTCCGAGTACAAGGGGAGTACATTTCCCCTTGCATTATGGGGGCTTCATTCTGCTCCCTGTCCCTGTCTTCCAGCTCAGGGGGCTGGGTACCCCGAGAAAACTGGCCTTACTATTAAAGCCTGAGGTGAAGAAGGCATTGAGTACCTCAGCCTTTTCCTCATCCTTTGTCGCTATGATTCTTCCTGCATCCAATAACAGATGGAGATTCTCCTTAGTCTTCCTTTTGTTGCTAATGCATTTTTAGAAATATTTTTTATCGTCTTTTACAGCAGTAGCCAGATTAATTCTAGCTGGGCTTTGGCCCATCTGATTTTCTGCCTGTATAACCTCACAGCATCTTTGTAATCCTCCTGAGTTGCCTGTCCCTTCTTCCAAGGGTCATAAACTCTCTTTTTTTCCCCGAGTTCCAGCCAAAACTCTCTGTTTAGCTGGGCTGGTCTTCTTCCCCACCAGCTTGTCTTTTGGCACATGGGGACAGCCTGCTCCTGTGCCTTTAAGATTTCCTTCTTGAAGAATGTCCAGCCTTCCTGGACTGCCTCCCAAGGGACTCTGTCAGTCAGTCTCCTAATCAGGCCAAATTCCACCCTCAGGAAGTCCATGGTAGCAGTTCTGCTGACCCTGCTCCTTACTTCTCCAAGAATCAAAAAATCTATCATTTTGTGACTGCTGTGCCCAAGACAGCCTCCAGCCATCACATCACCCACAATTCCTTCTCTGTTCACTAACATGTCCAGCAGGGCGCCTTCCCCTAGTTGGGTCCCTCAGCAGTGGTGTCAGGAAGTTATCTTCCACACACTCCAGGAACCTCCCAGACTGTTTCGTCTCTGCTGTATTGTATTTCCAGCAGACACCTGGTAAGTTGAAGTCGCCCATGAGAACAAGGGCTAGCGATTGTCAGACCTCTCCCAGCTGCTTATAGAATATTTCATCTGTCTCTTCATCCTGGTTGGGTGGTCTATATCAGACTCCCACCATGGTATCTGTCTTGTTGGCCTTCCCCTTGATTCTCACCCATAAATACTCAACCCCTTCATCACCATCATTAAGCTCTAGGCAGTCAAAACACTCCCTAACATACAGGGCTAACCCAGCGCCTCTCCTTCCGTGCCCATCCCTTCCGAAGAGTTTATAGCCACCCATTGCAGCACTCCAGTGGGGCGAATCATCCCACCGTGTTTCCATGATGGCAGCTGTGTCTATGTCATAGTTTTCCTGATACACAATGGCTTCCAGCTGCTCCTGTTTGTTGCCTGTGCTGTAGATGCTCTTCAGTCGGGCTATTGATCCTGCAACGTTTTTGGGGGAGAAGCCCTCATTCCTACGTGACCATTCTCAGGTGCTTCTGTGGTTTCTAACACATCAATAGCTTTCTGTCTTTGCTGCTGTGTGGATGTCCATCCCCTACCTCCACTGAGATGGCACACCAAAGGACCTCATTGGTGTGCCGCCCCAGGCTTACCTCTAGCGAGCCTGGATTTATTCCTTTCCCCCTTCAAATCTAGTTAAAGGTCTTTCAGTGAGCCCTCGTGCAAAGATCCTTTTCCCCCTTTGTGACAGGGTTACCCTGTGTGTTGCCAGCAGGCCTGGTGGTGTGTAAACTGACCCACGATCAAAAAGTCCAAAATTGTGACGGGGCTTGGAGCCAGGTATTGATCTGCTGACTCTTCCTGTTTCTTCCCTCATTTTTCCCTGTAACTGGAAGATAGAGGAGAACACTACTTGTGCTCCTGATCCCTTAACCAGTCTTCCCAAGGCCCTGAAGTCTCTCCTGATTGCCCTTGGACTTCTTGTTGCAACATCATTGCTGCCTACCTGAAAAATCAATAATGGGTAATAATCTGAGGGCCGTACCAGGGTAGGAAGCTTTCTCTTCACATCTTTAACCTGGGCCCCAGGGAGGCAGCAGACTTCCCTAAAAAGTGGATCAGGTCTGCATATTGGGTGTTCTGTTTGCTTCAGAAGGGAGTCACCTGTGACAATGACCTGTTTTTTTCTCTTTATGGAAGCAGTTTTGGTGAAGGGCACAGGACAACTTAACCTGGGTGGCACCTGTAAGCCAGAGAAACCATCATCCTTGTCACGGCTTTTTTCCACTTGCAGAGCCTGGTACTCGTTGTGCAGGGGCAGCCGGGTAGGTGGGGTGGTCACAGAAACGAGGTGTCTGATGTGCAGGGCAGAACTTGTTGCCATTGACCCCTGTCCCTTAAGTCGCCGTGTTCAGCCAAGTGGAGAAAGGATAGGGAATCCTCGTATGACGTGCCCTGTCTGCCTGTTGGGCCTGTCCCAGGGAAGGCAGGGTGCAGTTCCACTAGTCCATCTCTCTCACACCCCCTGATACTCCTCAGCCTACTCACCCCCTCTGGGAGCTCTGTCAGTAAGCTTAGGAGCTCCTCTCTTTGGGCACGCCTCTCGCAACTCAAATTGTTCTGTGTTTTGCAAGTATGCTTGCACTTCTTTGGATGAATAGGCGCCACTCCGCAAACTTGATCTGTACTATTTTCTAAACAATCAATGAAATACAAGCAGACATCATTACATAGAATTAAAAACCAGATAAGTTGTAATTCATATTAAATGCATAGGTTCTTGATCGAAAAGGTTATAATTAAGGAAGAATATGAGAAAATGTGTTTTAGTGTTAAAAAGAAATGTGTAAAATGTAGGAGAAGAAACTTTTTATAAGTTAAAATTTGCCCGGACTTAGTAAAGCTGTGTGAAAATACATAGTGTAATGCCTTTAAGGTTTCAGTGTATATAAATTCTTTCTCTAGAGAAGATGAAGACTTGAGGAAATTATTGTAGAAGTGTAATTTATAGTTAAGGTTGTCTGATATGTCTGTTATCAGAGTCTGATTTTAGTTTTTATAACTTTGCCAAAGTTTTAAATGTTTTGGCTGAATTTTCCATGTCATGGAATTGCCAAAAAGTGATTTGTTTTCAAAGTTGCTATTAAAATGATTTTTTTTTTTTTTTTTTTTTTTTTCTCCTCCTGAGAAACTTAGTGCCTTCATTCTTTGGAGTGGAAACTTGAAATCTGGCAGATGAATCACCCTTGTTTCAGGGAAGTGTCTTTTGAAAGGAACACAGGATGGCAGAAGGTGCAATGTGTATGACAGATGATGTGCATAAAGGCTGGTAGGGGCTCTCTAATAGATTTGGTGGAGTGGTTGGGCTGTGTATTCCTGAATAAGTTAAAAGTAAATATTCACTAAATACCTATGAACTAACTGAGTCAGAAGTTCGATAGAAAAATAATATAGGATGGTGTGGTTAAGGTTTGTGTATAAATGCACCAAGATCTTGCACAGTGTACAGACTAACTTTGGAGTTCTTTTTTTTTTACCCCAAATACTCTCTTTAACAGATTTTTTTTTAAAGTGATGGATTCCTTAGAGCTGTTCCTGTGTTGTTATGAAGCTGAAACAAGAATTTTGCAGTGGTTGAAGTAGTATGGTTTTATATACTTTCAGAAAAAGCTGATTAGTATTTTATTTTAATCAAGACAGTGTAATTTATTCTTCATTTTAAAATGTTGCTTTCTTCAACCGGAGCTTATTTAAAAGAATTTTTTTTCTCTTTCATGCCAGTGCTGTCTAATAGATTCTATCATGAGGATTTTTATTTCTGATCCTTCAGCTAATTTTCATTTGAGTGTGTGTAGATTTGGGTTTTGTTGTTTTTGTTGTTTTGTTTTGTTTTGTTTTGTTTTGTTTTTTCCCCAGTGGAGACTAAGAAGAGATAGAAGACTATTTAACATTTACTTTATCCTGAAACTGTGTGCTGAATAATACATATTTTTGGAATTTCAAGTCCTACATTTGTTAGTTGCATCAATCTTTGCTATTGTTAATACTAATTGAATCTTACTCAGGAGATGATCTCCATGCTGTGGGAAGCACAGAAGCATTCATTCTGGTCTTTTATAAACTCTAAATAACTCATTAAAAAATCATTTGTAGATCAGTTCTTTTTGTTGTTGCATTTCATTGAACTTAGTTAACAGTTCTCTGCTACGCAAATCCCTTGAATTTTTGAAGATGCCTCAGTTTCTCAATGCAGTCTAAACTTTTTATTAAAACAGGAGTTGTTTTCAGCCATCATTTTCACACTAAAAATATATCTACACATTTGTGCACTTTAAAGTCTATTTTGCTCTTTCTAGCTTTCTTCCCCTTTGAGAATCCATGTTCAAAATAGCGTTTTGAAATACATTACCTTTGTATTTATCATTGCATGGATTTTTTTATTGTTTCTAGTTCATTAAGCACCTCCTAGCACATCATTTCTGGTGACTGTGTGATTTGCTGTGTGCTCTTTGATCAAGTAGCTAACTTTAATTATCAAGTCCCACAAGCTGCATGTGATTATTGGTAGAGTTGGATATCTGCTTAAGTGTCTGGTTGGAAGGCCCTAAAACATCACCTAATATGAGACCTGTTCTAAAATTGATTTTATCTTGACAAGATTGTATTTGTGGCTGGGATTATACTGTTTGCTGATGCTTCAGTGCCAGGATTTTTCTTTTGTGAAGGGTGAATTCATGATCACTTCCTGGAGGTTCATATTAAAAGAAATCAGCATCACCAGGAATACAACGCTTTTTACCCAGAGAACAGTGTTCATAACATGACCACAGACATTGTCTAAAGAGGGTGCTGACTCTTTAACTGTAAGCTTTGGCCTATGTGATACTAGTCTTGCCTTTTTAGTTAGCTTTTGTGGGCCAAAGTCATTCATGACCTTTGCTGCTCTGCAGATGTAGGGACATCACGGATGAATTTGTAAAATCTTGTTCCTTTGCGGGCAGTGGCTTTGGTGTGTACTTGCAGGTGGGTCTGTCTGCCTGGCCTGTGGGCATATGGCACTCTTGAGCTGAGTTTTAGCTCCTGCAGAGCTCTCAACTGCAGGCTAGACGGGAGGCTCTTAGGTGCCCAGACATAAGGTGATGTGCATTGACAGCTCCTGGTAAGGCTGTGGCTTCCTCCCTGGGCCCTGTGGAATGGACTGCCTTGAATTGTGGCAGCTTCCTTGCTTCTGTGCAGGGCTGTGGTTCCTGCTGCCTGGTTCATTCCTTCAGGAGTTTGAAACACAGTTGCTTGTCTCAAAACCAGTAGAACAGCACGGTTCTTTGTGGCGGAGTGCCGTGTCCTGAGCCAGTTGGGTCAGTGCTGAGGACGTAACATAAAACATGTGTGCTCTGTCTGTGGCAGCAGTGAGATGACTGCAGACTAGTAACAGCTTATTTCTACTCTCATTAAGCTTTGTGGCTAAATGTAATTAGACTTCAGTTGGAAGAGTGGGGTTTTCTTCTAAATGGAGTGGGGTTTCCTTGGTAGCGATAGAGGTTTTTGGTTTTCATGTTTTTTTAAATGACAAAAACCACTCAAGATGTAAGAGCTGATGGTCACCCCATGCACATGTCCATGAAAGCAGCTTCAGTACAGATATACAAATGAGAAGAGCAATGGGTAACTGCAAAAAATTAATCAAACTTGAATGTTGATTTATTAGCATCAAGATATTTATTGCAACATGCAAAGGGGAAGACATGTAATACAGCAGAATCAGTCATTAGGGAAATAGCAGCATAGGATCAGTGATTTTAAGAGAGCTTTCTTAGTGTGCACCAAATGAGGATTGTGGTCTATGAACATGAGTTTTTCTCATGTAAAGATCTTTTTTTCCATGTCACCAGAAGAATGGAGAAGGTGTAAGTGGAAGATTATTGGTCTTTGAACAACAGAAGCCACTGAAATTTTCCAGGATGATTGCTTTTACAAAGTTATAAATTAATATTTGGATTACTAGTTCAGTAGTATAGCGTAAAATAAGTTATCTGTGCTGCTGTAAAACACCCATGTCTCAAAGTTCCTAAAAGGCAGTCTACATGCCTGCTTTAAGACAAAGTAAACAAAGCATGAGAAAAAAAAAAAAATTACATTGGCTAAGAGTCAAAGCCTTGTTAAGATACATGACAGGAAAGCAGACACAAAATTGGAGGGAGAAGAAAGTAAAGAATATAATTAAAATGTTATTTTCTCCTCTTTCCAGTTACCTGTCGTCTTTTGTTATTCATATACACTTGTTGAACTTGGATGTAAATGATTGATTGACTCAGTGAACGCATTGTAATAAATTATGTTTGATGTGTTATCTTGAAAAAAAATCTTTTGAAATTCTGTCTCTTTTCTTTGTCTGCTCACCTTGTGGCTTTTAATATCGTGTTTCCCATCTGTCAGATTCCATCATAAGCTAAGCATAACTTTTCAGACCTTAATGCAGTTCCCTTTTTGTTCTGGTTTAAGTAAGTATGTAACGCAAATATGTGATTTGGCCGTCAACAGTAATATCAGAAAAGAATGTTGAAGTGTGTGTTCCCTTTACTGATGTGAAATAAATGCTTATCTGTGTAGATATTTGATAATACATATTTACAGTGCATAGATCTGTCTCTGCAAGCAAATGAATACAGAGGTGTCTGTATCGTTGTATTACATCTGCTTTAATGTTACAAGTCCAAAGGTTACTTTTAAGGATTAGTTCTTAATTAAAGGAGAAAAGAAAATGGGTCTATAAGGTTTCAGGAAAGCAGTTTTAAATAGAGATTTAAAAATACTTAACTGAATATGCAATACAGATGTACCCAAACTTCATTTTGAGAGATTGATTGTACTATAGATATCCCTACTGCAAGAAGTGTCTCTAGCAATGAAGTCCTAGCTGAGTCTTGAATTACAGGGGAATTTGGAGAAACAGACGTATTTTGTTAAAAACATTTTTTCTAGGGGATATAATGTCTGTGGAAATGTTCAGTTGGGATATCTCTTTTATGCTTATAGTTCAGCAGTATGCTTAACAACCGTAAGGTATAGAAAGATAAATTCTTTGTGTTCTTTGTTAAGGACATAAAATGTATATGCTGAAAAGTTTTTGAATAGTGCTTTTTTAGTGAGAGCAAATCTTTGGAGAGACCAGAGAGAATGAACTGAGCCTGGAAAAGAGGAAAGGGAAAAGCACAGTATTCCTGGGACTCTGTAACAGTTTCATGGGAATGTAGAAATAGAATTGTCTTTTAAGTCTGCTGAATTAATTGGAGAGTTATTATGAAAGGGGCAAAAGGCCACAGCGTTCACTCAACTAAGTATTTTTATACATAAAACACAAAGCACTGAAATATTTACTTTGAAGTGGTCAAAGTTTATTTGGAGGAGGATGATGATGATACTACTATTACTACTAATTCTTTCTGACTGGCTGATTTGACTATGAACAAGGTACCCAACTCAGAGGAGGATTTCAAAGGGAACTAAAAGCTTTTTTCCTTCATGCTTTATTGAAAAACAATAAGTAAACCAGTTTCGGCAGGATAGATAGGCATATGCATTCAAGCAAGTGATTGGTACATTGACTGAAATGGAATTATTCTTCAGACTAAGTATCGTGGTGAAGTCTAAGCAACTTTTAGTTCCAAAATTGCTGTCTTTACTAAGCTTCTGACTTACCTGGCATTTACTGTCTATTGCTGCTGAAACAAGTCTTTGAGCAGAAGCTTTAGTGGTACAACTCCAATATCTAGCGATCATTATGTTTTAATTATTTTTTTCCTGTTGTACTGTGAACAAGTTCTTCGGAGAAATCTAGATGTGTTATTTTCCACCATTGAAAGAATTATGTTCATCTCATTGAGAAAGCTGAAGCAATTTCCAACACTGTGTTAAAAGGATTTTTTTTTAAGGATAAAAGTTTTCTTGTGAAACTTCTTGTGAAGAATTTTGTCTATGAAACTCATAAGTCTATTTATAAAGCATAGAATATAAACAAATAAATGGAATGAAAGTTTGGCTCCATTATATTCAATATAAATATTTTAGGATTTCTATTTCACTAGGTTTTGATTCACTATGTCCTTCCCAGAGTTATTTGGTGTAGCGTTTCCTTTCAGAAGTGAGAAGAGTTAAATGTATGTATCACAGAGGGCATCCTTGTGTCTTTAAAAGTGAAAGCCCAGTGTGGGTGTGGATGCATCTCACCTGTCAGTGAAATTTGCGTGGAATACAGCAGCTGTGTAGCGTTACACACAAATACAGAAGAATGTCTAATGATTAATACTTCATCATCATTGCATAGCCATTTGCGGTGGTGGAAAAACTATCGCTATGGAGTGTGACCCCAAATTGAAAAATGATAGAAATGATGGGTATAGGGTATGTGTTATTAATAAATAAGACCCTTCCGTGACTCGTTAAACTCTTTCTGTAATAACGGTGTGTTTCATTCTGTGTTGTTGAGGGAAGCTGCAAACCAGAAGAAAATGTCCTTTCTATGTAGTCCCAGATCCATTTCCTTAATTGCTGAGATTTTCCTGGGGACTGAAAGACAGACTAGACGTTGTTCAACATTTTAGCTGAATGAAGTGACACTGGACTATAATAAGCTGCAGCTGAAATCCAACTACAAAGGGTTTTCCAACAGTACTCAGGAATAAGGCATTGTATTTGTAGTTAATATATATGGATATAGTTTTTTGGCAGCAGTTAAATTCTTATTTGCTGTATATTTGCCTAGTTTTTCTGTTGGACTAAATCACTGTATTCATGATTTTAGAGTTAAATATTTACTTGACATGTGACAGTGACATATTCACATTGCCTTTTCAGCATATATGGAGAAAGGAGAAGAAAATGAAATGGCATTCTTTTTCTAGAAATTCTGATATAATTCACATATTGGAATATGAACAGTGGACTGAATTTTATGTAGATTAGACTGATTAGTAGGCACAGGATAGTGTAAACACTTGGATCATCATAGAAATTTTCATCCATCTAGGGGACAAATAATGAAGAAAATAACATTTTGGGAAAAATGGTCACATGGCCTATAGTTTAGGCAAGTACTGGCACAACTAGTCAACAGTGTAAAGCAAATATATTGTGTCTGGTAAATTAGTGATAACCTTGCATGCTAACTGTAATGCTTTATTGTGTTACTTGGCTTCAGATACAGTAACACACTGTATTCTGTCAAAGAAATAAGAATAAAGAATCTGCCTTTGACTATGACAGAACCACTGCTTTTCATGCATTACCGCACCATAAACGTTCACTTCTTTTTCCTAAGATATATTTGTGCTTTCAAAGGATATATTTATCTCCTCAAATTCTGGTTGCTAAATTAGCATGCCGTATTTTTCACAAAATTAATCTTTTCCCAGTTTTGTCTGTCTGACTAATAACTTGATAAATCTCTCCTTATCTTCTAATGTCAGATGATTTATCAAGGCCTACCACTTAATTAATATTACAGATCATGTGGGGAGATGAAGAATTCAGAAGTATTTTCCATAGCTTGAACACGTAAAATGAGAAGCATAGGAGAAAACAGAAAGATAATCTTGTAACTGAGGAAAAGACTGTGATTTAAGCGAGAGATTGAGGTTCAGGAAATGGTGAGATCTATCCCACAAATCCGTCATGTTTCCCACTAGACTTTGGACAAGACACTGATTTTTTTCTTTACTGAAGTTGACCATTCCGCCAAACATTTAGGGTAATACTGTCTTATCTCTTAGGGCAGTTTAATGATAGATTTGTCTAGCGTTACGAGCGTTACAGGACCTGTATTATTTTTCAGGTTTATTGAACTGTACTTATGCAAGCACTTCCATGATACGGATCTAGCCTGATTTTCTTCATATTAAAAAAGTCTACATAATATGTAGACATAAATATTTTAATTTCTGTATCTGAAGCACATATAAATAGATGGAAATCTCAGAGAAGTTGTCAATGAAGTTTCAGCTTTTCTGAATACTTTACTTTTTCTCCATTTCCAGGTTGCATGTCTCACTCATGTAGCAGCTAATTACCTTAATTGCAAAATTGAAGCAAAACGCTGGGGTACTGCTCATGGGAGTATTGTTCCGTATCAGGTAAGCAGAAAACATTAGTTTTTTGGCTGTTGGAATTCATAATTTTGTGTGTTATGAGGTTGAGGACTTACTTTTCCCATGACCTACTGTAGTCTGTAATGTGTCTGTGTCTAGGTTGGACAAAGTTCTGTTGTTCGTTGTCATTTCTACATTTTACATATTTCTTCATCAGCAGTAGATTAGTAACAGAACACTGAAATAGATCAAAGGTGTTTGCTGAAATTGGATGACTTTAAAGCTAGCATGATGACTTGATTGGTTTTCACCTGACAGAAACTTTTTTTTTTTTACTTTTTTAAGGGTTACCTGACTTTTATACCAGTTATAACTGAAAGCTTTTGCCTCTGAATTTTGGTATTTTTCTCTTGCGAATCTACAAGAGCAATCTATATGGCCATGAACATCTTGAAGTTCTACATAGTTATAATTTTCTACTGATTTTCCTACAAATCGCTGTGGGTCAGTGAGACAACAGGTTGGCAAAAGGAATTAACCAGACCTCAGATCTCCCCAGTGGAATTCAAAGTCTGCTACATCTAATGTAGAGTTGAAGTTCCTTAAAATAACATCACCTTTATCATATAAACAAGCACAGGAAAAAAACATTACTCTAAGTTTTATCTTAGTTCTGGCTAGTATGGGAAACTCTTCCAGTAAACAAAGAAAATTTTGTTCTTTTCTAGATGATCATCTTGTGTTCTTGATTGAAGTCATGTTAACTTATGCATACTTGGGCATATATTTAATTTAAAAAATCTATTCTTTATTTCATCATTTTTGGCATGTATCATCAAATAGTCATGTTTGCGGCTAGCTAGACAGAGCCTGGATTTCTTAATTTCTGGACGGAGTCCCTTAAATCCTGAGACAGTTCCCAGTGTTTTTCTGGGAGAACTGCACATAAACACCACTCAGTTTCTTTACCATCTCCTTTGTTTTTAGAGAAAGTGAGGGGAAACTCGATATATTCCCGGTGGTGAATATGGTGGTGATCATAACAGCAAAAGATTTGCTGCTTGTGGCCGTAGAAACTCTGAAGCAGAAATGCCCCATCATTACGCAGAACACTATCACTGGCTAATGTCACAGCCAGGCCTCCTCAGGTCTAAAACAAAAATCAGTTTTTGTAAGAGCTACATCTGTTTGAGGTAGGAGAGTTTTTCCAGTGCATACTACTGCATAGTCAACTATCTTGTTATGAATTGGCTAGAACTGATTGCAAATTATTTCAGACCGATGGGGAGATATTGTGGCTCTTTCTGCAAGGGTGGGTTTGGTCCTGCAGTGTTCTTGTCTCGGGTGTAGTGCAGCGCAGTTCGGGCTGTGCTACTCTAGTTGGCATGGCCGAGCTGTAGGCATGGCCTAGCCCTATGGTCATGTTCTCTAGACCCAGCTCTGCATGACGCATCTGCTACACAAGTAGTTACATTCTGCTGTGTTTCTGTGATATGACCTTTTGGTGCAACCCTTTCTGAACTTTGGTATGTTGAAAGTATAAAACAGATCTGAAGTGTCTGAAGTTTGTATAAGCAAAACCAAAAACCTGGCTAAACAAGACATTTTCTCTTCACCGTAATGCATTTGGCTGAGTAACTGAAACTTGCATTCTTTTATGTCCTTTTGCCTTTGTTTTTTCACGGTCAGAATGAAAAGCAAAGCATACATTGAGTATCCTTTGTTTCTTTTTTCGTAGACAGCTTTCTAGATATACAAAATTTGAGGAGACTGTTTTAGCTATCTTCTGTCTTAATCGAGATTAGTCAATATGTAAATAACTATTAAAAAAAAATCCTATTTAAACTGTGATGTCTGAATTTCTGTATGCTGTTTCTGTAGTAGATGTTAGAAATATTACCTCAATATTATAAACAATTTTAATCTGAATTTTCTTGCTCATAAATGAGTAATTAGGGTGGATTTACTATGGGTGGAGTTGTGTGTGTGTGTGTTTATGGCTCATCTGTTAACATTCCGTCAGCTAGCATGGTTATAATTCTGATTGTAACCATAAGTATATTATGCTTTCTAGAGTTTATTTTTCGCTTTACTAACATAAGCTATTCTTAGACTGCAAAGCTACTAAAGGAACTTGAGTTAACCCTCACTGTTACTATTGTACTGCTTTTACTGTTGCTTCCATAGTTTATTTGTCATATGGTTTAGAACGGAACTCTGAAACCTGACTTTCATCCCTCATCCTAGTTATTGAATTTACTGTCTTTTGCTTACTAAACTAATACAGGACTATCACAGTGCTGATTTTTACAAATAATTTTTTGTTTGTTTGTTTCAAGATATTTTGTGCAAGTAAACTATAATTTGTTCAAGTAATAAAAATCACATTTCAGAAAATTGAATTTCTGTGTATTTCAAAACAAGTGTGTGGCAGTGAGCTGTTGTTTTTTTTTTCCTATGACCTCAACTTTATTTTGTTTTCATCTGCTGTATTTTGAGTTTTCACACAGGTAGTAAAAACTTTGAAGTGATATAAAACCTGCAATCCTGCTAAAAAGTGTCAGACTATGTTAAATCATGGAAGACTGTGTAATCATGAGAGATCCTTTTATAGATATTAAAAAGGCAATATCTGAATAATTTACATCATCTTTATGTGTGGCATAAGTCTGATCAGAGTCATGCTAGAGAACTGACCAAAATTTAATAAGGAATATATGTTGAAAGCATCTTAAACGTGTACATAAATAGTACTTTTTTTTCCTGATGATTGTTACAGTAAGTATTCTAGTGCTCTAGTGTTTAGTAGGTTACACATTTAGTAGTGTATCCTAAATGCTGTTGTAGCTTGTGTTTCATTGAACTTCAACTGAATAATTTTGTTCAGAATATCTTTGCATATGGCTGTTTTTTTGTTTTTCTATTTACAAGGCCAAATTTAACTTTGAGCATATCTCTGTCATTTCATGAAATTCCCTGTTGCTTGTTGACTGAAAAAACTGGCAGCAAAATTTTTCCCTGAATGTGTTCTCTAGCTTGACCTTTCTTACTTTTCTGTGTATTTAATAACATCAAAATTGAACATTAATGGGCAGCTGGGTTTTCTCTTTCCTGAAACTACCAAGATGTGTAGCACCTTTGAAAATCTGTTTCTGGTCTGAGCAACAAGCTCTTAATAAAAAAGGTGTAAAGTTTGGTGTGCAAGGACCTTCATAGTCTTTTAAGGTTTTTCTCATTTGCTGATGATGTGCTAACTTTGTGGCATGATCATCTGAAATGTCTGAGTTTTAGAGTCTTTCTGCTCATCAGCAGAACTCGAAGGAGAGGATTTGAACTTCTTGTAAGTGTACAGTGACTTTCAGGGTCCTGTGAAGCTCTCTGTTGAGGTTTGCCATAGGTTTTCAATGGAGGTGAACTTTGCAGTATGCCACAAAGATGAAGAACTCTAGATTCTAATCAACCGAAATCAGAAATAGATTTTTGAGTGCTGAACTCTTCTTGAGAAATTATCTGCTTTGAGCATATCTGCTTTTTAATCAGAGTGATGTAGTTTGAATAGGTCACTCCTGTGATAATGCATGTAATCAGATCCCAATTTGCTTGGTTTCAAGTGTTAAAACACAATCCTTGAGTTCTGGCCTGTATCTTAAACGTAATTAGTGCAATTTTTTTTGAACAAGTTTCTATAATGAGACACCTTGTTTAGCTACAGCTGTTCCATGATTATCCAGAGGAAATCAGGGGCTTAAAAGCATCCGGTTTACATAATTGTGCTGAAAAGTAAAGTTGTATTACTGTCTTTCATTTGGGGTGGTAAGGTCTTCCCTCATTCTTGTGGTTTCAGCAATGCAGCTATCTTGCCTGTACCGTGCATGAGATCTAGACATTTGTTTTTTTCATCTTCCAGTTGGCCCACTCAGAATAAATATTAATTCTCCTGAGAAAGTCTATTGTAACCAGTGCGTTTACAGGATGTTCCCTGTATCAGCTTATCACTCTGCCATCAGACACCTGGACAACTGGGCAGCACTTTCAAAGGCAAACTTTCAGCAAAAGGTATAGGACTGTTTTCTGTTGGGCCATAATGATGAAAATCTTTTTAAGAAATCAAGCTCTTAGAGATATCTTCTCTTCCCAGAGAATATGATCTTATTTCTGTTCCAGATTTGGTCCTAAGACTTGCAGGGTCTTCTCAAGCATACTTCAGAATATGCAAAGGGCGCAACTGTTCTGCACGGAAATTGAAACCACAAGACAAGAAAGAAATTATTACATTAACCAATTATCTTGTCTGTGGACTGACCTGTGCATTGTCATAACTCATCGGACCCAACATTAATGTTTTTTGTATTAGAGCATCACTTAGATTCTTTAAGCATCAACTTCTTCTTGTGCTAGGTGTGACATGTCCTTCATATGAAGGAACTGTCTCCGTGTCAAATTGAATTGCAATTGCAATGTGTTATAAATACCAGAGTATAAGCTCACAAGGAAGTGAAAGGTATGAGGTAGACATAAATATCTCTGCATTATTTATAGCATCTGCATCTCATACTTTTTGCTTGTGGAATTTCATCCTGTCCAGGAGTCTTACAAAGGAAATTCTACTCGTGCCACTTGTGTCTCATCACAGGAACAGTGAAATGTGGTAAGTTGTTACTTATCTCATTCATCTGGCAGAGATGCTTTTCACACGAAGTCACAATGTGCACCAACCCTCCTAGCTCAGCTGTGGTTTTTTTTTTTTTTTTTTTTTTTTTTTTTTCTCCAGTGGAGAGGGCAACAGAATAATGTCAGTTGTTCAGAAATTTCAAACTCCTTATTCCACACTAGAATGGTGATGTGGAGTCATTTTCTTTGCTGTCTTTATGTGGTTTTATTGGGATATTTGTGCAGTCAGTGTGTCTTGGAATCAAAATCAGCAAAGAATAGAACTTGGATTGTTTGCAAAGTTTTGTTTTGTGCATGAAACTCTCCTTAAATAAATCTGAAATGGATGTTATGGAAGAAAACGTTTCTGCTCTGTAATGGCTCAAACTAGGAGAAGATGGAACTTAGGCACAGGAAAGAAATAAAATACAGACTTTTTAGGGGAGTTCTAGATTCAGGAAGTCAAGATGACCCTTCTTTATTCTGTGAACCTTATCTACATCATGATTACCTGGACTATTTAGACTGCTTTGGGGACCCATTGTCCTGTATTGTTGTTCTGAGCAATGAAATATCACTACTGAAAGTATTGCCCATTTGACATGAAAATTAAATGTATTCACAGATCCAGTGAATAGAAGCTTTGTGCTCTCAAGCAGGAAAGCGTGCTCTCTCTCACTGTATCGTTTCAGTTTCCAAAGAACAGTTTGGCCATCCTCAAGATACATGTCTTGACTCATATCATGAATACCCAATCTTACAGATATTTTAGTGGCCTAGTGCGTCTCCTTGAATTACTTACCTACAGGTCTGTATTTTTAACTAGCCACTTCCTTTCTATCTTTATCTTACAAGACGCAGGAAAGAGAGAAGCCGAAAAAGCCTGTATCATCCTGTATTCTGTAAAACAACAAACAAAGGACATCGTTCGCAGGAGTGATTTTCTTTCTTGTTTTTGGACAAGTTTCTATCTGTATACTAGATTCTTCAGAAGTGTCTTACTGTGGTGTGACTACTGACTGTGGTGTGACTTAACTACTGACTGCGCAAACGTTTTGGTGTTATGTGATTATAGGTGTCCACAGGTGGTACCCTGCTTGGTAAGGAGTGCTGGAGTAGGGATTCTGTTTCTTATACATTGTCTAAAATGGCAAGTAATCATCTGTGGGAATCTGTGTAGAAAGCTGCCCATTTATGAGGAATGAATTCTAGTTATTCAAAACTGACAACTTTATATTGATACCTTTCTGGTGATTGTCCTTCAGTGAGTTGTGAAGCCTTTCTCCTAGGCAGAGCAGCTGTCTGGAAACCAAATCAGTAGGTTTGCCTTAGGCAGTTTTAGATATGTGCTTGGTGTATAATGTGAGTGTGTGTAGTTATAATTTCATTCATATATATCCTATCCTGTCACAGAGACAGCTCTTTAAAGAAGCTGACCTTGTATTCACATAGAATAGACAGCTTCTTACCCGTGCACAGGAACTTTTCAGATGGAAATGAAATGCATTTTTAATTTAAAACCTGATACACTTTTTTTTTTTTTTCCCTGAAGGAAATCCTCCTGTACCTTTCTACTTTAAGCAATGCCTGCAAGATATTTTCTTAATGTGTCTTATAGTTTGAATTTGAAAACCAGATATGGATAATCACAATTATTGTTAAGGAATGATAGCTGATAATTGAGACTCTCTTTTTTTTTATATCCTCCTGGGAAATGTCACAGACTCTTTTGTGTCCATCCTAAAACATTATATACGTACTTATATATGTTTGAACTTATGTATGTATTTACACTCATTTAAACTGGGTGTACATTATGATTATTAGTCTGTCAGTTGTCTGTGGGCAATGAGAATAACAAAACCAGGATCAGAACACAGGTGTGCTGATATTCGGTGTTATTCAGTGGACATAGTTGTCTTTTTATGTATGCTGTCGGTTTCTCTACATTCATCCGTTGCGGGTGTGAGGGATCTAGTTTGTATTATTTACAACGGCACTATTATTCTCCAAATATGTTACAGGGATAGCAAACATTACAGATTTGTATATCCATGTCAAATTGTAATTCTTAAGAGGGGCAGTGTAGCAGAGCCCTGATCAGTAGATTGCCCTTCAAATTGTAGCTGTTTGAAAAGTGATAAAAGGTAGGATCTGTGGGCTTGTAGAGGAGATACTGACTGCAACTGGATCACTGCTTTCCTCTGATCTGCTTATCGGATCCACAGCAGAAGAATAAACATGGCTTTTCCTTTTCTGAAAATACATTTCATAGCCATTGTTTAGCTATATAGTGCAGCCTCTCAAAAGCTGAAACATGCTTAAACAGTCTGAAAGAGAAATCAGAAATCTGCGTGCAGCAGTATCACTCAGTGACTCCTGACATAATCATCCTGCATATATAAAAAGTGATTTGTATTACCATCACAGCTAGAAACACTAATAAAACACCACGATCCCTTGAGCAAGGTATTGTACAAGGAGCACAAATCATCTCTTTCTGGTAAGTAATGGGGAATGAAACACAAAGGAGTTACTTTAAATGACTGCAATAGGTAAAGACTTTGGCAATGTTCACAATCTTTTCAAGTTGTGTTTTCTTAAGAAATTGAGGATCTGGTCATTTATGGTGAATAATATTCACTCTTGGGGCACAGGAGAGATTAAGGCATGTCCACATGATGATACTAACTTTATGAAGGCAGAAAAATGTATAAATAACAACCCAGGAAAGTTCTTACCATTGTTTAACTGGTGTTCAGGTGCTTGCTTTTACTACGTGAAGTTTGTGACAGTTTTGGTTGGAAAATGTTGATTGTTATGGAAGGGTATGTCCACTAGATGTCATTCATGTAATCTAGTTTTTGTACAGCGTTTATTTCTAAGGAGCTATGTGGGATGATAGATAAAAATTATTAGCACTATTAACTGCTTTTGTATATGCAGTGCTTTTGACTTTATACATGCGTGGCATGTTACAAAATAATATTCTGATTGTCTCTGTGATGGGTTTGACAAACCATTAGTCTAGAACTTCTGTCTTTACATGTTTTTGCTTATAATTACATTTTTGCATGAGTAGATCTGTTATATAAGAGTACCCAGGTGAGATGTATGTAGTCTGTAACTGTTGTACAAGGAGAGACACGACTATAGAAGTAAGAACATTATGCCCCACGAGAAAGCAAAAGTATCCTGTAACTACTATAATTCCACCTAAATCATGTTCTTTTCTAGGCTTGTCGCTCCTCTAAGGGCAATTCTTTAGAAAAGTGCATATCTAATTAGAAAAGGTGGCTCAAATTTTGTAAACTTGCACAAGTGGATTTATATACTCACAGATCTTAGCCGTAGAACTGTGCTTATAGTAGTTGATTTGTGTTACTTTATTAATATCTGAGGCATTTCAAACAGAACCGCTTTAATGAAGCTTAAATGAAATGCTCTGTGGACAAATCAAAGGTGCATCTGGCCATTCAGTCGGACAGGTTGGTAGGATCTGCACAGATATTAGCAAAGAGAGCTTGCACCCCCCCGCATCCCTCCCCCCATCTTTGCAGTGTGACATGTGTTACTAATTGCCAGACAGCTTCTGTGAAGCCATCTCTTATACACTCATTGAAGAGCAACTGCTGCAGCATTGGCCTGTGCTCTTTCCTACTTTCAACTTGGAGTAGCTACAGCAAAACTGGAAGCTGGAGATCACAGCTTCCTCCAACCTCCCTCTCCCCTTCCATATGGAATAAAGAATTTCTCTGCCCTGTGTAGTCAGCCAGAGGGCAGGATGGGGAAGTGATAATCCTCTTGGAATGAGCACTTGCTTGAAAAATGATAAATGCTACATTGCATGGGGATTAACACTTGCTTATGAACTTGCTTTTAATGGAGTGATGCTTCTCTTTCAGCAATGTGAAGGTTCACTGTACTTGTAGACCCGATTAAGAACCTTTACCACTGCTCAGCCCAAAGGGAACCATCTGCCATCAGAAACATAATGGTGTTTGAATCTGTTTCATTCTTTTGCATATTGTCCTCAAGAATGTAAAACGCTTGCTTTCACACAGCATTTACTTCCCTAGATAATGCTTGTTCCCCACATCTCATTGCAACATTCTTCCTTCTCTCATCATGAGAATTACATTTCTGCTCACATTTAATGCAGCAGAGGTCTGTGCTTTGTCACCATGGAACTCTGAAGCATGACTATCCGGAGCTAGTTTAATGAATGGAGTTGATATATAAATCACATCTATTCTCATTTATTTGACGGGAGAGCTTATGCTATCCAGTGAGGATGTTCACAGAGCGGGTCAGTCTGTGAGTGGAGATTATAATACTTGTTTGATACCTCTAGATGTGTTTGGTATTGAGCACTACTTCGTAAAGATTTAGTGTAGAGCTGATTGCTGCTTTGCAGGATGACCCTTTCTTGTCACAGTGAGCTGATGTGTCATGCAATTTGGTCATTAAGTTAATTTCCAAGCACTGATGTATACTAATAAATTGGTCATGGGCTATATTGTTTCCTCTAAAAAATATTGCATTTCTGCTACGATAAGCTTATCTCCACTGAAATAACAACTGTGCTCCTCCAGTGCACAGGCAGCTTCTGGGAATTTGATTGGAAGAGTAGTATTTTTGAGAGCTGCTCTTGTATTTTCAAAAGTGGCATGTGCACTTAAGTCTCAGTCCTGCTGCCTTACTAAAGCATTGAAGTTTTAAATGCTAAATCTACTTATGAAAATTAGCTTTAAATTGCAGTGCTTTCTAATGCTGTTTCTCATGCTCTTTGCTACATTCACATATAGTGTTGCATCATGCTAAACCAGGTATTTTTACCAGTACTTCCACTAATAAATCTTGATGGTAGAAAGACTGGGGAATTGTAATCTAAGGCCTTGTCTATTGTTAAATCTCTGTTATTACCAAAATTATTTCAATTTGATTCCTTTCAAAGACAAGCAGGACTTTTGCTGCAAGACTTGAATTCAGTTGTATTAAGAGTGATAAGGGTGAAGGCGAGAGATAAATTTTTTAAAAGGAGTTCTCTTTTTACAAAACCACGCTTCCTGATCATCACCTAAACCACACAATATTCACTGACTGGAATTTACTCTTATAATAGAAATTAAGATAGAGAAATTGATCTTATATCTGTATCCCCAAGGGGATATCAACCAGTTTTATCCAGTCTTCACCCTCACCTTTCTTCACTTGTATCTAGGATACTCGTGGCAGAGGTTTGTCCCAATTTCTACTCACCAGAAATTTTGAAATACTTGCTCCAATCTTGCTTAGTTGGTTCTACATGCCCACTGAGAGGAGGAAAAGAAGTAATTCAATTTTCAATAAGGAAGATAGAGCCTGGATTTAGGAGAAGGTTTTTGGCTATATAGTTAGTGAAGCATTATGGCAATTGATCACCAGATTGTCTATAGCAAGTTTTTACGTATACAAAATCTACGTAGAGCTCATCTATAGTGTTCTCCTTCCTGGTTTGTTTGAGGCCAGCTCATTCATGTTTTCCCCAAGGTTCTATTTTTAAAACCTCTTGCAATTTTTCTTTTTCACTCTGACATGATTTCCACTTTGTTCATCTGTTCACATGGAATGTCCAGACCTGTCGAGTGCCTTAGGTGAGTTCTTCATGTTTCTGGGTAACATGAAGAGCTTTTGCATGCTGTTAAGACATCTGAGAATTGTTTGCTTTTGGTTTTTAACAGCAGCATAGTGCTGTATCTCCTTCTTCTCAGGTGTTCAGCTGCCAGGGTAGGAGAACAGCGCATAGGTCTGTCTAAACTTTGCTGATTAGTTACCAGCTACAACTTTAGTTTGATTTACTGTTAAAAGGTTCTTGGGATTCCTTAGTGTTCCATGATTTTTGCTTTGTTTCACCATGGATCGTTTTACAGAATAGTTTCACTGATGACTCTCCATCCAGTGAAACCTGCAAAAGTGTATCTGAGGTAGCAGCAGCCAAAGCAATTGTCTGATGCGATCTTGGTTTATGTCAGCTATAGCAATTTTAGGGAACTTCAATTTTGAATGAGTATGTCCATGAGTGGGTTTTTAATGAGCTTTTCGAACTTTTGCACATTAATTTTACATTATTAGTCATCTGTCTTTTCCCTGGTGTTTCTAGGTAGATGAAGTCTGAGATTCCAAAAAGTTGTCTTGTAAGGATATGGAAGACCCAACTTGTATTTCATATTTTCCATATTTTGTATTTAAGAAAACTAGCAGGGTAAAGAGTAGAAGTTAAATTACCTTAGTAGAAAGGCTGGTCTTTGCTGGATAAAAAAAAAACCCCAAAAAACAAACAGACACAAAGTTAACCTTTAATTTGCTGTCCAGCTGATATGCAGTTAGTTTTAATATTAGTTGTGATTCTGTATTGGAACAATCTGTTGTCATGTGGGATGGCCATAATAATAAACAAATAGGAAGTTGATGTGACTTCAGGCAGGGAAGCATTAGCTGAATCTATGTAACATAGTTGAAAACTAACATAAAGACAGGGAATGTAAAATATAAATACCAGTGCTAGTCTGTATGATAACGTCTCTTCTAAACAGAGACAATTTTTTGACCTTGTCAAATTTATCCTTGGCGTATGTGATTATGATAGCGGTTAGAGAGTTTTGACCGTGAATAATAGTTGTAACAATGCAACAAAGCCTTTTGTAGTACACACAAGTTACTAACTTAGCTCATTGGGGCAGAGACTGTATTTTAATTTAGCTTGAGGCTTAGAACAATGGACCCTGAGTCTTATTTTAGTGCTTCCACAAAACCACGAATAATTTATTCCTCTTTTGTGTACAAGCTTACAGTATTTTATTTTGTTTGAAGCTTTTAAATATAGGGATGAATGTTTTGAAGTAATTCTAGGATTTCACTTGATTTTCCTGACGTTACCCGTTTTTACATACCCAGTTTACACTCGCCAATTTGTCAAAGTTGGAAGATAAATGAGAAGTAAAAATGGCCATCCCGTGACTGTCAGAATCATGAAAGAATATGAGATTTGTTTAATAAATACAGTGTTTACTGACGTATTTAATCCACGAGCGAGGAGGAGGGCCTTGGGCAGGAACAGAGTTCTATGTATTAAGAATCCGATCAGGTAGCTCATTTAAGAGAATGTTATTAGTGATACCTCTTAGCACTCATGCGTAATTATGCTATCTTCTCACTGTTCCCTTTTCAAACTCCTTTGAGATTCTTAAGTAATTTTATTTCCTGCCATTTAACAGTTTTGAGTAATAATGATGAGGAGAAAACAGTGAAATAGTTTCTTTTCTCAAGTACCAGGTGCTGAAAGCAACTGAGAATTGTTGGTGGTTTTGTAGTGGTTTCCTGTGCATCTTGTGTGATCTCCTTCAAATATACATTGTATAAGCCTTTGTCAGATTAAAAAACATAATATAAATGATTTTTGGTCAGGAGACTGGACTGAAACTCAGAAATGTAGCTCTACATTTACTTGCAAAATAGCCATATTATTTCTGGTTTGGGTGCTTGTTGCAACCTCATTTAATATGATGCTGATTTTTGGGTGGGTGCTCCCAATCCATTTTTCATACAAGGTAGGGCAGTTTCTTGAAATCACCAGTTCCAGGCTGTAGCAAGTAACGGAGTGGTGGTTGCTTCCAGAATCTTTGCTGTGGTGTTTCCTATCACATTTCTATCTGTGCTTTGAGCTTTGACTTCTGCTGTTGTGATCTGAGTAGGCTGCTTCGCTGTGCCCCTCCTCTGCCTGTAAAAGAGCTGACCTCTTCCTTCTACTTTTCTCCTGCTTGGTCTCTTGCTCTGTTGACATAGCAAACTGTTCATAAGCTGTTCAAAAGAGATTATTCCTGTCTTTCAGGGTATGACTGCATGGCATTGGACAGTGTAATGTCAAAGTATGTGAGATAGTTTCAATGCTGCAAGCAGGGAACCATCATAGAAAAACAGTCTGGGATGGGGCTGTCATCTTTAACAATATTGCTCTCCACAGAAATTGGACTGATTTGTTCTAGGACTCCACAACCCGCCAGGCAACTCATTTTAGTGTTTCACTATTTGTTATCTCCATGGCACACAAGGCAGGAGTGGTTAAATCACAGCTAGGAAGAGTCAGATCAGACATTAAGAAAAGCTTTCTAACAGAGAAGCCAGATTCCTTCCTCTTTTCAGTAGTCTTTTATGACCTTATGGACTGGTATGTCTCAGTCTTCTCTAGGCTAAACGTTTCCAGTTTGCCTAGTCTTTCTCCTGAGATCACACTTTCCAGAATTTACTGCTATTCTCTGTACTTTATTTTTGGAACACATTGTTTTTGTGACGTCCAGAACCAAATGCCGTACATTACTCCAGCTCCAGTTTTAGCACCTTGAAGGTACAACAGAAAGATTATTTCATGACTCTTGTGGGTTCTTCTGGTGTTCTGAAATGCCACTTTACTGTTACGCCACTGTTGCAAAGGAGCCTTTGTTTAATTCATGCTTAGTTTGTGAAACACGTAAATTCTGGATTCTTTTCTCTTGTATGTTAATTATTCATGTGAATGAATTACTCATGCCTAATTCTAGAACCTCCCAGTTGATTTTCCTTGTTGAATTTCACCCTCTTGCTTTCAAACTTCATCTCCCAATTGTTGCAAACATTCCCAAGTTGCAAACATTTTCAGTTTTCTCCAGTCTGGCCAGTACTGGCAGTTCCTTTGGTTTTGTGGCATCTTCAAGTTTGATGTACATACTTTCTTCTCTCAGTATCTGGGTTATTAATGAGAATATTGAAATGATCCATGAACAGTTGATAGTATTCTTTCATGTTGACAAATAGTTCATAACTCCTTTGGGTGATATCCAACCAGTTGTTAAGCCCGTTTCTCATATGGCCTTATTTAAGTTGATACTACCCTTCACTGTAGTCTGCTGAGCAAAGACAGACATCTAAGGCAATGTATTTGTACTGTGCAAGTCAATCTTGGCTGCTACCTGTTCTCTGGTTGTTTTGGGGGGATGTATGTATGTCCTTCTGGGAGATAAGTGCTGACACAATTCACTTGATTTAATTTTTTTTTTTTTTTAAATTCAGTCACTGTGTTTGCACATTTCTAGATTCTGGTATCTCACTTCTGTCCCCAGGCTGCTAGTGTGTAGCTTCTTCAGACTCTTCTGCAAGGATTCGAAAGGAAGTCTGAGCAGGTTATGACACTTGAAACCACTGGGTTTTCAGAAGTACTCTCAACACCGCTTTTTCCTAAGCTTCACCTGTAGATTGCCACATTGATGTGCTACTGTGCCTTTGCTAATGAGTTCACTGAGTCTGTTTGTGTAGTGCATAAGAGTCAGTAGGTATTATTTTAATGCAAATAATAAGCAATTAAAATAGTAGCACAGTGCTTACTGTAAACACTTAGGCAGATGGGCTGCTCTTGGAGATTGTGAACGTTCATAGGAATCAGGAGGGTCATGAGTTAGTTTCATATGACCCTGATTACTGTGCTGAGCATCTTTAGAAGACTTAATCATTCAAATCCAATTTAATCCTTTAAAAGTAGAAGGTAATTATGACTTCAAGGACATGTAAGACCTATTGATTAACTTCTGTGCTAGAGTTTATGAATTTCACCTGGAAATGGAAGTTAAAGCAATACCCTCTTGAGGAATGTGCCAGTTCCAGATTTTATGTAAAATACTAATCAATAATGTGATGAAATTAAGCAAGGAAAAACACTGGATAGAGACAGCATGTTTACTATGAAATAGAACTTTGTGGAAACAAGGTCCTGATTTTTAAATATTGACAAATGTGTCTCCTGGCCTAGCATTAGTGTGCCAGGTCCTGAAAATCACAGGTGGCATAATAATAATAATAATAATGAGATTCATTAAAAATTGATGTCCTCTTGTGTCCATTTACCATTCTCCTGATTTCCTCCCCCTTCCTTTTTTTCCTATATTATGAGTTCCAAAAACTGCTTTGGTGGAAAAAGAAGGAAGACAGCTGACTCCTTCACATATTTACCCAAGTTGACTTGGCAGCATTCTAGTCTTTGTGTTTTTCTGCCCGCCATTTTAATAAAAGCCTACTCAGTTATTTGTTTTTTGCATCTTTGATTTCAGCTCCTTGAGGGAATCAAGACCCTGTTCTTGATTTAGTGAGACTTTACTGTCCGGATGTAAACGGTATTTTTTTCTGTAATGTATATCAGACTCACCAGAGTCATCAGTAATGTATCAATTCATCAGGACTTGGAAGGGAAGGCAGCTTCTTACTGAAGCTCCAAAAATCCTGAAAGAGAAAAATACTGATAGGGTTTTTTTGTTTTTGTTTTTGGTTTTTTTTTAGAGCATCTCATGGCTTTTAAGTCAACGTTATGATTTTTGGGAGATCTGAGTGATTTTGAGTGTGTGGCTTGGCATTCTGTAATTATTCACTGTACCATCTGCTGTAATTCCAGTAAGAGATGCTCTCCATGACATCCCTACCCCGAAAACACTTCTGATAACCCTGCTTCCAAGCTCTGCACTTGTGCCTTCTAGTGGATAAGCGGGCTTTTAACGTCTGAAAGGCCTTTAGAGACAAACCTCATATCCACTATATTTAAAATGCTATTCACATCCATTGTAGTTGTTCTGCTGCACTCCAAGAATATCTTAAAACATATATGTAAAAGAGTTGTAATGAGAATTAGAAATCCCGCAGACTGAATGTCTCCAGAACCATTATGAAAGTGGCTGCAGTGGAACTGGCAACAGTTGGAGATTGAGTAATGGTATGATGGCAGTTTCAGCTCAGACAGGGAAGATGCTGTGTTTGCCACATGTGAATTAATATAGTGCTGCTTTTTTGCTGTTGAAGGATTAGCACAATTATTTTTTTTTAAAGAATATTTGAAGTAGAAAAGACTAGGAGAATAGATGAACCCATATTGCAGACAGCTGCTTTTTTCAGCTGATGAACTAAAAATCTGCTATAGCTGGGAAGCATCAGATCTGAAGTTGTAACACTGCCAGTGCATGTGATAGGACTTCTAAAATACCAGGTAAGAGCTATGCCCTTTAGACAAGCAAACAGAAGAAGAATAAGAGGCAAGAATATCTGCGTGCCATTTTCACTAGGCTTTCCTGCTCAACAGCAACAGTGTAATTGTGTGTGGATACTTTATGAATATCAATCAGCAATAGAAAATAAAATAGGAAAAATTTATTAAAGAAAAAGGGATGCTGGAAGTGATAATTTGAGTGCTAGAATTTATTTTTTATCACTCTAGTTCTCTGTTTTACCTAATATGTGCACTAGAAACATATTATAAACTCAAAGTTTATATACCTTTATACTCAGGGTTTCTATGCCTCTGAGTAAACTCAGAAGCAACCTGTACATTCTTTAATTCTGTAACATCCATGAGGCCAATATTTGATATTCACTTACAGAACATATCTTGCTGCAAAAGCAAGTTAAGCATTAAAAACTAGTGGATTGATTGTAAAAGCCTCTTTTCAGTATGTAGAAAATGTACTTTAAAAGAAATAAAATTCTGTATCATTGTTCATGCAGCTGTGATTCATGCATGTGTTCATGCAACTACATGTAACTGATTTTATTAGATGTCGTCATGCCACGTTGAGCTGTATCACATTACATCACGTGTAAGTAGCAAGGGAAACATTCTGAGGTCAATATTGCCCTTTCCAGTTAATTTGTCAATAAAATTGAGAATAACAAATTCCTAAAAGGAGAAGGAATATAGGGACTTGCAGCATCATACTCAGGTCTCTTTGATATTGAAGCGTGTGGAGAAACAACCGTAAAAATGTGCCTAGCTAGGATGTAGCTCGTGCATATTGAGGCTACAGTGATCAGAAAAGGAAATTGGAATATTGTGCGGCTATAATCTATTGTTTGACATCCAGTGCCTGCTCCTGTGTAATTTACTTGCCTCTTTTGGTCACCTGACTGAAGACATTAAGTGGGCCACAGGGTAAGCCAGGAAATTCAGCTCTCTGCTTTCCAAGTCCAAAAGCTCAGTTGTTTCCCCTTTCCCCTTCCCCCTCCCTCTTTCTTCACAGCTGGTCAGCACATGCACAGTAATTGCTTAGGCCAGGTAGGGCAGATATGGAAAGATACATATGGAGCACATGCAAATCTGCACTAAATTTCTGGAATGCAGCAACAGGGTGAAGTTAATGTAAAGCAAGATTTCTTTTATGTTTAAAGTTTCTAAAACTAATAATAAAAAAAAAAGAGACAACAAATTCACTTTATAGCCTTTCCTTTACTCTACTACTACTAACTGAGTGGGTTTGGGATTTTGCCAAAATATTACACATTGCTCAAGAAGATTACAAAGAAATCCCAGACATGCACTGGAGAGCTATTAAATTTAACATTTCTAAAAGATATTTTCAACAGCTAAATACTTGTTAGAGCATTGTTTTCCCCAACTTTCAAAAGTTGCCACAACTCAGTCACAGATAAGAACTTCCAGCTTTTTAATTGATATATAAATTGAGTTTAAAACCAAATCCACTACATTTCCTGTGGTAAAGGAAACAGAGACTCTTCAGTTTGGTTTGTCCCTAATTTGAAAATCATGTTCTCAGGAAATCCTGCATAATTATTTTACGTAAACAGGGAAAGTAATTATTTGCTTGGGGCTCTGTTTGTGTAGATGTGGGGGTGCTCAGAAATAGTGTAGATTCTGGAACTCGGTGTGTTAATGAGAATATTTTAGAATAAAGGAAAACATGTTCAAAATAAGGTGATTGTCTGTCTGGCTGTGGATGGGCTAGTATGACGAGTTTTAAAATGCTTGACTTTTTTCCTTTACATGTTCTTACTGTTTCTCCGAATTTCATTAATGGGAGCAAGAAAAGATGAAAAGACGACAATTTTATAGCGAGGGTGTCTTTGTATTCCTCTTCAGGTGCACTTGCCTTGTCTGCAAAGTTGCTCTTCATCATCTGGCAATTAATGAATTGTAAAAAGCTATTGTAAAAATGCTGCAGGATTTCAACCCTCACATCCTTCTCTTCTCTCACCCCCACAAGGCCCTAAATTTACTTTTGCCATTTGTAATAGTTCAGTTGAAGGTTGAACTTCCCCTCCTGCTCCTTGTGAGCTTTTCTGATTTCACTTACCGTTTGAACAAGATGTATTGGACTTCGTTTTCTCTAGAGTTAGCATGAACTCTACACTTCTTCACACTGTTGATTTTGTTTTCAGTTGGAAAATAGTGTTACACATTTTGAGTATAAATTGTACAGTAAGTAGGCTGGGATTTTTTTGTGTGGGTGGAAACAATCTGCAGAGTTATTGCGGGAGTTAAACCCTGTTTAGTTATAAAACTTTTGAAATAAAAATCCAGAGATTTTTTGAGGAACTATTTGTGGATTATTTTTTTTAAACCAGGATGTGATTCAGACTATTATTTAACAAGAGGACTCCACAACCTCACCAAATGCAGAGAAGAATTAGGTATGGGAGCAGGTGCATGCTTACTTTATTTGGATTTGTTTGTGGCATTTTCTTAAAGTTTAAAGTTCAGTATATCACTCTAACAAACTGTGGTCATGAACGGTCATAGCTTCAGGGGAAAATTGGAAGCAGTGATTGTCTTAGCAGAAATTTTAACACTAAAGTTGCTCGGAGAGCATAGTTTAAAGTGGAAAATCGGGTTAGTTTCCTCTTTTGTTTTCTCAAGGGAAAACTGAGTTAATATAATAACAATGAAATGATAGGTATTTCTTTGTAGATTTTTAGTCCAGTGGAACAGATTTATTCACTAATTGTTCTAAAAAGGTATTTTAAGAACATTATCTCAAAATGGTAATTATTAAGTGGCTGTAGGTTGCAATGAGAAATACTTCATGTGCGTTACGTAGCTATACCTAGGAGGACTTGCAGTGGAAGGGTATTAGGGACACAGAATACCGTTTGAAATATACGCTTGGTGAAGTCATGCTTGTGTTAGATTAATAACATTTACCTCTCCTAGGTAATCTTGGTGAGGCAAGCAGGTTAAGCTACTACAGAGCAGTTCCCCTCACCCCCTTCTTTTCCCTATTGTATTCATTTTATAACTTCATATTCCTGAAAACTCCCATTGCATGTTCCCATTTCTCCCATATGATTTGGGAGTGGGGCTTGAATTCTAATAATAAATTCTTGGGACGCTGATTTGAAGGAAGTAATAGTCATTCCTTTTCACATATAAGGTCAGGTTAACCTTTTTTTTTTTTTTTTTTTCCAGTGCTCCATACTGTGATTTTTGTAGCTATTTCTGTTATATTTGAAGCCAATAGTTATTTCGGTGCATCATCTCAGCGGGAGCAGGATGCTTGGTTTATACACAAACATGAATTTTATTCAGAACCCTTGGATATAATTCCAAAAGCAGAACTAGTTACCTTCTGCATATATTTTACATGTTTTAAGCCTTGTGGGCAAATCTGGGCTATACCCAGTTTGTCTTTGTCTAAGGAAACGTTAGGACTTGCAGAGAGAAAAGGAAAAAGCATATGTCCAAATAATTTGTTTTGAAGTGTTGAGAAGCCTTTACAATTCTTTTAATCAAAAACTTCAGTTGAGGGAAGAAATTTGTAGGCTAGCATTGCTATGTGTATTTGTAGTTTGCAGGGGTGTCTAGCATAGGTGTTATTCAAGGATGTTTTCCAGGAAATAAGGGGCCAGAATCCCTCAAACTCTTCGGAGTTTATGCTTTTTTATTTATTCTTTGTGGAAATTTTTCACAACTCATCTCTGTAGTTCTTTATCACCAACAGTATTGCTCTACCAGCAAAATCTGTTCTTGGCAAATTCTTGAATAGTGACTTTTTAGATGGGATAACAAACCGTGTGTGGTTCTCACCTTCTGGCCACTGATAATTACATCTTTCTTGTGCAAATTATTTAAGCCATAGCCGTAGCACAGCAGCCGTTTTCTGCCTCAGCTTTAAATCAGGCAACAAGGCTGTGAATTGTGATGTTATAAATTGTTTAGAGTTGCTGTGTTTTTAATAGTATGTTTATAAAGGTCTTAATAGATCTAAGGAACATACTTTACAAGGATTTCATTCTGTTGATAAATAGAGATATTTCTTTTTTATATTCCTTCCCGTTCCCTTTTATTTCTTATCCTATTTTTTAGGAACCGTTAAAAACCAACTACTTTCAGCAGGTATTGCCAAATATGTAGTTTCTTCCAAACAAGGGGAAGCTGATAGTTTGTGGGAAGTAGCAGTTCCATCCACCTCTCAAAATTTGGTCTAAATCTTCCTGTAGACTTCACAGGGTGCTGCAGTAAGCCCAGTACCCTAATTCTTGCAAGCACTGCAGAGCTTCCAATCTTGGAAAACTCTTCTGAAGTGAAGCTTCTTTTTGTATTCATTCCATCATCACGCTCTTTCAATTTATGACTCTGCCCAATAAATTCAGTATCAGCTACTTGGAGTAGCAAAGCTCCTATGTCTTTTCCAAGTTTTACACTTCATACTTCAGCAAAGATTTTCTGTGAACGAATGGAAGAGAAACCAAACCCTCACACTTATTTTACACTTAAAATGTAATTTTCTTTAGAGTATCTGCTTTGATGAGCTCTTTGCCTAGATCTATGAGTAGAAAAACAAACTTGAAAGGGGAAAAAAAAGTTAAATAAAATTAATTTCTGCAGTGATAAAAGCATTATGGTATCACATTTTCACTGGCAAAACACTGGTTTTTTTTACTTGCAGCAAAATTGGCAGAAAAACTGCAGGCAATTACAAGCTTCAATTCATCAAGGTACTTAAGCATATGTCTAACTTTAATTGAGTGAGTAGTCATTTGACTTCAGGGGATTATTCACGTTCTTAAAATTAGACATATGCTTAAGTAACTTGGTGAATCAAGGCAATAGTGGCTATTTCAATAGAATGGTGGCGACAGAACAAGCAAGTAACCTGCACTGTGGATGTTCTTTGATTGCTCTGGTTTTTAAATAATAGTTTTTAGTGGGCGTGTGTTCTGTTTCTTAATAAAATATCAAGGGTTAGTAACAATAATTTTGTGTTCATCTTCTAGGAACAGTACTTACTCTGTACCCAAAGAGCAAACAGTCTCTTAAAAAAAAGTGGATTGAACCTGTGGAGGGCTGTTATGACTGCTCTCATGTAGGTTAAATGTATTTAATAAATCGTTGTTTTATTTTACAGGACAGCAGCCCAGGGGCAGGAGTACTGTACATTTCCTGCCAACTGTTGTTTGTTAAAGTTGCTAATTTGATTTACAGGCATGGTACATACCATGACCAGTTTGCATCAAGAGGCATACAGATTTTTTCATCTGACAAGTTTTCTTAGCTATGTATGCTTGTAAGAGATTTTATGTTTTAAGGATACATTGTGTTAGATAATTCTGCCTCAGACTTTCCTTCAAACATTCTGTGTGAAGGCTTAACAATCAGTGTGGTACAGATTTGTTCTGGAGGTGCAATGTGATAGTATACTGAGGAGTGTTGACCAGAAAGAAACACGGGAACGTGCAGTGGAGAGTAGCTAAGAATTGCCAGCTCAGATTACTTGTGATTTAGAAGTGGAACATCATTTTAGGCAAGTGTTTGCAGTAGGGACATTTATGTAGCTTGAAAACCTGGGCTTTTGTCCTGATGTGTAAGAAAGACAAATTAGTTTATATCAAAATAAAAGAACCGATGAAGAATAAAACTAAATTAAACTGCTGTCATAATCATTGATGCTGCACTGTTCAAGCAGAAGCCCCTTTTGTCCTACAAAGAGATGTACTCCTATGTCTAGTTGAAATAGAGGTGTTTTCATAACTTTGAACAGATTAACCCTTTTTTTCATTCAAATTTGACCTATTCTTCTGTTTCTTGTTTCAGTACCTTCTGACTTTTTCTTAATAAAATCGCAATCAAGTATCTGGTATTATTGCAGTGTATCAGAAGTAAGCATTTAAGTTTTATTTATCTTAATACTTAAGGAACTGCATTGCAGGCTAGTGCTAGGAAACCTATTTTTTGTTATGGGATTTTGGCATCTGGACTTAGAAGTCAGTTCCTTTTCCTCCCCCCTTCAGACTAAAATACCTTTTCAGGGAGTTGACTAAGCATATGATTTCTTTTGTCATTATGGATAAGTTTTAAAATGGGAAATTGTATTGCTGTGATTTGCCAGGTTTCTATGGCATCCTGCAAAAATCTGGATATTTATAAAAACCAGGAAAACGGAGGATTTATGATTCTGTCCACTGCTTTTGAGAACTTGTCATAGTAGTATCAATTAAAGCTACACTGAAGAGGTTTAGGAAGCAATAATGAAGATTGCCTAGGTGAAAGGGATTTTTTGTTATGCTAGAAAACACAGGTAGAAGCAAAGGATATCTGTAAGTGGAAGTGAGTATATCCAGTTTGTCAGCTGACCTCTGATAAGGTCATCAAACTAAAGAATTTGGCACTTCCATTTCTGTTTATTGGATAATGGGAACATGTAGCTAGGATTTTTTCTGTTAATGAAGGGAATATGACCCAGGTGTACAGGAAGTAGCAAATGAATAGAAAAGGGACGAGGTTTACATATCTGATCTAGATAAAGTATGTATGATAACTCTTATTACATCAGTTCTTTTCACTTATGACATCTTACGACCTTCTACACTGCCAAAAAATACCTAGACAGAATGCTATGGAGGTGCATAATGGACATATAATTAAGCAGCTGTGTGTTTTGTGAGAAATAAACCAACCAAACAAAAGACATAATCCATTTTATTGGTTACAACAGACTTAAAATATTTATGCTTTTTTTTTTGGTATGGCCAAATATTTTCTTGAAAACCTCTGCATAACTAGGAGAAATAGAAGTAATTGCTTGACTGGAAATTATTTTATTATCTCATTGACGTACTAGGACATGATTATGAGGTGGTTAGTAAGAGTTTGATATGTAGGCTATTAGAATCCTGAAGCAGATATGCAATTATAAAATATGTTTAAAGCTGTTGATTGCATTGTATGGATAAGACTTTTAAACTAGGAAAGTTTCTTTTTCCCTTGACCTACCTTATCTAATACCCTATTCAGTCTAGAGACAAATTTAGTGCCGTGTTATGTATTATATGTTGTTACACCACTCATTTGAGATATTGGTTAAGATATGCCATTTAAGTTATTGATTGAGATATACCACTCATTTAAGATATTGAGGGATACTCTGCAAAAACTTGTTAAAGGAACTAACTGTGAAAAGAGGCTTGCAGGTTGCCCTTTGAAGGATACTGGCAAATCCATGCTGTTGAGTATTTAAAGTGATGCACAAACCAGAATTCCACGTAGAGAAAAATCTGCTGGAAAGTTCCTTTGCCTTGTAAGCTCCTTGAGGAGCAGCGCTAAGCCAGGCTCATTTCTAGTCGAGTTGCAGTAATGTGAAAGTTGATGGAAACTGGTTTCTTCCTCATATTCATAAATCCAGAGCTGAACTGGGGTGAGCCTAATTGGAACGAAATACTGAAATACAAGCACAATTATAAAATGTGTAAGTGATAAACAGTTCTTAGTCACTGGGGGGAAGACTTAAAGGGAGCCAAACTTCTCTTCTGGAAGACGTGAGCAAATAAATCACTTCTTCTGGTTTTGAGTGTGTTTCATAACACACTATTATTTTTTGAATATACAGAGAATGAGGGAAAGAAAAACCAGGCAAATCTAAATGACAAGAATACTACTTTTAATACCATAATCATAAGAACAAACCCTCAATACACAGAATAAGAATTTCTTCATATATGAAGGGTCTCTTGAATTGTTTATGGTTTCGCTATGTGACTTTTGTTTTTTAAATTTCAATTGTTCTTGAAAGTAGTAATTTAAATGGTTCTGAATTGTAATGTGTATCCCAGTGGGAAGAAAGCTGAAATTCTTCTGGGGCTATGAAAGTGCCACAAATACTCAAGATTTTCTTTTAATGCCAGGAATCAAAAAATAATATATTAGATAGATCCCTTTGAAAACAGGTGCTTCCTCAAGTTTTATTAACTATACATATAAAAGTAAAAAGAGCAGTTGAAGTTAAGCAGTACTGATAGATTCCCAACCATGAGAGATTTCTGAAGGAAAAGATTGTTTCTGTGTGAAGTAGAGTACGTATTCATTTTTTTTTTTTTTTAGCTGGCAAAATGAGGTGACTCATTGGCTAATGCTTTAAAGCATTCTAGCATGTGCCAGCTGGAGCATTCCACACTGTAAACCTGGGCTGCTTAGTCAGAGCTATGTGTCAAGTACAGAATAATGACTTCTAACTTCAGGTGTGATTCTTGTATTACATATTATATAAAAGTTGTAGAAAATTCTCTGTCTAGATGGAGCTGGGCTCCAAGTCATAAGGAGTTCATTTGATCATCAGAGTAAGATAACGTAATGGTTTCTTTCATATAACTATGAATTTCCACAGGGGACTTGTTGATTGACCACATGCAGTCTGGCAGAGGGGTACATGAAAGTGATGTCAGGGCAGAAACAACTACCATCCATTTAAATTGGAGCAGAAAAGGGAGGAGACTGCTGAGGTGAGGAAACGAAAAGTATGTAGCTGGAAAACATAAACGTTGTTGGAATAATGTGTATATACACACTGAACAATGTTGGACATCTCTACAGGAGAGTAGCAAGTATATATGTTCAACAGGATTAGTTTCTTAACCTATATAAGTCTTTAGACTGCACTTGTCATTGACTTGTATAGCCTGGTTTCATTTCACTGGGACTGCCTGAGGGGTGAATTAACGTAAAATATCACATCATATTCAGATATATTCACTCACAAATCAAATAAAGTAGGGAAATTGAAAGATATTTTTGAGTAACAAGAACATTTTTTCTAAAAAGTAATACCATAGAGCTTTTGTTTGATGAATTTATAATTTGAAAAGACTAATTTAGACCAAATTAAACTGTAAGAATGCTTGTGGACTACAGCTTCTGAATGTGGGGTTTCAGTCTGGCGTGTATTTTTTTTAAAGGCTGAATTACAGACTTGTGAAAAATAAGTTTTGAATAAGGTTATTGAAGTCCTTCAAGGCAGCGATAGTGGAATTATTTTTGTTAGACTTGGTATCTGTGTGTATGGTTAATAAAAAATGCGTCTGATGTGGAACTGACATCTATCAAACGTTACTTGAAAAACATATAATTCCTAAACTTTTGATTAATGATTTATAGCATTATAAAAAATTGTAAATCCATTTTTTTTTTTTTTTTTTTTTTTTTTTTGTCTAATAACAGTGCCAAGCAAAAGTGCTTTGGTGCTCGATTGTTTAGATTGCTTGGTCCTTATGCCAGGCTGACTTGGTCCAAAGTAATACAGACTTTTCTGAAAGTCCTTTACCTGTTTTCTGGATGTCTGGTTGGTGTTGTCAGTGCTGGAGTGTGCCTGTATCAGTTATGGCGATATTCATATTATTCTGCTTACACTTGTGGTGTACTGCCTTAATATTGGGAAGTTTAACATGTGGGTAGGATTATCCATGTGTATGTTTGCTTGGTTTACCAAAAGTTGAGTGTAACGCTGAGAGGGACGTGTGCTTTTTCTTCTGCTGGAATTAGTTTGTGCGCTTGTATGGGGCACTTCTAGGAGCGCTGCTCTTAGTGAGAGTGCGTTCTCAAGAGCTACAAGTTGGTTTTTGGATGCCTCTGTTTCCTCTTTGGCCACCGCCATCCTGAAAATGAGTAACTGAAAAAATTGTTTAGTTTATTAAAATTTATGGAGAGAGAAAATGACTTCTGACCTCTTTTCCTAAGTCACTTGGCATGTTAAAGACATAAAGGCTGCGTGTAGTTTTCCTGACACTGATGGTGTCAAGATATCAAGGAAGATGTTCCTGCAATCAAGTAGTGTCTGAAAGTGGTAGCATTTCAACCCTGATGCCGAAAAGCGTCCTTATTCAGATGAACTTAAGGATGTGCTTAATTTAATTCACATAAATAACTTACTGAAGACAATGAGCCTTAGAATAGAATAGAATATTTTCAGTTGGAAGGGGCCTACAGTGGTTTAAGTATTACATAGAACAGAAATAGATCTGAGAACATATTTAAGTGCTTTTTTAACCACAGATAATGGGATGGGATTCATACTCATTATCTTGTTAAGACAGATAAAATGCATCAGAATTCACTAAAGATCTAAAGAAGTATTTTTGAAAGGATTCTTAAAAGCAAATCAGGCAGTTTCTTCCAAACGCTCTGTGAATGCTTAAAATATAAACCAGTTCCACAGCGTCCAGCTAAACTAATAAAAAACTTGCAAAGCTCTAGAAACTGTTCACATGGATTCACCTGAAAATATTCCAGTATCAATAAAGAGAAATATGAGAGAAATGTATTTATAAAATGAAATGGTACTTATCAGCAAAGAAATAACGCTTGTTTCTAAGGCCAAAGAGATTTTGCTCTCAGCCTGTAGGATGATGATACTCATAATTTTCAGATTTTAAGTTACTCTAATTATTGGTGTCGCTGTAGCACTAGGAATCTTTATGTGCTGGAAGCCAGCTCAGGATCTTGTTACTTAATCTCCAGCTTGTTCTGTAATTACAGTATCTTTATTTTCTTCTAGCTATAGCTCTTTAGTTACAGGAAGAAGGACAAAATAAATGTAGACCTAAATGAGTGGAAATTCACATTCCTACTGTGGTAACCATAAAATACCTGCTTCTCCCAAGAAATACTTGTGACAAGCTGCTCTCATTTTACTTCTGTATCTTTCTTCTTAGTTGATGTATATTCATCTGTTGTAGAAAGTTGATCTAATCTTATGATACTTTGTTGAGTTTCTTATTTCAAAGAGAACATAGTTTATGTTGGAGTTGTTGAAGTCGTTTGACTTATAAAGTGGTGTTTGAGGAGTTCGCTGGAAGGATGACTCAGCTTCATTCACAACCTGGTCAACATCTCTTTCTTTCACTGTGTCATTTGCCTAAATAAATGAAAAATGTCCCATCTTATTTAGGTGTGGTATCTGCAGTTTAACTGGTTGGCATGGACGCAAAATGGCAACCTGAGTAATGAGTGAAAAAGGTTATTGTGAATTTTGCTTAAATTTGGCATTTTTGAAAGTTGAAAAATTATTAGGACAAATAAGGTTATTTTAGATTACATTTTAATTTTTTTTTTTTTTTTTTTTTTTATACGGGTGGGATTAATACCTGAACAATGTCTCTGAAGTTGAATGCAGATGCCTTTCTGTAGTTCATTCTGTGTTGTAGAGATATAAACAGTCATTAATCTCCTGTATTTATCTTTATTACTTAACACTTGATTAGAATCTGCCGTCTACCTCTCATACCCATTTTTTTATGAAGTGGGGTGCAAGGTTTCTTTGGTATCTGAAAATGGGGAAGGTAGCATGTTGCTTTCTGGGGCCTTGGAGGGATTATGGCAAACAATAGCTGCACTATACATCCAGCCTTTGTAGCACACATTCTGTCCAGGGTGTAAGTGATGTAAGAGATGACCCCTGTAAATGACGACCCCTGTCCCACCCCAGGTATCATGTCAGCACCTCACAGAACCTGGTATATAGGCAACAGAATCTGAATCAACCATGTGCATGAACACTAGAAGAGGCAAAGATGTATTTGTCATATTGTAATACTTCGAGTATGCAGGCAGAATACATAGCCTACAGAATTTCCTTTAGATCAACAAATGTAACTCTCTTTTTTAGCCTCTTCTTGTCACATATGTGTTTGAAAACTGGTATCCTTCTTATGAAGTTGTTTTTGGATAGTTCTCTGGAAGAGTGACTTGGCTTCATTCACATTCTGGTCAGCATCTCTTTTCCGTGCTATGACATTTGTCTGAGTGTATGAAAACCATCCTGTTTTATTTGGTTGCATAATACGAGTCCAAATTTAGTAGTGATTTGAACTTTCTACGCATAGTCCTTTTTGTCTCATTTTCCTTCGTGGAAAGCTAAAGCCTGGGCCAGGTATACCAGTTTTTCAGTCTTTTGCAGGAACTCTTGCTCCACTGATAATATATCAACACCATTATAATTAGAGGGCCACAGTGCAGTTAAAGCATTTTCCTCTGTCTCCTGAGCATCTTTGTCACTCCATACCCTTAAAATTACCTGCTGCCATCCTGTCAGGGAATTGCTGCCTGCTTTTAGTACAAGATCTTTCTCGCACTTCATGTCTTCCATTAATTGGTCTTATGATCCACAAAAGACACACTGTAGTGAATTAAGTCCAAGGACCATATTCATATATCCTTCTTGCTGTGATTTTAAGGGCGATTTGCCTACAAATGATGAGTAGCCCAGAAATTTTTTTACATTATTTCTTGGTGTGGACTATCAGTTTGGATTGAGAACTTTCATGTGGGGTGGACGGATAAGTAGCAATTAATTAGGACTCACAATTTTGCTATTTTGTATAGTCTCTGTTGAACATAGATGAGAGATTTGTTGGGACCACTGAGCAGCCAACAGGTGCTGTTCAACTTTACTCCGTGCACTCATAGTGTGAAAGAAATTATATACCTGGTATTGACCCATCTGGTGTATGCAGGACATGTAAATTTGAGGTGGACTTTGTTCTTTTACTGATTTGGTCACATTAAGGAAGAGATTGATTTTAGTTATCATTTTGACTTGTGATTTGTATTTGTTATCCTATAAAGACAAAGAATTTTCACATTATGCTTTTCATTACTTAATGTAAGCAAATTCAGTAAATTTGGCCTTGAAGCAGATATTGCCTTCTTTTGATGCTAAGTATGTTTGGCTACTTTTTAGTAAATAAAAGATTCAATTAAAATGTATTTCTGAGGTTTTTTAAATTTATGAGTTCTAAGGTTACTTGCAAGCAAATTAAAAAAAAAAATACAATGAGAAAATTCCATTCTTTTTATTTGTTTTGTAATCTCAGAAACACCCATAAGATGTATGAAAAGACGTGATTTTTAATCCTTTTATAAATTGATGCTCATTGGGAAAAAACTACGACTTTGAACTCCAGTCAAATGGTGACACACAAAGAAAGTGCTGTAGGGTGATACTGAAGAGCAGATTGTGGTTCTTGTAAACCTCTTTTTCATTTTTTTCCTATTTTCCTTCTCTCTTTTGTATAACCTGCCATCTTTATTTATACTAAGAAATGAGTGATATTTTTATCGCTCTAATAAAAAGTGTGTTATTACTACATTGTTGAAATAAAATTCTCAGTGCAGAATGGTACATTATTTTCTGCACTGGGATGACATACAGTGTACAAGGGACATGCTGCAAAGAATGTTCAGTTTTACAATGTACACAGCGGTGCTCTCAGTTGCTTGAATTTTTTTGGGGGCATAGTGTAGTAAATGTCAAGAGCCTTTGAAACATTTGGAGCAGATGTTCTGCTGCCAAACTGAAGCATTTGAACTCAAAATGAAACAGTTCCCTTAAACCTTGACATTAAGTCTTAACAGTTTCACTTCCCAATTGGATGTGGTATGAAGAAGATAAATAATAGAACTGTAGCAGGATAAAATATTTATTCTCCCATGAGGTGGGGAAGAAAAACATGTTTAGCATTTGCTTTGCAATTTTATTTGTTCTGGCTCATTTCCCTCTTATACTCACATATATACAGTTCCAGGCACATGTTAAAAGCAGTAACTAGGGCTTGGCTGGGGCCCGGTGTCCTTCCTCTCCCCTTCCATTTAGTTCTGAGTCTCTCTCACAACTTCCTTTAAACTCCCTCTTTGTCCCCATGTTCCTTACGGGAAGCATTCATCAAAATGTTCTCACTTGTCCAAAATCTGTCTACTTAATCAAACTGATCCATTTCTATGGAAGTCGGTGTCAGCCTTTTCAAATGGGAGTGCCATATTTAAACACCTCAATGAAAAATGGCTCCAATTTCCCAGGCTCTCAGTACCTGCTGCTCCCACTGACACTGGGAACAGTGTGGGTGCTAAGAGGTCACAGCAATGAAAATATTTTAATTAGGTGTCCACCTTCACTTTGGAAATGTCAGGCTCCATTTCCTATTTGTCTTGAGAACATACTCTCATAATGAGAGTTTCTGTCTGACATTTTAGTTATTCTACTGGTTCAATCCAACTGTCTCATCTGATATATATTAGTGTTGTGTGCTTTGCTACCTGGCTGATAGTGTTGTGTTAGGAACATTCAGAACCAAATAAGCTTTTTAGGTCCTGTCACTCATCGCACTGTTATGAAACCTATGGCACTAGTTTTGGGGCCATGTCCACACGTTGTACTCCTGCTGTACTCTGTGCTTTCAGATCAGAGCAGCTTTTCTCCCATGCCTTCCCCGAGGTGAGTCGGTGCTATCTGCAGACCAACTCTGAGTGATGCTGGGGGGAAGATCTGAAAGTGGGCTGCAATCCCTTTTCTCTTAGCTGACAGCAGTCCTCCCTCCTCTGACTGCTTGTCTTCAATTGGGAAGCATGCAGATTTGGGAGAGAAATTCAGTAGATAGTGCTTTTTTTTCGTCTTCCTTCAGTACTGAGAAATGGTGGCATAGACAACAGGGAAATTATTATCCCTGTAGTGATGAAGCAATAAACTTTGATACAAACACACACACACACACATATATATGTTACGTCTACACTGATAAATGATCTGTACTTACTAAATTTTCCTTGTCTTTTCAGTTAGACACCAGAAAATACTCCTTTACTTTCTTGAGGAAAAGGTTGATAAAAGGTAGATGTGCAGCATCCAATTTCATGTGCAAATTAATGGTTAACAGTGTGATCACTCTATAGGCTTTATACAAATACGTGTGCTTGAAAGCAACATGTACTCTTTTAAGGAAAATTCGGCATGAACGTACATCATTAGTATGGTACAGTATGTCTAGTATTTGTTGATTATGGGTGGGGTATTTTTGTTCTATAATAAGGTCTGTGTAGCAAAATTGGCAAGAAAACTGTACCATATACTTGACTAGCTCTTGGAGCCAGAATGTACGAGCACACTTTCAGTGGTAACCTTATAAAGCAATGCTTTTAAGTGAGGGAGCAGTACTTAACATGACCTTTATAACATCTTGTACTGTGATTTTGTATTGCTGGTTGAGTTAGGGTTTCATCTGCACTGTTCTATCTTTTAATAATCTGGCTGCTTCATTTGACTTCCTACTGTAACCTTGCTGTAGGGAAGCAAATGTTTTCAGAACAGGCTGCAAAGCAGCCGATGTTTTCTTCAGATCATCCTCTGTTTAACCCCTTGTAGAATAAAAATTTCACATGAGCTTTATATGTTTATCCTTCTGAAGGCTTAATTTGTCTCATATTTTACAATGGCTGTCCAGAAAGGTCTTTCATGGATTGAGTGTAAAAGATCTATTCAACACACACCTTTATAGGGTTGAGTAGTGCTGTGGAATTCTGATCAAACTGTTTGGTTTCTGTATTTTCAGTAGCCTTGGAAACAACAACAAAAAAAAGCCCAACCAGCAACTGTAGAACCTTTCTTTTTGTTTGTTTTCTGGGAAGGTAGAATATAAAGAAATTTGATTTGTGTCTTACAGATGAGCAACTTTATTCCTAGGACCATCACAGTTTAAAGTTAAAAGTTAAATTAGGAGATATATACACACAAACACGAAACTGAGTAAGTTTTTATATACCTTTTATGTGTATGTAAATGTGTTCATACATGAATACATATATATATATATATATATATATATATAAACTTGTATATTTATAGGATTAGGTATTACCTACCTGGATGAGGCTAATTCAGAGGCGGTTACTGTTAGGGATGGTTATAGCTATGCTAGGATCTACATGTATACATACACATTAGATGTACTTATATATGTGTATTTAGGTATTTTGCATTAGCAATAATAAATACTTATCACCATCATTACAAACTTACCTTTCTTCTATCACTTTTTTTTACTTAACAACAGAAGGTTCTACAGAGTAAGTAAATCTTATTATACTTACTGTGTAAATGAGGAAGCTGAGACAGAAATGAAGTAACTTCTCTGAAGTCAGTCACCAGGCTAGCAAAAGTCCTGTTAGAAGTACCTAAAAAGCCACCAGTCTATTTTATGGTTTTCTCCATTAGGCAGCACTGCATTTCATTTGTTAAGGCCAACTGCATGATATTTAAAGAAGTAGTTTATATTCCTTATGCTTATTATGGGGATTACTTAGCGTAAGTGTATGTTGCAGTAAGAACATATTGAAATGCTATTATGTTTTGACCATAAGGACAGTCAGTGTGAAACAGGTTGCCCGGAGAGGTTGTGCAGCCTCCATCCTTGGAGCCTTTCAAAAACTCATTCAATAAACCTCCAAGTAACCTGTTCTGATCTCATAGGCGACCCTGCAGGAGAATAGGCTGGAGACTTCCTGACATCCCTTCCAACCTGACTTATCCAATGATCAGAGTTGCAGATAAAATGTCCCCCTTTCCTGTGCTGTTGTTGGGTGGAACAACAGGAGAAGGGAATAATCACTGCAGAGCAAGCCCTGGGATTGTTCTGGTTATGTCATTTCCTAGGGAAGGCAACGCCGGCGGCAGTGGCTGGTGGTAGTGATGTTTTACAAATTGGTGCTGAGTGGCAAAGGCAGCAAAATGATGTGCACTGTCAAAGGAGTTGTTAGGAGGGAAGAGCAGGTGGGAATATTGGATAAATGGGAGAAAGGAGACAGGAAGACAAAAGAGTCTCCCCACCCTTCTGTAGTATAAAGAGGGTCACCATACATGTTGTATAAAAAAATGTTTGGAGATTCTCTTTAATCACCGGTGACGTCTGTTATGGCTCTGCCTGAAAACATAAAGCAATTATGATCTGAGAAACACTGCCTAAAACTCTTCAAGATTGTTTTTAAAGTAAAGTTTTAGCCTTTACTGTTTCCATGACAATGCTTTGGTAATACATTTTTGAATGGCGACTTTATAGGGAACAAATGGGAAATAAGAATGTGATTCCAGCCCTTTGGAAAAAAGATGCAATAAAGATCAGGAGTTACTTGAGGTGTGAGCCAGACCCCTGCTCCAGCAATAGTTGTGATTTAGTTGTGCATTTTGGCTCAGCATACAATGGCGTGAAAGCCATTAATATGGCAGAGGCAGATGCTGCAGACCTGCTGTGCTTCTACTCTGAGATGAGAAAAGGCTGTACGCTGTAACGCTGTACGTCTGTACGTGACAGAGCTCTGGTTTTTGATAGCTTTAAGCTGCAGGTAGGGAAGCGTGGTGGAGCAGAGAGCAGGGAATTGCAAACAGTGCTGTTACCATGACATGCAGCGTGTCTGGGGGCTGCATGCTTGCCCAGCATCCAGCCTGTTGTAAGGTGGGACTTCCTCAGGCTCTCCAACACTGCTTGCTACAGAGTTATGCTGGTTATGTGCCGGGGTTGATGGTTCTAAGTGTTTTATCTGTAGCAGTTGATTGCTTAATGTGTGCAGTTGTACAGAAACGGAATCCTTTCATGCAGTGAGATTCTTGCAATTTCAAAATTTCTTTTGTCTCAGAATAACAAAGATCCATCTCCTCTCCTACTTCCATGCCCCCTGCCCCCAGACAAAACCCCTATTTTCCACAAGCTAAAACTACTGAAATAATGTTTCACTTTTTCCATTACATAGCATATTTTGCCATAAAGTATAAAGAAAATTAAAATGGAAGCTTGTTTCTATATTAAAATACTTAACTCTGAAAAAGTCAAAATGACAAATGTTCTTAAATTATTGCGACTTTTGATTTCAATTTTAATTCTGAACCTATCTTTGACATTATGTGTTATTGTGAGTTTTGCTGTTGACGAATAAACATTTTCTGTAGGAAGAAAAAAATTAGTCCTAGGAGTTCCTGACAGTTCTACTCTTGAATATATGTACCAGATGACAGCTGCTGTACCCCTAAGCATACGTGCAGAAATAGGGAATAAACTAGGATCAGCAGAAAAAAAGCTACCCAATAGGATCAACATAGCTCCTGATAACAGTGTTGTGAAAAAGTGTTCAGCCGCTTTGCAGCCGTTGCAGCAGTACGCATTTTTCTCTCAGCCTGGCATCTCATATGTTCAAATGCGTTTTGGTTTTCGGTTTAAGTTCCATTTTACAAGTGTAACTGGCATTTCTAGTTTAGTTTACTCTGTTTCAAATAGAATAGAACTCTGCTAGTATAGATCCAGCTCCTGAATAGTTAGGGCAAGCGTTTGTGGAAGAGAAAGAGGGTAGAGCTTGAAAGTATGTCCATTTTTGTTAAAAACTGACAGCCTCTAGAAGTTGTCCATGTTGATTCACTGGGGCTCACCAGGACACACCTACTTTGGGGTGAGAGGAAGTTCAGTTCTCAAACAGCTGAAGTCCTAGACTTCTCTGAACAAGAATGGCCAATTTTTCTGAACTCTATGTGGTTTTAATGTTGAGGACTACTGTCTTCTAGGGTCTGAGGTGAGAATACCACAGGCTTTCCATTGGAGACATCAGGTTGGACATCAACTTTTCAGTCAGTTAGGGGTGACTGTATAAAGCTGAAGCCTAAGAAAAGATTTTTCTCAAAGAGGTTATCTTTCTGTGTAGCTTATTTGATTTTTTTCCTCAATATACTTTCTTATTTCCAGTAGACTTTCTTTTCTTGTTCCTCATATCCCGTCCCTTTTCTTACATTTTCTCATTTTCTTTTTTCCCTTTTGGACTGTATTGTGTTTTAAAATGCATTTAAGATGCATTAATTTTCTTTTTACTGTCATTTTCCATAGTTTTATTAGATTTTGTACAAAAGTGCAAGGCCTTCAGCTGCTGACCTGGCGGAAAATGCAAAGATGTGGATGAGCCAAACATCATTAAAGTCCTTCTTGCTAAAATTAAAGAGTCCCATGCAAGTTTTGTACTCTCATAAATAAAACAAGACCTGTCAGTTTGAAAAAAAATGCATGCAGACTTCATCCGGACTATGCAACCTGGTGCAATTTATTAAAGATACTGTATTGCAAGATGAAATAAAATGTGAACGGGAACTTTGAATTTGTCTGATAGAGTTGCATGACTTAGGTGTTTTAAGAAAACCTAAATTTTTAATCAGTCAAGCCAACAATGTTGCCCAGTGGTATCTATGTAGTTACAGCAGACAGCAAAATTAATTTTAAAAGAAATGTTAGAAGATTGGGTATGAAAACATTGTATTTAAACCAGAATATTTATCAAAGAGTATAGAAACTATACTGTTTAAACAGGAAGGAGAAAGAGCCAAAGATAAACATTTATCAGGCTCTTCAGAGAGTAATATTTTGTGAGAGAACATTATATCACCATACTGTAAAATCCTAAGGACTGCAGAGGGGTCATCCAGGTCCTTGGAACTGTTTCCATGTAATAGCGTAGCATAATTCTGAATACACTGAGAATGTTGGTAAGTCCTTTCTCTAAAATGATAATACAAAACACTAAAGCTTACAGCATTGTTAGTGCATAGGAGTGACTACTGCAGTGGATTTTTGATTGCTTATGTAAGGGAGTATGCTATTTTTAAAAGACATATCATTACGTATTTGTATTCTCAGTATCCAGGTAAACCTATAAATATAACTCATAAACAAGTGATTTCATCTGAAGTTGAAATGTCATTGTCATGGTCCTGATTGAATTGATTTAGACAGGCAATCAAGTCTGACCTTTTAATCTCAGAGCCAGCTTTATGTTCTACCAAGAGAGAAGTATACGGTGGTGAAATCATTCACAATACTCTTCTCAGCCTCATGGGAAGAGTATGCATATAGGTTTCCAGCCCATGCTGAAGTTACAGTCATAAATAGTGTTTCATGATACAGGAAGGAATTCATAAAACGATGTAGATATTTTTATAATTCATTAAATGTTTGCATCAAGCCTGATTCGTTATTAAATGTGGCAGGTAAACTCTTATTAAGGTGGGGAGTATTTAAGTGTCATCATTTGATCCAGTGGCCTAATTATATTCCAAAAAAGCATTTGGGTCTTCACAAAAGTTTTGACAGCTGTACAAAAATCACTGTTGTGGAAGTTATGATCAAGATTTGATGATAATCTACAGATCTAAAAATAACTCAGGATATGAAATGGCATGGGTTCTGTGGCAGTTCTGGGTCTTGCTTAGGAGTTGTATTATGTTCTGATTGTATGAGTTACTGGGCAACTGACCCATAGTGAATGAACTGTTTTTCAGCGCGAATAATGAGAAAAGAATGTGTAAAGAGTGTTTCAGACCCAAATTTGTATGTCTACGCTTTTGTTTATTTAAGAACGGTAATATTTTACTCTGACAGATTTCATTTGACTTAATTTACTAGTGGATTTCCTCTAGTGATACAAGAACTAGCCTCAGAGAAGGCCTGCCTTTCTCTTGAAACACAGTCATGAGACTATTTTGTAACCACCGTGTCACTGGGAACCATGGAAGCAGCATGTGTGTAAAGCCAATGGAATTATGCACAGGCAAGATCCATATACATAGAGATATTTTGCCTGTAAATTTTGCTAGTCTGTGACTGTCTGTGATCGTTGCAGACTGCAGCAGCATAGAACTATTTTCTTTTATTTTTATGCCAGGCAGCTCCATATCTGACTTATATCTGAGGGGAAAAAATGTTTAGAACATCTTTCCATCAACGTTGGTGCACATGTAAATCTGAGTGGCCCCAAAGCTAGCTGGTACTTCCTTCATGAATAAAGAGGATCAGAAAATCCAACTCTGTACCACTCCCTACTGAAGTCAGTCTTTCTTATTTTTGACTGCAGCTCAGAGTGATAAGCCTTTTGAATTCTGAAGGGTAGCTATTATATGAGAACAAAGTGTAATGGAATACAATCAAATGAAACAGATTGTAGCTCTTAATTTACTAAGATTAAAACTGTCCCAATGTGAAACACACACAAATGTGTTGTAAATTCAGGATAATTTGAATCATGAAATTAATCGAAGCCAGGAACAGTTGACTCAAATGTTTCTTATAATTAATGCAAGCAAGACACTGTTAATTAAAAAAAAAAAAAATTACTGCACAGCCCCTAATCCTCCTTCATATGATGAAAATGGAGCAACATTTTCCTTTGACTATTGTTCTGTGTATCTCTTGTGGTGTTTTCTTCCAGTTGACAAACAGGGCATTTGGGTTGACAGATTTTTAATAACCTTTCCATCTCACATAAAACTCATATCACATGGAGATGGAAAAAAATGATCCGTGCAATTGCTTCACACGCTAAGCTTGGCTATACTTGAAAGTGTTGCCAGCATAGTTATATTGGTTAGATGTGTGGGAAAAATCACAGTTCAAGTGACATAGCCATATTGGCAGAAGCCCTACTGTAAACAGTTGTTCTGGAAGTGGGGTTACTTTCCTGGCATGTAACTATTTTGGGAACTCAAATAGGCTATACCAGCAAAATAACTTTTCTGACAGCGTAGGCTGTTCTCCCACCAGAAAAATTGCCTGCGTAGGTTTACCATAGCTCCATTGGCTGGAAGGTCTTAGACTTGTTTCTTAAGCAGTTGGTAGAAGTAAAGTGTTAGGATATATGTAGCTTGCTTGGCTTCTGAGGAAAAACAAACCAAGAAGGTGACGAGGTGTGCTTTCTGTGGTATTGTTGGTTTGTAGTGTGGTTGTGCCAGAGGCTCCTTCCATACATGGATAACAGACAGTACCTATCCCAAGGGCACAGGGATTCACAGTCTATACAGGAGCAAGATACTATTTTTCAAAAAAGAAGCATTAAGTCTAGTGAGACCTTTAGCCACTCTAGGATATGGTTAATTCCTTTAAATAAGTGTTCAGTGGAAGCCTCCTTTCAACTAAGATGCATATTCTTGTACGAAACCTGAAAGTATTAGCAGAAACATATTTAAAAAGAATTTTGAAGTGAGTTTTCCTCTAGATTTTTCTTGTCATCTTGACCACCAAGTGTTCATAGCTCCATTTATCTTAATAAAAAGAAATAATTTTAGTCTTTCCTGCCAATTCGGATTACCACATAAACTGTTGGTTGTGCCTGTTAAAAAAAGATTGTACAAAGTGTGTCCTGAAGCAGATGAGAAGCTGTGTTAGATTAGAATTCTTTTGCTTAGCTGCTGATCAGCCATTTGTTTAAACATCTTTTGTTTAACATAGCTTGAAAGGGTGGTTGAGATAACAAATGAACTAACAAAACCTTTTATTTATTAAATTAAAGTGTTAACATCTTACATTCATATAAATGTTCATGTAAATAAAACAAAACTAGAAAGGAGCTAGAACATTCATCCTAAATCACATTTTGCCAGGTTAGGTTGGTTGTTACCATCCAACAGCTATCAGTACTCCAGATTAACAGCAAACAAGTAAAAAAATTTTGAGGGTTTTTTCAGGAGGGTTCCTAAATAGTATGATTACATGAATCCCTGTGGCTGTTGGTATCCTGACACTTAAGGTGGCCAAGGAGAATAGATTTATACCTCCATCCTGGTAGTATCTCCAGAGCTGGGCTGGCTGCAGCAAATCTGTGTGGGAAGGCTTTACTTTTCTCAAGTCTCTTCTATAGACAGAAAGCACACTTTAATATTAAATGCTAGATTTAGCTTCCTTCATAAATAGTTACTTAAAAAAAAAATAGAAAGATTGTATTTCACATTGCATGATAATATTATGCATTATGGAAAGCAAACCAGTGTGAGTTTGTTCTTTTGTGTATTGAAAAGAAAGATACAGGCAAAATAAGTAATTTTTAGATGACAGTATCAAACTCATTCTGATTAGAAAATCTGTTTTTCCATGAAGAATGCAAATACAGTAGAACTTGGATATGTAGATTGGTTTACGTCTTGGCATATTCCTCCAGCTTTATTAACTTACGGGACCTAGATATGTAAAGGCAATACATATGTTCTGTGCAGCAATAATGTATTAATTTTTTACTGTTTTGTCTATTGGATGTTTAGCCTTTTCTTTTAGACATTTTAAATTGAGATCAATATATTGAGAGCAATAACTAAAAATTACTGAAAGGTGGAAGAAAATCTAAAAACCAGAATATATTTCAGGTCTTAATATTCTTTTATTTATTTAAAATGTAGACATTTCCTTTTGCCGTCTTGTTCTTTTGAATGTTTTTAAAAAATTTATGTCTGGTTGTTCCAATGTTAGGGATATGCAAGACTGTGGCATCGGTGCGGACCCTACAGATAGTCAGAAAATGTTAATGAAATCAAGTGAAAGCCAAGCATAGAAAAAACAAGAGAGAAGGTAGCTCCCTGAAAATGTAAGATTGCCATGAATCAATGGCAATGATACATGATAAATTATACATTTATCATGTATCAGTAGCTGCAGAGGAACCAGTCCCGCCTTAGACTGTTTCTCTGTGCTCCTACCAGGAGGTAGGTGTTACCTCTCAGAGACAAAACCTCTTAGAGGGAACGGCTGCAATCCCTGTGTGTTGTAAGTGAAGGTTAAAGATTATATTAGCAAAAGTCCAACCCCATTAAAATCAAACCCAAACTATTTAATCCTATTGAAGCTATTTTACTGTGCATCCTTCTGTGACTTCCCAAAAGCACTGAGTGTGCCTCGCGTCCATGCACATCGTCTGTTGGATTCGGCAGGAGCACCCAGAGCTGCATTAACCTCTCTGGTATGTTTGGGTCTGCTTCCAAAGTCCCACATGCCCCAAAGCATGCCGTCCAACTCTGCTGGGAGTTGTATTTGCAGGCAGTCTCTCTGTAGTGACAATGAATTTAAGAGTAGCACTGAAGAGGCAACACAGATTTATTGATTGTGTCTGATCTGAATGCCAGTCCAGTCCTGTGTTACTCTGGAGTATGCAGCCCAGAGCGGAGCCTTCTCTTCCTCCTGAAAGAGGAGAACAGAAAACACACACTGCAGCTCACCTCCTTTTTGGAAATACTAACACTATGGGTGCATCTAATATAGGACAGGTTTTGTATTCCTTGAATAACCAGACCGCTGTTGTATTTCTCTGTGCATGCCACAGAAATGAGTGCAAGAAATGGGCACCTCTGTCTTTTCTTTAAAAATGTTGTAGGAGTGGAAGCGATGTGTCTAGAGGTTTACCTGGCTGCAAAACAAAGTGATGACAGTCTAATCAAAGAGTCTGGCTGTGCTGCTCTTAGTTATATTGTAGAAGGTATAGTCTTAAACAAAATTTTAAGGGTTAAGGAGCTATTCTGTTTATACTGTGGTGTCAGAACTGACCAAAAGCTATTTTAACCTGGATTTTTGCGGTTGGTTTTAGCCATGAATAAAGTTTTAGCTCCAAAATAAAGCAGGAAGAGGGCATGCTTTGAAGAGCACCCAGCACCTTAGTTCTGAATCTGTAAAATGGATCGACACTGACAAAATTAAGGAAACTTGAATCCCTGTGTATTGTACTTATATTTAGAATAGAATGAGGATCGGATCCAGTATATTTCATAGGAAGGTGAAATATCGAATAGATATCTGGCAAAGATGTCATTTTGAATAGTATGTTAATCTTTATAATGCAAAGTTCTGTTTTTAGAAGCCTGTTCCTTTGTCTCTCTGAGATGAAACCAGGTATACTTGAAAGAGGGAGTTGTTCTGGCCTTCCTGCCCTACTAGCAAAAAAAAGTCCCTCCCTTTTAATAAAAGCTAACAATTTTGTTCAAGTTGCTCTGGAAGATACGAAGGTCTAAAACCTTCTGTGGTTATAGAATTTCTCACTAATAACTGTGATGAGTTTATTCATCATCTTCATAATTTCCCTTTTCATGCACCTATATTTTACATGGTCAATATTGTAATAAAAAAAGAAAATAGGAGGTTGAAGAGATAATTAGCTTGTGCAAATGGATTTTTTTTTTTTCATTAAATGATGTCTTTTGATTGTTTGTTAGCTGTAGTAAAGTCAAACCAGTTTGCAATGGCTGAAGAGAATCTGGTGCATAATTCCAGTCCTGTAGTCTTCATAAAATGAGGAGAACAAAGGGACTTGGTAATGCTGCTGAAGGTCCTTTTCAGATATCTTTTTCCATTTGAAAATAATTTAGAATAAGTTTGGGGAATCATAATATTGCAGCCTTTAATCATAAGCATGCCATCTGATGCAGACATGAGTGAATGACATTAAAAAAAATTCACTTCTTTGTTATGAATCCATTATCATTCCGGGGAAAAAAAAAAAAAAAAAAAAAAGACTGATTCGTTCAACCTTGAATGATATCATAGCATATGGGGTAAACAGCTAGATTTGGATGATGTGTTACTTTGTGGCATCAGGGCTGTATCATTGTATGTAAACACTTGAAAGAAAAGACCAAGAAAATTCACAAAAGGCAAGATTAAAACACAGCTATTGTTCCCTGGCTTAAGATCATAAAAGGAAGGAAATTCATAGTTAAGGATCCAAACCTCAAGCATCTGGGCACAATGCAGTGCCAGCCTTAATTTTACATAACCGTACCCTGTTGCGAGTAGACATTGGTGGTTTGATCCTGAATGACGAGTTACATTGCTCTTAGCAGCTGAAACCAGAAAAATAATTTCATTTTAATGCTTGCCTTTGTTTGGTGAATAGACTTTTTGGAAGAGTTGTAATTGTTTTCTTTATGTTTTCTTGCCAATTGAAATAAAACAAATCCCTAATAAATAGTATTTTTTTCAAAAGTTATCCTTAAAACTCTGCTACGCAACATTCTGTAAAAATGGAAATGGGAAATTGTGAAGAGAAGCCAGTGTCATGCTTGGATTTCAGGAATGTTAAAAAATTCGTTGTAAGTTATAATGACTATAATCCTGCCGAAGCATGATTAAAAAACCCCAAAACACTTAACTGGTGAAGGAAGTAGTTAATAGTACTATTAACACAGAATAATGAAAGTATTACAGAGTTTTTAAAGTATCTGCAAGTAATTGAATTTCTGTCCTACTTCTCTTAAAAAATTCCGTTTCCCCCTTGCTTCTTAGAAATTGTAATGAGAGTGGCAGAAACTGTGCTTTATAGGATGCCATACTGTGGATGCAAAATGCAGAGGAGAACGGGCAGTGACATCAAATCTTATCTTGACATTTTAGCCTAAGGACATTGCTTCAAGGATTCCAGAGGGGAGGATCAGCAATTCTTTAGCATTCTCCAGTCAAGTCAGAGACAGGCCTTTAGCACTTTAAAAGCCAAAGATGACCTGCGAAACAGTCAAGGAGTAAAATCTAGTATCTGATAAGGTGAGGCTGACTTGAGAGAAGGATGGTTGTAGTTTTCTCAGAGGTATTTTGGTTCTTTCATTGGTAGGAAGAAACCTCAACAGTGTCCAAGTCACTTGCACCCTTTCTGTCTTTATTTGGGATTTGTAGGGATGCAGTGGGCAAGAGCTGGGAGGTGAAGAGACAGAAGTCTAAAATAATGTAAGTCTTTTGCAACATATGGAGCTCTGTGCAGTTTTGCATGGTAGTTTAAATTTTCTCTTAAGTAGAAATTACTAAAGGTATGGGAAATTCACATTTCAGATAAACTAGTCCCTTGGGTGTTGTGGTGAAATGGAAGGGTCCCTGACCCACAGTCTGAAGAATTACAGCCCATGAGAAGAGAGGGCTGAAGTGTTCAGTGATAAATCTTTTGCTCTTCAGTAAAACTGAACATATCGCTAAAAGATGTTTACACGTTAAAGAGAAAAGTCTGGAGAGAGAGGGGGAAAGAAGACTGCTTTGTGAATATGAATGTTACACGCTGAACAGCATGGGTAATAGCTATGTGGAAGGATAGTACCATGGTAGACCCACAGTACAGTTCAAGCATCAATATGTTGCTTCAGAGAACAGCTGTTTGTCAGAGATTCATGGCTGGGGATTTGGCAGTCCCTTCTCTATTCTAGTTTTCCTGTAATCTCTTCAGTGAAGCACCGATTGGGATTGTCTCTTAGTGAAGGGAAACCACCCCCTTTCCCATCTCAGCATCCATTCTTGGATCCTTCAAATATTCCCTGACATACACATGTGACCTTTTGATTTCCCCTCTCTGTCTATAAGGCTGTGAGTTCTTGGACTAGGGGTTTTCCTCTGATTTTCTGATACAATCTCTTCCATTCTAGAATATTCTCTTTTATTTTGTTGTGACAGACCTGTTTATGGTGGTATCTTTTTTCAGCTGCTCCATGTGTTGGGGGGTTTTTTTGGGTTTTGGTTTGGGATTTTTTTTGGCATAGTTGCTGTAAACTGTTTTTACCATGGAGCACCTACTTGTAAGTCCGTATGCAAGTCAGGCCAGAGCACTGTGTCTACACTGGCACTAGGTTAAGCACAGAAAGCTCTACAGGTACTTCACTAAGATACATCACAGTATGAATTTTTCCGCAGTGTATTGTGGGAAAAGTTTTCATCCACAGGCAACTATACAAAAATGTTTTTAACTCAACTAACTAAAGTACTTCCATGGCTTTTGTTCCAGCCAGTAGCAAGGCATGGATCCAACTCTAGATGATGATGTTTTCCATCTGTTGGCATGAATGCAACTCTCATTTGAGGAAGAGCAGAAAATTCTGGGCATGAAATGAAGTGCAAAAGCATTTCAAGAGTAGCTTGTTGCCCTAAGAACTCAGCAGCATGTTTTGCCAGGTCTCTTGTGCTGATGTGTAGATGTGGAGACAGCTGATGCAGGTTGAATAGCTGCAGAGTCCTCATGCATCTTCTTGCACATCTGGCATGGCTTCTTCTCCAAAATGGAGAACACTCTCTTAGACCTTTGTAAAGAGCTTGTTGTGCCTGTGCATAATTAGGACAGATGAAGGGGTACTTACCAATACCTAAGCTTGCTGCGATCCTTTACTGCTGCTTTACTGTGATTTGGTTTTGGCCAGCCATTTGCTGGTGCCAAGAGTGTGGAGTTATGTATTTCAGTGACTGCTTCAGAGCCAGAGTTGATTTCCCAAATGTTGATTTCCCTGAAATAACATCTGGGGTTTTCTGAGAGAAAGTGTGAGAGGTCTGTTGAAGCCACAAGTTTGCCCGGCCTTCATCCAGAAAGGATAGTATTTGCCTCTTAGGCAAGCTGAGGTCACCCAGATAAAATATCCATGAATGGGGATGTGGGGGAAGAATGTGTGATATAAAGATAATCTGGAGATTGCTTTTTTTTTTTTTTTTTTTTATATTTAAATTTAGACAGTGGTTTATTTCTGCCTCAAATGTGGAGTTACTAGATCCACAGTTGTTTAATATACCTAGACCATTCTCAGCCACCCTGCCTCAAAAAGAAGCAAAATGTGAGAACACCTGGCAGCAAAAAATGTCTTTGTGTTCTTAGCAGTATATAATTACCTGTTGTTGGTATGATTTGGCCAACTGAGGCAAAATGGCATGGCCAACAAAGTTTTTGGACAATAAAGTCCCTATATGTCTGCTTGCTTTTGAAACATGCAAACTTTGTGACATATCTGAGGAGGAGCAGTGATGGATTTCATTAGGAGTAGATTGGTGCCTGTAATCTGGCTACGGGTTGTTTATGGCTATGTCCATACTGAAAAATGTTCTATATCAGTCTAAATGCCAGCTGGGCCAAGAAAGCAAACTGATCTCCTGAACGCTTATCAAAACCTTTTATCTGAGTTTATGATTAGAGCCACGTTTAGCTCTGAAATAATGACCTACTTTTTCCTGTGTTCCTGTTTGGTACTTGCCACCCTTGTGCTGCTTTGGACAACAAAGGATTTTTTTTTTTTTTTTTTTTTTTTTCCCCACTCATCGATTCACACCTTATATTGTATTTTAAGAGCTTTGGTTCCTTAGCTTTTTTCCATAGTCTCTATATTAATCTGTTTTAGCCAGTAGGGTAGGGAACAGCATGAAAAGCGTGTAGAGATCATTCTCTATGGAGAGTCAGGCACTGTGTTTTCGCTTGGGAAAATTAAAGAGATGCAGTGTTAGGATGCAGATGCCAGTCAGAATTAGTTACTTGTTTTTGTTTTGATGACTTAACATGAATCGATGGTGATGATCTATCTGTAGATGATTTTCAGGCTACTGATGTGCTCTACACAGTGGCTATATAATTTTCCTTTAAGGTAAGTCCATTAGAATTCAGTGGGTTAAAATGTTCCCTAAGTGCTCATAGCTAAAATAATGACCCCTCAAGTCATATCTGCCACTAATTCTACAGCTATTGCTGTTGTTTCTAGCAGGAGGAAAACTGTTGGATACTTTAAAACACAACAGTAATTTCCAGAACAACAAATCATGTTACGGTTCCTCAGAACGTAAAACAACAGTTCATCGGATTAGGTTGTCCTGGTTTGAGAGTTTAATCTAAATCACTGCACGCTTTTTTTTTTTTCACCAGCTAAATTATTTCCTTTTTCTTCCAAAATATCCAGGTCTAACTCTTAAATCATCTGTCAGGTTTAGACTTAGCACACCCTTTTTGAATCAGGTATTTGCTCATTTCTGTGTATCTAGTGAGGTTTGGGAACTTCTGCATCTGTCATTATTTAAGTTGACGCTGGTCCATATCCACAAAATACTTCTCTGCCAAACCCCTGTCTCGGACATCTGGCTCTGGACACTTGCATGGAAAGCGCAGCCTGCGGAGCAGTTAGCAGAATGACTGGCAGCTGCAGTTGTTAGGGCTTGCAGAATTCCCATCCCTTCCTTCCTTCCTTCCCTTACTTATGTAAAGAGAAGTTTTGGATAGAATTGTTGTCCAGGAAAATATTCAAGCCCTCTTACTATTTGCTACTTCTGTTGTTCTATGGGTGGGAGCAAACATGATCCCAGGTACATAATAATAATAATAATAATAATGCTTTTTCCTTCCTTTTGCCTAAACGCCTGTGCCTTTTGCACCTCCTATGCAACCCTTGTTTTAACACACATTTGTGACATAGCTGCTTTCTGATCTTTAAGTTTACATTCTGCTAACTGATGTGAGAAGGGAAAGAGAAAACCTATCTGCCTCCTGAAACTGTTTGCAAACTGTTTATTGTAGGTGACATTTTAACAGTGTAGACGTAGTAATGACCAGTGGAAATCTTGATTCCCTTCTCCTTGCTGTCTAAGTTCATGATTCTTGATGTCAACAGCAGGCTAGCGGCACGAGGTTTTCAGAAGCATCCAAGCAGGAGGTGACCGCTGCTGTACAAAGGGATGTATGCTGCTGTCCCGATAGGTATTACTGAAATACCCCTAGGTCCCAGCCTGGGTACTGTTAGTAGTGTGTTAATTGTGTATTGCATTTTACAAGTATCATTGTGCTTGTAGCAGCTCAAGAAAGACTGTTTGGAAGATGGGGCTCAGCTCGTATTCTGCAGTCTGTTGAAAACCAGGGTAAATGTGAAGGCAGTTAGCCCGAGCTGGCCTTGGTACTTCTGCGGAGTCTCTTGTAGAGGAAAACAAATTGCCTAGTTTAAACCTTGAAATGCTAGAACACTCAGAGTAGGCAGTCATATGCCACCATAGACTTCCTGTTATTTTTCCCGTTTCATCAGGTTTTAACACCAAAAATATTTTGAGTGGGCTTTAAACTTCCATGAGGGGAGGGAAAGGCTGTCATCCTGTCTTATATATTTGAAAACCAGGGTTTTCTTTGTATGTGAAAACAATACAAATCTTATTCTATAGGACCTCCATTTTAATTTGGAAGCTGAAGTCCAGTGAACAACCATGTCCCACTTGTCTCAGTTGATTTTACATTCTTCTTGGTAGCTTAAGGTTGCTTTGTTAGATCACTTGTTGTATTTTGCTTTAACTTGTGCAGATTTTGAAAAAGAAAAAGACAAATCAAGTAGCTGGAGGAATATATTCTTTGTCTAAAAAGTCTTATGCTTCAGTACATAACTTGATGTGAAGATTGATATGCCTCCCTGCATAATTTTCACTGGCAATCTTTCCCCCTTATAAGCACAGCTTTGTCAATGTCTAATAAAATGCCCAAGCTTTGTAAGTGTGGAAGGAAATGTATGTTGGAAGGAAATTAAATATACCAGTTTCCCACTGTTACTGAAAACTGTCTGTTTGTCTTAATTAATATAACCATTTAAATGCATTTTGTTACTCCTCTCTATGTATTATTTTTTGGTACTTTTATAAAGGAAGCTGTAAAACATCCTAACGCTTTCATCAGCACCCTAGGGGGAGGAAGAGTGCCCTTACAAGTCCACGCACCTCTTCTCCATGTTTGCTCCTTCTTCCCCCTCCCCAAGCGAGGCAATCAGATAATCAGCTTCATATAATCGAGGGACAAGAACCTTGTTTCCGTGAAAGGTCATGTCATAGCCAACAGGGAACAGCAGGCAGGCAGCACTTCAGGCTGTCATCAGGGGTGCAAGAACAGGCCAAACTGCTGCCAAAAGCCTGTTTTAGTCCTTCCCAGCACAATGGCAGGTCTGTGTGCCGGGCTTGCTGCTGCCCATTTGATGCCAACCCCAGTGTCACCAGAAGGCCATCGGGATCATTAGGAGACCAGCCCTTTGACTTCACTGGCTCAACAAAGAGGGAGGCAAGAGCACGATGAAGGCCAGGTGCCAGGCTGCTCTTCCAGACTCACTGGCACCATCCCTCAGCCACAGCCAGACTGGGCCCTCAATAGCTGGGCTCGTTTCTCTAACAAGGATCGTCCGCTCTTTACGAGACGTTCACTCTTACTGGAGATCTTTGCTGTTAGCATCTAGGCTGTATCGTGGCTGTGCTCTGGTATATGGATAGCAGTAGCTGGGTAGCTTTCGACTTATTTGACTGCATGTGACTGGCATCTAATTTAATTGTAGTGCTGTGTGTACTTGCTTTGGTTTAGTTTCTGTAAATTATTTATTATGACAATAAGTAAAACAATTTTTTTTTTTTTTTTTGGTAAAAGACTGGCAGGAAGCGGTATATGTTCATGCTCACTTGTCAGTTGGCTGAGGTACTGTGATGTTGGTACAGTGTTCACTATCAACTTATGGCAATTACCTGTGGCAAAAATGCAGTAATTTTGCACTTCTGTTGCCACGGTGTTCAGCAGAGATGAATATAGTCATGGTTCTTAACCTTTTAAATTGCCACTGTGGGTTGCAATTGGGGATTTCTTTAAGGAAGTGAAAAGTAAGGGTTTGGATTGACAGTGGAAGTAAATTAGCTGGTCATGCCAGGAAGTTAAAACTCGGTGGCACTGGGCAATCTTCAGAGTCAGAATCCTGCCCTAAATAAGCTCAGACTCCTATGATTCTCCCATGATTAAATCAGAATTGTCATGTGGGTGTTCATAATATGAGAGAGAGGCTGTCCCTCTGCTACCCAGAGCCAAAAAAAAAAAATAAATATGACAGCATAAGGCAAGCTGAAACCTCAAAATAGACCTAGCAACTGTAAGAAACAAGCGTGTTTGTTAGAGAACAGCATGATGTACCTGTGAGTAGAAACTAAGGGTTTTTTCCTTTCAAATCTGCAGGGGAAAAATGTGGGATCCTTTTTGAAAGTTGGGATTTTCTATTTCTCTTCTTGTCTCCTCCTGTTGCCTTCTCCCACCATTCTACTGGCATAGCTATGTCTGACAGACTTTGGG
>NW_020799096.1:9251891-9282949 GCF_003259725.1 Athene cunicularia
ATAGAATTGTTGTCCAGGAAAATATTCAAGCCCTCTTACTATTTGCTACTTCTGTTGTTCTATGGGTGGGAGCAAACATGATCCCAGGTACATAATAATAATAATAATAATAATGCTTTTTCCTTCCTTTTGCCTAAACGCCTGTGCCTTTTGCACCTCCTATGCAACCCTTGTTTTAACACACATTTGTGACATAGCTGCTTTCTGATCTTTAAGTTTACATTCTGCTAACTGATGTGAGAAGGGAAAGAGAAAACCTATCTGCCTCCTGAAACTGTCTGTTTGCAAACTGTTTATTGTAGGTGACATTTTAACAGTGTAGACGTAGTAATGACCAGTGGAAATCTTGATTCCCTTCTCCTTGCTGTCTAAGTTCATGATTCTTGATGTCAACAGCAGGCTAGCGGCACGAGGTTTTCAGAAGCATCCAAGCAGGAGGTGACCGCTGCTGTACAAAGGGATGTATGCTGCTGTCCCGATAGGTATTACTGAAATACCCCTAGGTCCCAGCCTGGGTACTGTTAGTAGTGTGTTAATTGTGTATTGCATTTTACAAGTATCATTGTGCTTGTAGCAGCTCAAGAAAGACTGTTTGGAAGATGGGGCCCAGCTCGTATTCTGCAGTCTGTTGAAAACCAGGGTAAATGTGAAGGCAGTTAGCCCGAGCTGGCCTTGGTACTTCTGCGGAGTCTCTTGTAGAGGAAAACAAATTGCCTAGTTTAAACCTTGAAATGCTAGAACACTCAGAGTAGGCAGTCATATGCCACCATAGACTTCCTGTTATTTTTCCCGTTTCATCAGGTTTTAACACCAAAAATATTTTGAGTGGGCTTTAAACTTCCATGAGGGGAGGGAAAGGCTGTCATCCTGTCTTATATATTTGAAAACCAGGGTTTTCTTTGTATGTGAAAACAATACAAATCTTATTCTATAGGACCTCCATTTTAATTTGGAAGCTGAAGTCCAGTGAACAACCATGTCCCACTTGTCTCAGTTGATTTTACATTCTTCTTGGTAGCTTAAGGTTGCTTTGTTAGATCACTTGTTGTAGGGGGGGGGGCGAGGGGTGCAAGCTGATGATTTTGTGCAAACGTGAATAAATTCTGATGTAGATGTTAGACTGTGATAATAGAAGCACACTTACACTGTGTTGATTCTCCAAAACAAGTTTTTGTAAAGGATAGTTGTGTTTATTATGCAAAAGCACTCTACTAGCCATAGATGTAAATATCTTTGTTAAAAATAGTAGCTACTGCCATGCAGATTTCCTCAGCTCTTTCTCAGTAGATAATTTGACTTATTGCTTGAATGAAAAATTGGTTAAATATTGGCCAGCACAGCTTTAAGTTGGCAAAAGGTGCAATGTTTTAATTTCTAATTGTAGTGATTTTCAAATTTTAACAACTGGAATGATGTTAAATTTGAGGTAGGTAAAAGAGTGTAATTGCAGCAACGTGATATTACATTTCAATATTTCTCAGACTAATGGGGAACGATAAAAAAAGAATATTACAGAAAAACAGAAGTCTGAATTTTATAGCTTTAAGGAAACATAATAGAAATTTACAGGAAAATGAAGAGGAAAGGGACTTCTGACTTTTTTAGACATATAAATGTTCTACTCATCAAGCATTATTTTTCTTTTTTTTTTTTTTTTTAAAACCCAAACCACTGATTTTTTTTTTTTTTGCCTAAATCCAGGACTTTAAATAGTGTGCATCCTGGATGTCTGGCCAGTTCAATTTTTAAATCCTTGATTAGAGATAAAGTAGTGTTTTAAACCAAAACAAACTACGTGCAATAAACCTTAATGAGTCTGGCTTAAAACCACAAATCAAGGATGCTGAAGAGTCAAGGTTGAAATATTTGAAATCCATCCTTAGTTCACCATACTGTGTCTACTGAATGGTATCTACATAGGATCACATACTGTTCAAGAGGGATATTAATTGAAAAATCTCCAAAACAGGGCAAAGGCACATTGGCGGAATGGAGTGGACTTTCTCCTGCCTTTGTCCATCCTGTTCTGCAGCAAAATGGCAGATTTCAAATATGAGTGCTGTTTATTTTAAGTTGTGTAAATGCCCAATTATGAAATGCAGCCAATTTTGCCCCCTCCCTGTGATTGTTACGTCCTCCTTGGTGTTTTTGCTGATTTTCGTCAGCATCGGTGCTCATTTGGTCCCTTGCTCTTCTTGGTTGGCTGGTTGTCAGAGAAACTCACAAATGATTCCACTCAGCTTTTTGAAGAGCCTTCTTTATAGCAGGACATTCAGTTATTGAGACCTTTAAGTTAATAGCACTGCCTGCCCAGTCCAAGTTCTAGTTTACTTGCACTGGGTCATCTGTCTGGAGCTTGAAATACCAGGGTGATTGGCTCAGTATGAGTTACCAAAAAGGTAGGCAGTATTACAAAGCCCACCTTTGGAAATTGTACCACTACATCACCTGAAGCCAAGGATCAGAGAGGGGAAAGGGACAGAAATAATGACACAAATCCTGCTCTGATCATTTCTACTGAAAACAGAAATAGGACCTAACAGAATTAAATTCTAAATAGAACTGTTAAAACATCGTGTTTGAGTACTCAGATTTTCCAGACAGCTATATCTTATGATTTTTGGAAGGTGTAAGAACTGTTTGTCATTGCCGCTTCAGTAATGCCTGGAGGCCTGTATCAGGATCAGACTGTGGTCACGTGTGTTGTTTTTCAGAAGAAATGTTTTCATTGCATTCTTTTACTTTAAAAGTGAAACAAAAAACCCAATGCTTACAATCCCAAAATTGGAAGAAATTGTGTGTGAACTATTGTGTGAGAAGGAAAAAGAGTAAGGAAACATAGCTTGAACTCAGGCTTTTGAGAGATTATTATAAATGTTGAGAAAAATATTGTTTAAAAAATAGCTCTGCAGTGCCCTTTAAAATCAGTAAGCGTCTATTTTAATTCCCATATAAGTAGTAACTGGCTGCTGTCTGTATATATACTTAAATGTTGCTTGCTGTATAAGACCTTGTTTGCTTAATTTCAACCTAACTGAAATTTTATGGCTGTGCTATAAACCTCTTGAAAATAGTGGCTTAAATGGAAATGCTGACACAACATTAATTACACTGGCTCCAGTGTGATACTGTGATTAAAGTTTATTTATTTTGTGCGTGCGTGTCTGTGTGTGTGTGTAATTTCATTGTTGAAAAACTAACGGAAAACTAATGTGGCAATGAAGAATGTGATTCTGTGCCTGATATTTTATTTTTCAACAGCGAGGAACAGTTTTAGTGCCAGTTTACAATACCAGAGAATTTATTTTTAATTGAGGTATAGTTTAGGTATTTAAAATTTTAGAAATTTGGGAAAGTGACAAGTTTCCCACTTTAAAGCTGTTCACTGCTCTTCCAGGAGTTTTAAAATGGCTTTTTGGGTGGTGAGACTAGACATATATTGCATTCACATTAGACAACAAAGAAAATGGTTTCATTTCCTTGCAGCATATATTCTTTGAGACGAATAGAAGTGTCATCTTTAGAAATAAGGGTATACAATCCAAAGTTAACCTTCATCACACTGTTGAATATGTAGTAACAGCTATAAAAGTCTTTTTGGTAAATAGTGTGCCCAACTGATACTTTCAGATTACAAATCTATGTATTGCATCTAGTCAGTTGGGAATTGAGCAGTGCAGGTATCATATGACCAGACGATGAGTAAGTGAGAGAGGGATCCTGTCTCCAACCTATTTCTTAGGACCATGAGCTGGGATTGGAGAGGCCTTGGTTGCAGTCTGTTCCCAGCAGTTTATACTTCCCACATTAGGCAACCACTGGACGTGGCCTGTAGTGCAGAATGAGGATGTCCTGCTGCTTGAGTGAGCATTGAGAGTAAGACACTATAATGCCTAATGTTGACGTCCCTGTTTGATGCTGTGATTTTGTGTAACTTTGCTGCCTCTTTCAGTAAGGTGAATTCAGAGCACACTTAATTGTTTTCATCTGCTATGCTCCAGTTGGGCAAGATGATGGTTTCTGCACTCACACGTATATGGAACTTGAAGGTTGATCAGAAAAACTGTCTAATGGATCGTGGCTTCTGTAGAAGTGAATGGTCTCCCTGGCTGGTAGTCTACAGTGTACTTTCTTTGATATCAGTGCCGGTGTTCTGCCTCATCTCAGAGACCAAAGTAATCATTCCCAGCCTTACCATAAACACCTTTCCCACAAGCTTGTGGCATCCAGTCAAATTTCTATTCTCTGCAAGAGAGTTATTGGAGATTTTCTTAATACTCATCTGTCTGGTAGACTGCCATAGCTGTGAAGTTGTAGGACAGCACGTCCTGCAATATGGCATTGAGGAGAGAGACAAGTAGTGTGGGTTGAGAAGGCCAGAGGGAAAAAGTGAAATCTTTGTGTGGAATGCCCTTCTTCAGTTTGCTCAGTGAGAACGTTCAGCATACATTAATCCAGTCCATGAAATTTACATTTTTTATTTTTACTGTTTGCTTTCACTGGAAGAGAGTGCAAAGTAGGCAAATAGTTTCAAAGTGTGTGGTCTTTGTGATTTATATGTATTGCTCAGAACTACCACTGACCAAACTTTTTTGGTCTTGTTCCCATTTGTTACAGTAATTAAATATTAAGTTGTTATGAAAGGATTGTGCCCTTCCCTTGAAAGAAAAAAGAATGTGGCTACTCTGTGGTTCTGTGCCGTTTTATTAGACCCAATGTGTAAAGGTAGAGAAATGATGTGCCAGGTTTATCCCATCTGGAAGGAGTGTAACTGTTCCACGTCTGAAGCAAAATGCAGGATCTCCTACTCTCTAATGTATTTGGGAACCAGAGTTTGATGGGGTTGGAGACAGAAAAAAATCAACATATGCTGTAGATACATTTGATTGACAGGAGAAGAGAGACTGTGTACAGGTCAGTCAAATTCTGAATGCATCACGTTCTTAATTGCAGCCTTTAATCTACACTAAGACTAGAGAATGCTCGTCCTTAAATGACCTTTGCATTAAATCAAATATCACACTGGAAACTTCAAAGTGTAATTGAAGACAAATTATGCAATAAATTAAAAGTAACATTGTGATTTTTCTGTGGTTCCAAGCCTGCAAGAGACCAGCTTTTCTCTTTGAGCTCACCCATTAATACCAGGGAAGTACTTTAAGTACATAAATGGAGACCTAAGTAGTGGTTTAGTGATTAATTATTCGCTGATTCTGTAAGTGAGGAGAGACTGCTGTAAGTGGGAAGATGGAGGGGAGAGGAAGGAGTGGCATATGAAAATTATTCTCGGAAAAAATGTTGGTGATATGTTTTTGTTTGAAAATACTGGTTTAGCTTTTTCTCTTTTTATGTTTACAGACTCCTTAGGTAGGTGTGTTTGTTCTGCACTGTCCCCAGCTGTTCCCAAAGATTTATTCAGCCTTCATACAAAGCTGCTTGCTCCTATGCCAACCTTGGGAAGGAGCTCAGAGAAGTGTTCTCCCTTAATGCTGTCAGAGAGCGCTCCCTGTTGTGCTCACAAACACATACCTTACAGAAATACTGTAACTAGCCTTTATAAAAGGATGGCATCTGTCCAAAATCTTAAGCAAGCTGCTTCATGATGCCAGTATGAGCAATCAGCCTGTTGGTTGCTCTGTCAAACCAACAGCAGTTAGAAGGCATTCGAAAGTTACTACCCTTTAAGCCCTGTTCCAGAACTCACCAACACATAGTGACTGTCTGCAAGCCCTCAACTGTTACCCTCAAGATCCATCACTGGATGCTGTTAGAGATGCTACTATTCAACTTCACAAATGAAAAGGCAGTGCTCTCCTGCAAAATACTGGTATCTAGCATCAGCTCTTCCTAGTGCAAAGGGATTATAAGTATCTTTACAGATTCCAACTGTTATTCACATAGGAACATCAGATAAAAAAAAAAATAAAAATCTCTTGAGGACGAGTAACGCAACCCTTTTACCAATCCTGATGTAGGGCAAATCTTCCTCCAAATGGAGGCCTGAAAGCTTTCATGTATTTCAACCATTGACTGCCATTATCAATAAAGGGGCCAATATGGTAACTGGTAATGACAGTAATCAGTAGCTTGTTGAGATAATTAAAGCTATTAAACTCTCCTAAATATGGAATAATCCTGCAGTTCTGAAAACCCAATGATTTGTTCTGTTGCTATCTCCAAGTATTGTTTGGCCTCCAAATTCTTCTTCCTGAGAAACCTCTGAAGAAGTGACATCTACTTTCTGCCTGGATGGCACCTGCATCCTTTGCGTTTGACCTTGACAGTCCTTGTGGCACTGGGAAGCTACTTAATGATGGTGATGACCTTTATGGTGAATAATGGAGGCTATATTTCAGCATGTGTCGGATTTGATCTGCCCGTAGCTTTTGAGACTAGACCATGAAGTGCTGTCACTGTGCCCTCCCTCAACAGTGCTGATTTAGATTTAGATTTTTGAGGTGGAATGAAAACTGGCTGACCTGTTGTGCTCAAAGAGTTGTAATCAGTGGCGTGAGGTCCAGCTAGAGACCAATCACTAGTAGTAACCTCAGGGGTACACGGAGCCAGTACTGTTTAACATAGTCGTTGCTGACCTGGATGATGGACAGAGTATACCCTCAGAAAGTTTGCAGAATATACTAAACTGGGAAGAGTGACTGATACACCAGGTGGTTGTACTGCCATTCAAAGGGACCTTGACAGGCTGGAGAAATGGGCCAACAGGAACCCAATAAAATTCAACAAAGGGAGATACAAAGTCCTGCACCCGGTAGGGAGTAACCTCGTGTGTAAGTACAGACTGGGGGCTGGAAAGCAGCTTTGTACAAAAGGACCTGGAGGTCCTGGTGGACAAAAAATGGAACATGAGCCAGCAGTGTGCCTCTGTGACAAAGAAAGTGTCTGGTCTGTATTAGGAGGAGCATTGCCAGAAGGTTGAGGGAGCTGATCCTTCCCCTCTGCTCAGCACCAGTGAGGATGAAGCCAGTGGATCCAGTTATGGGTCCACAACTGGGTCCACCTCTGGGGTTTGTAGGACGAGGACATGCTCATACTGGAGCAGGTCCAGCGCAGAGCCATGAAAATAATTAAGGCCTTGGAGCACCTCTCATACGAGAAGAAGCTGAAAGAGCTGGGACTGTTTATCCTGGAGGAGTGGAGAGAAGGCTTGAGGAGATCTTACGAATGTGTATAAATACCTGATGGAGGGGAGTAAAGCATCACCATACTCAGCAACAGATGTTCTGGTTGTTTTGATTTCTGTGCTTTGCATTCAAATAGTGAAACTGATCTGGACTTTTGATCATTTTCTTGGAATCGGCTTATCTTTTAATTGGTCCCTTACATTCTAAAGTTTTGTTTGTGCTATCAACATGCGAATTGAAACATATGCAAAAATTTTATGTATGATTGATGATGATTGACATAGCTTATATAGACTTAAAATTCATAAAGCAGGCAAATAAATTCAAGAGATTGACAGTCTTTCATTGGCACCATCAAAGCTGGCAAATTTTGAAAGGCTGTTGACTTAGAGCAGTGGAAAGACTGGCTAGTTTGGCTTCACATTATCTCAGCAAGTCTTTGATAATAAACAAAGGTTAAATTTGTCCTGCAGTTTCATTGTATAGTCTATATAGCATTTTTTGGACAATACTTGTAAACCACTTAAAACGTTTCTGAAGATGGATAGAGTTTATGTTCCGTGCTTTTAGGGAGGTTAAAATGTTTCAGTATGCAAAGTATCTTAGGTGTACAGAGTGTTCTAGGATCAAATTCAGAAAAGTGCGGAGTCTTAATGAGGTCCTGGAACATCTGTTAAGTCAGTGGGAGGTGCTCGTGCATGCACACTGGACCTTGAGATCTGGCTTTGAACATGCATATATTGAAGTCACGTACTATGTATTGTTCAGTGTGGATTTACAGATTATCTTCTTAAAAAACCCCAAGCTTTTTACACCATACTGAAAAGCTACACCTTTGGATGCTCTGTCTTTTCCATGAATAAAATGCGGACTAATTTTTTTTGCCTGTTTTTTGTTTCTTGTCTTCACCAAGTGACGTCCTGTTGCTCAGGATACCATATGGGAGGAGCAGGTTAAATCATGCTCATGCTCTCAGGAATCTTATCAGAAAGCCTCATTCTTCAGAAAAAGCGGAAGGGAAAAAAGACTTTTGCCTTGTGTGTGTAGTCCCTTTTATTGTGCTAATGTGAAATAATTGGATGTGATGGACAGCAGTTTATCAAAACAAAATCTCATTAAAATCTGTCTGCACTTTGCCCTTACTGTCCTTTGTATAATAAGATTGTGAAGCTTTCTGTGACCAGACAGTAACCTGTGGTAACCTGTAGTGTGCGTACATTTATGAGTGATGAATAAAACCATTGTTATCACCCTTAAATCTTGGCATCAATATTGTGCTAATAACATTTGGAAGTTTCTGCTTTATCAGCAGCAATGACTGGCAAATAATCAGCTGGTTTGTAATGGGAAGCTTAAAATAGCAGCCGAAGACATTTGAGTTAAGCTTCATGGAAAAAGACACTGCTGCATTTATTGTGATACCGTTTTTGTTGTGTAAGGATGACATGATTGTTGTTTTAGCTTTTTAGACATAGAATGCAATTAAGAATAATCAGTTTTCCCACACATTCCTCAAAGCAACTGAAGCACACATGCTAATAGCCAGGCTCTTAAATTTAGAGTGACTTCCATGCTTGCATGGGCAGCCCACGGGTACAGATGCGTGTTTCATAGTGGTGTGCAGCTATTGGGTGATTGCAGTCTTCTTACAGAGATGCAAGTCTCAACAGAAGTTGCTGAAAAATAGTAAACTCTGTAAGATTTGCCCATACTACCAATTTAAATATATTTTGGGGTGCAGAGGAAGGGGATCTGTATATAAGTACATATGACATAGATTGTAGGCTTTGCACTACAGACAAAAAGTTTAATAGAATGCGTAAAAGAATTTCTAATTTGTGTTTACTGGAAGTAGTAGGTGGTCGTACCAATAAAAACTATATTGTGTTACATATGCACACAGATATGTGTAGCATTTAACCCATAATTTGTCTGAAATGTGTGTGGTTGATTTTAGAATTCGGAGCATCAACAAAGACAGGTCAGGATTTGGGCAGGATGTTCAGAAAACAGATCTTGTTTGTAACTAAAGTTAGTAAGTTTATACTGACAGTTTTAGTTCATAACGATTACTACTTTAGTTCATAACTATTACTACTTAAAAGCCATTTATTTGGGGGGAGTGGGGAAGCGTCTTACATATTCTTAGACCAGGCTCTATGTTTTAGACAGATATCTGCATGAGGAGATATATCTAAAAAATGTTTATGCATTCATCTACAACTTTCTTTTCGGAATTCTTTTCCCCATTTTTTTCTGTGCTCATTGCTTTCCTCAGCGTGAGTATGCAGTACCTTGGCATTATGCATGCTTCTAGACTTTTACTGTATTGGGGTCAAGTCAGTGGGACTTTTTTGCATGCTTGGGACTAAACGTTTGCTGAATTTCATCTTTTCTTGCTAAGAAACTTAGACTGAAGTGCTTAATTAAATGTGTGAAAAATACATTTGTAAACTTTATCACTGACCAATGCTATTTACCAGGAAATTAAACATAGTGAGAGCAAACAAGTGATATCCTAACTATGATGTGCAGCTACTTGTATTTCAGTGGACATAATTTTCCAGTGGACATAATTTTCCACATATAATTTTAAATCTTTGACTATACCAGATGGTAAAAGACTCTTAGTGTGGATGTAGTTGTAGCTGTATGAAAGACTGCAAGTTGGAATGGCATATTCCTCTTTGTGAAGAAGAAGAATAAGCCACAGTGACATGAGGAGACTTTTTATTATTAAAGCGTTCCCATACCAGGGCTTATATATGTGTGTTATTTTACCAAAATTTATAATAAGAATTCATACCTTTAGAGCAGGACATGTGATAGCTTATAAAAAAATTGATTTCTGAGAATGGAAGATGGAGTTTGCTCTCTACAAGACAGTAGCACAAGGTCTTGTCACTGTTAGAGCACTCACCTGTGCTGGCCTCTTGCACTGAAGGCAAATTCATACGGAAAGAATTTTTCTCAAATGCTTGCAAAAACTGCGGTGGTAACACATATGATTGCAACTGCAGTTAAACACCCTTATATAAGGGAGAGGTGTGGAGGAAAGGAGAATCTGTCTGCATTATCCAGTGTTAGAAGATGCCCTGACATGATGGTAAAAATAGCAGGTGATGCCAATGACAGATTTTCTTTTATCCAGTGAAAATCAGAGTGGAGATGATTTAGACTGAAATGAAAGCTGTTACATCCTACCCAGTTAAATGTTCTGTTCACCATAAACATGTAAGTTCTGTTCACCATGTGCCAGTAAGGCCACTGTAATGAAGCCAAAAGAAAAAAAGAAATCCTCAAAGCCAGAAAAGAAGTCCCATTTCTCCAGGAGCTCGATCTTGAGACCACTGACCAAGGAGGTAGCTTAATCTCCAGCTGAAGAGCTGGAAAGATGCAGTTTATCCCTTTAATCCCCATGAGAGTCCCTAACTTGTCATTGCTATTTGGCAATTATTTATTTTGCATATTTGGTCAGGGTCTGTGACACCTCAGTGCAGCTGTCTGCTCTGTCAGGCTAAGAGTGAAGCTGAATAAATAACTCCTGGCAAGTAAGTGTTATCCTGGTAAATCCTTCTCAGGCCTTGTGAGTGTGGGACACATCTGCAAAGTTTCAGGATGCCTCAAGACACATTTTCCGCAAATAAACTATTAACCAAGATAACTTCTTAACTCTAGAAAAACTCTAGAACTTTGGAAAAATCAAAAGGCCTGCGTCCATCTTTAATGGATGACTTTGAGCCACTTTTTGAGAACCAGAGGTTAGATCTGAATGGAAATAATTAAGGAAGTCATTTGAACATTATTTACAAAGTTTTTCACTTAAAAGATATGCCAATATTGTATAGTTTAGTTACAGCTTATCACCTCTCTTTGTTCTTCCAGGCTTTTAAGACCAAGGATGGCTACATCGTGGTGGGAGCTGGAAATGATCAGCAGTTTGTCACTGTGTGCAAGGTAATGGTGTGTTAGGCAACAGTACAGAAATGTGTAATAGTTTCCATTCTGACTAGGAAAATAATTACTGATTGCTTCTTAATTCCCCCTTTTTTTGTGAAAATAAGTAGCAAGTATGAATTCTAACCCTGCGGTTCTGGCTGGTGGTTTAGGGGGCTGATATGTGTTCCATGCTTTGCCCCTGCATTCAGAACATCCCCATTCCCAAACTGGTGGGTGCTGAACCCCTTTTGAAGTCTGTGCAGCTGCACAGATAATTAGCTAAAAAATGAACAAGCTAACAATTTTGGAATGGTGAATGTCATAGAAGTCACACTGATGCCTTTTTCAGGAAGCAATGTGACACTGTTTTTCCATGAAATACATGGTAGGCACAGCTATTAACAAAGCAGAGCTAAGCGACGGATGGTTCTTGTGCCGCTTTAATCCATAGCCTACTGTGTGTAGTAGTATGTGCTGGTCTGTGCTCACAGAGAAACTTGTGGACTTCTTGGAAGACAAATATTACAGGACTGTGGGCTGACTTTGGTGTGGTGCAAAGACATGACATTGAAGAACAAATCTTCAAACAGGACTGTTGCGATCAAAATCTGGTATTTTCATGATTTTGAACTGAAGGAAGATGACGCTGGCAATTCTGTTTTCACAGAGGGTAGCTTGGAAAGTTGTAAAATAGTTTTGGATCTTTTACATACTCTTCCTGTTGATTTAATGCCTGGAATTGCTTTTCTCCGGACTGTGAATACATTTTAAAAGAGAAGGAGTGGTTGTAGGGAAAAAAAATGTGCTAAATAAAGCGTAGCAACATTCCAAACAAAAGACCCCAATAATATGTAATCTGGGACAAAAGAAGTTTTGAATATATCATTAGACAGCATTTTTAAAAATGAGAGTTCTACCTTTTTCCTGCCATTGTGGTTTTTCTCTGGGAATTTGGATATTTAACACTCAGGAAATTGAGCATTATTTTCCTTCATTTGTTCATGTCAGACAGTTCATGTTTCCATGGGTATTCACAACTAGTAACTGGAATATGTAGTAAGAAGACAGTGCTGTTGCGATTCTCTCTTTTGCAGTTTGGGTTATGTACCTCCACCATACTATCTGAAGGGGTCTGGTTTCACTCGCTTGAACTGGCTCTCTCTAAGTAACAAGTTAATGTCTTCAAAGTTTGCTCAGTGGCTTTTCTTCATACAGGTGTCCAACCACTAAAGTGTGGACATTCTTAATGTGAATGAAAACCAATGACTGAATAAGTGTCTATGTGCCACAACTCACTTTTATCAAAGACTCATTGTCTCATAAAGGAAATATTTCCAGAAAGTCCCAGCTTTATCACCTGAAGTAAAGAATTACGTACGAGACGCTGGTCATCCTGGCATCCTTGAGTAAGGCAGAGCAGATCTGTCTCAGTAGGTTCTGACACCATGGTATGAGCTAGAAGGCACTTAAAAATTCAGACCATGCATCCACCTTACTTTAGGGTGCAGCTGAGAGACTTATGGTGTGACTTGTTGCTACATACTCCCTCTGAAATCACTAAGGAGTGAATGGTACCCCAGAAGATGAGGCAATGTTTCTACAGCTTGTGTTACCTCAGAGTCTGTAGGACTAAAATTCAGTGTGATTAATATTGGCCCTAGTCTGCAGGCTGGTAGATTTTTGTTTTATCCTTGTAAAAGTGTTCTGGTATTTCTAGAATTGAAAGCAGGAGTTACAGAACATAGAAAAGTGGTGATTGCTTGCATTTCAAAAGAATTAAAAACCCAGAAAAAATAGTTCAAGTTTTGGGTAATGGTTAGATTTTTTTTCTATAAACCAGTTATATTTGTTTTTAAAAACAATGGTCTTTTTACCCTTATCGAGTTATTGTAGATATGGATTTGGACTGTTATATTGCCCAGAAATGGAGCGCTGTGGAAGTCAGTGGAATGCTGTGAAACCCATTAGAGCTATGCTCTGTGCTAAGTCGAAGGTGATTTGGAACTTAAAACACCATGAAGGGGGAGAGCCAATAAAGGAAGAGGACTTTATTACAGGAAGGCCCGCAACACCCTAGTGAACCTTTAGTAAATACAGAGACCACTAATTCAAACATTGGAATTGCTATTAGAGAACCTTTCTGAGATGAGCTGGTGCTAAAAATGCAGGCTGCGTGGAAGCTGTTGCCCCAAAGACACATCCTCTAGAGATGTAACAGCTGGCTCAAGCTGTAAACAATTGCAAACATTCTGCTTCAACCATGTCTTTTCAGGCAAGCAGAAAGAAAAAAAACTAGAATAATTCACTGTGATATTTTCAAAATCAGTGAGAACGAACTCTAGCTTGTTTGGGGACTTGGATAATTGCAGAAAAACTGTAACACTGCTGGCTGAAGTGCATTTCACAGTGGTCAAGTGTTACAAAAGCACATCCTGATGTGTGGCTGCCTCGGTCTAAATAGGAATACTGAGCAAGAATCTTCAGAAGATTGAGCTTTTGCATACAGCAAAGGAGAGTACAAAGAGGTTTGCTACTGTCGGGGAACAAAACTCAGCATAAACTCTGGATGTGCATCTTAGAGCTTGAAGGAGGCCTAGAAGCAGAGAAGAGCAGTTTCATTCCAAGTGGTCACAGTGAAATATAGAAAATAACATTGGCAGCGTGATGCAGAAAGATGAATGGCACATTAATGAATAACTTCTCAAATGTGCATTTGTTAGTCACAAAAAAATTGAGAAGAACATATATAGACACGCAGCTTTACAACAGATGGACATTAAGTTAAAGCTGAAGTCAGTAACGTTAATTAAAACAGTGGAGTGAGCAACTCCATATGATCATTTTTCATGTAACTCATCAAATGGAACCATAGTTTTCTGATTAATTTCCTGTTTTATTTTGTTTTTTTTTTTAAACTCTCATAAATAAGTATTCAATATCATTTACTTTGAACAACCTTGCATGATTTTTTTTTTCTCTAAAGCACTGACTTGTAACTCAAAAACAGCAGTATTAAAAAGAGGGGATAATTTTAAGGGGATACCGATGTTATTGTTAAACTTTCATATAGGAAAAGAAGAACGTTTTCTAAAGCTAAATTATGATGTGTTGTGATTTTCATAAACTAGATTGTGTAAACCTAGAAGAAAAAGAAAATATGTTGCACATTAAGTGTTGATGGAAGATGCTAGGTTCATGCTTTATGTCACCTTGCAGATAAAAATCTGCAGAAGTTACGTACTATGGATATTGTTCTAACATAACTTACTGATGCCTTGCTTTCCATGCTTAGTTTTTTTTTTGCTGCAAGTGACAATTACGTCAAAGGTGACTATCTGGTTTGAATATTTCTAAATATCTGTTGAAAGTATATATCTGTTTTGATGATGGTTTTATGTCATCAGCAGCTATTCACTTGGAAGAGAAGCCATATCCTTATTCATTCCAGCAAAGTGAGGAGACATTCAATGATAGTGGCCTTGGTCTGAACCAATCTGGAGGAATTAGTTAAATTTTAGGTTTGAGGCAAATATCAGAGAGATCGACACCAATCTATGTATCCGTTGTACGTGGCAATACATAGGTATATGGATTCAAGGAGCGACTGAACATGTTAATAAAACAAAAAGCCGTTGAGGATTTGCCAATACATAGAAGACAGCTCCAACTCAGAAATGCCCTAATCTAAAGATTTATTTGGATAAATGTTAAGGAAGTATCACATGTACTGGCCCTGTTAAGCTTTTCCTAAGCATCAGCACTCAGCCACAGGCAGAGATAGGATGATGGGCTATAGGGACTTCAGCTTTGAGCCAGTACTGGATTTTTGTAAGCCTTCTTGGAAATGGCCCTGTAAAAAATGCAGCGTGTTTAGAATGATTATAAGACTCATCATAAGAAAAAGTGATCTTGAATGTGTGTTAGTGAGTAAAAATATACGAAGAATATGTGACCCTCTCTTTCTTTGTAATCTTATTATCTGTAGCTCTGTTATTGTTATCAGCTCTGTAGCTGATGTTATTGGGATATTTTTTATTAACTTTGGAAAGCACAACTCATTCTGCTTATTTATGCTCTATATAAATACCTTGTGGCATGAATAGATAAATTATATAGTAAGTATTGATTGTCCAAACAGCTACGCTGTCTGATAAATGCTTCTACAAAATTCTAAGACTCATTCTTCACATTTAATTCCCTTTATATGCTAGTATAACTCACATTGTCTTTGCATGAGGGTTAAATTTCTAATGTGCCAGGTGGGAGTTACATGTAGAAGATCTATTTCTCCTTTCTTAGAGGTTATACCACCAATTTTCTGTATTAATTCTTTTGGAAAAAATCATAAAGAAAAAGTCTGACATTTCAGTAGAAAAACACTTTTTTTTTTTTTTTTTCCCTTTTTGACAGAAATGACTGAAGTGGAAAGAAATATTCTTAGACATAGCTTTTTTCAGTCTAGCATATGAAGTACAGTCATATATCTTATTCTTTGACATATAACTTAGTGCAGGATAATCCCACAAATCTCCCCAACCTCAGTAATAATTTACAAACCTTTTAGTGTTCTACAATAAGAACTTCTGCTAGCTAATGGTGAAATCTATCAACAAAGATTTGGATCTTCAGTTTAATTTATGTCTTTTTCTGTACTTGTTATGTAGCATTAACCAGGAGGAATTATTTTTTTCTTAATTTCCTAATCTGTATTAAAAGATTAACGAGAAATAGGGATTTTTTGAAAACTGTCTTAAATAGGTAATGAGTTTCCTTAGCTATTTAAGTATCTCCTGTCAAGCACATTTCTTACTCACCTTTATTTTTACTTAGATCCTGAATTTGCCTGAAGTTAGTAAGGATTCCAGATACAAAACTAATACACTCAGAGTCCAGAACAGAAAAGAACTTATTGACATATTGTCAAAACGGTAAGTTAATTAAAAGGGAAGAAATTACATTTATTCTGTTAATGCGAATAGTCATGTATAAGAAGCTCTCATCATGTGAAAATTTTACTTTACTCTTTTGAGATTCTTTATTTAAAAAAAAATGTATTGAGAACACTTAACATGTTAAAAATACTGACTTTTGCACACAGACTATAGCGTGAATTAGCAAGAAGCCAGACCACAGATTTCAGTTTTCAGAAACCATTTTAACTTATTTTTAACCATTAACTAGAATTTCACTGACACAACCAGTGCTTTCTGCTTTCCCGGATGAATGTAACTCCTGGAAATAAAATGCTTGGAGCACTGTTTGCTTTTGCTGTGACTGGGATTTTACAGTTTTCACTGAAAGTTGCTGTATCCAAGGGATTTCCTCTTGATGCTACTCCACAACTGCTGGTTCCGTATTGTGGTGCTCTGTGCCCCAAATTCTTCCTGGGTCAGTCCTTCTGAAATCAAAAGATTATGTGCTTAGTATTCTACATGGGAATCATCCTATTAAATACATTAATTAAAAATTATTTAAGAGGAAACTGAGGAGCCCTTTATTTGTGAGATTAAAATAGCTTAGTTATCTTCCTTATTCTGCTTGAGAAGGCATTATTTCTGTGGAATGCTCTTCCATTTACTGGAGAGGATAAATTGATACAACATAAAAAAAGAACTAATCTATGTCAAGCTACCCAAAGGTGGCTTCAGCAACACCTTGTACTCTGGGAGATGAGCAGAAGAGGCAGTATATCTACTGTTGTCAAGGACTCAGGAAAAGTCACACTATCCTTTTGATACTTGGCCTGTATGACACTCCGTCAACAAATGTGTAACAATTATCAGTCAGTCAATTTTTTGGTGTGGTTTTGGTTGTTTTTTGTTTGTTTGTTTGTTTGTTTTTAATAGGAGCATTGTCAGATGCCTCCTCTTTTCATTTCATTTGAGGAAGGAATTTCAGTAGCACCTCCCTCCCCCTCCTCTCAACCCCACATATTTTTTGGATATTGAGAACCAGAATCACTTTGTATTAAAGACTGTAGAGAGAGTGTTTTTTCCACTTGCACTCTTTTCTCTGTCTTACGTGTCCATTTTCAGGTGTCCTGCCCCCCATGAAATACTGAAGTACCAGGTGACTTTCCATTTGCAAATAATTATGTTACAACTGTTCATGATGATCTGTTGGAACTCATCTTTACTTGCCTTCCTATAACAAATGTACTGTGATAGCACAGATAAACCCAGTTTTCCTATAAGTTTTAAGCCTTTGAAAGGGAATAATTATCTTCTGACCTGCTCTTACAGTCTTGACGCTTAATCTTAATTTCAAAGTTGTTTCATGTTGACTTATTACTCGGGCTTCATTTCATTTAATATGGCATTTACCTGATGTTCTCTGGTACCTTATGAGAGTGCTGCTTTGCCATCCACAGATCAATTACTTAATGGCTTGTTGCTCGTGGTTAATTTTGAACGCAGGTTTTTTGTTTTTTTTTTTTTTTTTTTTTTTTTTTTTTTTTTTTTTTTTTTTTTTTTTTATGGGCAGTATCTAAATAAGAAGATAAAATTCAAGGAACAGTTGGTCTTTGAATGAATCGCCAGAATCTTAATTTAGTTTTATATCTGTAGCTATTAGTTCATCAGATTACCTCATTGCCCTTTCAATTACTGCTTTATGTCTTTTTTTGTCAGAGTTTATGTTCTGTTTTATTAGCATCATTTAAGCTGAATTTCTGCGTAATTTATATGCAAGTATGTGACTGTATACACGCTTTTGGGGCAGACGTTTCCAATAGTATTCTGTTATGTCATATTATTGTGAATTCATCTGGCATTCAGTTTTAAAACACTGACTATTGCAAACACCTTTGGCATTCTAATGGAGGTCAAATATGTTTCCATACACATTCCATGGTAACTTTGCTTTTATTCACTAATGCACAGTTGTTTGTAAAATTATATGTGGTTCAGTTTTGAAGTTACTTAGAGAATTAAATGAATAGTTTCTCAGTGCTGAAAAATGTCAACCCTTGAGAAATGAAGGGAAATGACAAAATAGTAATGGCAGAATTTCACTGAAAAATACCTTAATTAAATCACTGATTGCTTGATAGTATCGCAGCTTCCAGCACATGGAAAATATAAACCTAAGGTGCATTAGTTGGAAAGAAACACCTGCAGACCCTCCCATTTACTCACTATATGTACACTGCTCTCCACCTCACAAAGAAATTGTGGAGACATGAGCTGGAGTATCTTAGGAGAGTTGTGATTTTCTTGACATGGATTCTACTACAGTCACTTTTGTTGAGATCAGCCCTTTCTTTTTGTGGTGGAAAGCAAAAAGGAACGTGAAAGTCCTTTAAGGATTTAGGCAGGACGTTCATCCATGCCTCATTTTGATGCTGTGCTAAGCAGGTTGCATACAACTTGAAGCAAAGCAACTTCTTTCCAGTGATGTTCATAGAATAGTTTGGGTTGGAAGGGACCTTAAAGATCATCTAGTTCCAACCCTCTGCCATGGGCAGGGACACCTTCCACTAGCCCAGGTTGCTTAAAGCCCCTATTGCAAATGTTGCAATGCAAAAAGTCAGCAAACTTGTTTGGTGTGCCAGACTGAGCAGTAAAAAGCAGGTAAAAAGCATCTATTTATAGGAATCTGGTGATTCCTAAATGTTCCTTCTTTTCTGTATGTGCTTGGAAACATAAATGGGGATTATGGTCCTACAGTGGAATCCTTTGAGAGTGCTGCTGCTGATAACACCAATGAAAAGATTCACGGATATGGTCTGTGTCTCAGCATCTCAACAGTAATCAACCTGGACTTGTGCAAAGCATTTTGCACTGTCCTGCATGATGTTTTTGTTTCAAAATTGAAGAGAAATGGATTTGATGGATGGACTACTTGGGGGATAAGGAGTTGGCTGGATGGTCACACTCTGAGTGGGAAGCCGTGACAAGTGCCGTTCCTCAGGGTCTGTGCTGGGACTAGCGCTGTTTAACATCTATTTTGGTGACATAGACAGTAGGACTGAGCGCACCCTCAGCAAGTTCTCCAATGACACCAAGCTGTGTGGTGCGGTCGACACGCTGGAGGGAAGGGCTGTGCCATCCAGAGGGACCTGGACAGGCTGGAGAGGTGGGACCGTGCAAACTTTATGGAGTTCAACAAGGCCAAGTGCAAGGTCCTGCACATGGGTCAGGGCAATCCCAAGCACAAATACAGGCTGGGCAAGGAGTGGGTAGAAAGCAGCCCTGTGGAGAAGGACTTGCAGGTATTGGTGGATGGAAAACTTGGTATGAGCCAGCACTGTACGCTCACAGCCCAGAAAGCCAACCGTGTCCTGGGCTGCATCCAGAGCAGCGTGGCCAGCAGGTGGAGGGAGGGGAATCTCCCCCTCTACTCCACTCTTGTGAGAGCCCCTCGCAGTGCTGTGTCCAGCTTTGGGGCTCCCAGCATCAGAAGAACACGGACCTACTCAACTGAGTCCAGAGGAGGCCACGAAGATGATGGTGGGGGCTGGAGCACCTCCCCTTTGAGGACAGGCTGAGAGAGTTGGGGGTGTTCAGCCTGGAGAAGAGAAGGCTCCAGGGAGACCTTAGAGCAGCCTCCCAGTACTTAAAGGGGCTACGGGAAAGGTGGGGAGGGACTCCGTGCCTGAGAGTGTAAGGATAGGATGAGGCATAGCATTTTTAAACTGAAAGAGGGTAGATTTGGATTAGATATAAGGAAGAAATTCTTTCCTGTGTGGGTGGTGAGACACTGGAACAGGTTGCCCAGAGAAGTTGTGGGTGCCCCCTGCCCTCCCTGGCAGGGTTCAAGGCCAGGTTGGACGGGGCTTTGAGCAACCTGGGCTAGTGGAAGGTGTCCCTGCCCCCAGCAGGGAGGTTGGAACTAGATGATCTTTAAGGTCCCTTCCAATCCAAACCATTCTATGATAATCATGGTGACATGCACATGAGAGGAAACATATAGTTTAACCTGTCCCCTTTCTCCTACCTCTTTTGAACTATTTCCAGAGGTGTGACTACTTTTTCTTTTCCTATTTTTCTTAATTTTCAAAACGGACTAACTGCAATTCCTGTCTAACTTCTGAGCACTTACTAAGTGCAGGAAGAAGGATTATTAACCTCCTCCTCTTAAGGAAAAGGTTTTCCCACGTTTTATTTAGGAGTAGAAGGAGATGTTCAGACCTACTCCAAGGGTCAGGAACTCCTTGAAGTGTTTAATTCACTGCATGTGCGGAGCTGAAATTTTAAAAAACATCGGAATTCTGAATACCAAGGAGACAGCTGATGCCTTTCATTTGCTAGGGTAAATGTTAAGCATTTGAGACTCTTTGGCCACAGGTTTACTCTAGATGTGTGCACTAAGGAAACATTGGTACAATCGGTCAATGTAAGGAATGCTGTTTTTTTAAAACAGGAGGTATCTTGGGAATTCTTGACTCAAATGACCTCTAATTTAGATCAATAATTCTACTCGCCACCTGCAGTAACCGTGCCAGATTTCAAGGCAGTTAGATAAGCATGGGGATTATATAGCACTTAGAAGAAACTGACCTTTAAACATGAGACTTTTCAGAAAGGTGTGAAATGACCTATTCATCACAGTCAGATGTCCTGAGCTGAGTGAGAATACAAGATGAAGATGAATATGGCTTGAGACATAAATATAGCTTGAAACAACAGATCTGAGAGGTGTGAATTGCTCCATTCACTGCAGGATGAATTTTCCTATCCTCTTTTCCCTGACAGAAATGACGGGTGAGGCACATCTGTCTTTAGCTCTTCACCTCAGTTTGCTGTCTGCTTACAACATCTCTAACCCCCTCTCTAGAGTGCACATGAAAAAGAGACAGTGAGAACAGGCAGGGGAGGATGAATTCATATATCCACAGAGACTGTCAGACCTCAGTAAAAAGCACGGGAAGGTAGACCACTCTGGAGTGGTATACTGCTTCCGAGCAACCCAATTGTCACAATGGGGCAGGAGGAGAGAATTACAGAAACCAGTCCTGGACATCTTGAGTGAGGGAGTGTTTTTCAGTTCCTTCTTTTATGGGGAAATGAGTACAATGCTGCAAGGACCGCTGGGTCATAGGATATTCACAGGGAAGAAGAATATAGGCCTATGGGGTATTTTGTACTTGCTTTGCTACTGGTGGTGTCCCTTTCCCATCTCTGGTCCTCTTCTTGCTATGCTCTTTTATTCCCATCCCCATCATCTTCCTCCACTTCCTACATCTCTCCCAGCTTCTTATTTCCTCTTTCTCCTCCCACTGCTGACATTTGCCCATCTACTATGCTTGCTTTACAAAAAAAGGAAGTTTCAGTGCCTTCTTTATCTTCCTCCTGATTTAGGTTACATTTTCCCCAAATGACAACAAAGCAGAGCTCTGACAAAAGCAAATTGCCTCTGAATGCCTTCCTTTCTTGGGTGTGTGCCAAGAGTCAAATTTAAAATGACCCTACCTGGGTGGAGGTCAGGTTCAATGGCTACTACAGAGGCCCCTGAGACTCCCAGCTCATGTGAGAACTGACAGACTACAGAGCACTCTGGTTTTTATGTTTCCAGTGGAAACTTCTGGTTTGTGAGTTAGATGTAACATCTATCCAAGAGAACCAAGTTTTAATTGTTACTCCTTTCCACTTTTACCTTTGCTTCCTCTGGAACAGAATAGTACCAGGCACAATGTGGATTATTTTATATGTGTGTATATACATACATACGTATGTGTATGCATAGATATGTGAAGACATACATAAATATATAATGTGCTCGTGAAATTTGAGATGCATCTGTGCAAAAGCTGGTATAATGCCAGTTTTAAAAGAAGCTGCTTTGAGGAAAGGGGCTTAATCTGTTGACCTCTTCCAATTACTCCAGAAGTTCAATGTTAATCCTACCCTGCACCTCGGTAACGTAGACACATTTTAAGACAGTGCAGCTACACGTGTACTCCAAGGTACTTCGGAAAATTCACTTGTAAAGGGAACAGAGTGTGTGGGGTTGCATGAGTGCAGGGGGAAGGGGGAATAGCAGACGTGCCCTCAGCCTTTGAAGTGAAGCGGCTCATATAATGAAGAACACATAAATTCATCATGATTAGTGCTCCTGCAGCTATAGCTAAATTGTTGTAAACTTAAAATCAGAAGTGTTAGGGCTGGAAACGATTCAGAGTGGAACTTCTATTCCTAGCACTTATATTTTAAAGCCTTTAAAAAGCTGTGCACCACAGCTGCATGTTGCGTATGTAAGTGGGAAAAGGAATGAGCAGGAAGGAAGCACAGAGGAACCTGATCCTCAGTTAATGAGATGGTTGCTAAATTGTTTCCACCTAGTAACAGAAGAGGAGGGCACCTAAAGGGGAAAGTGTATTGTAAAATGTTTCACTTGCCTGATGAGGAGCACTGTTTAATTCACACTTTTTGAGACACACCCCGTTCCTGTAAATCTCTTTCCCCATCCCCCCAGTTTATTTTTCTATACAATGAACCTCGCAGACTGAAGTTGTTGTTAACATTACAGGCGTGAGTATGTGGTTGTTTGCTGCTTCAGTAAGACAGGTACCTGAAGTTTGGAAGGTAATTGACTTCAGGGTGGCACAGTGGGTAAGGTTTACTTTCCCCAGTCATCCACCTCAACATCAGTGCATAGATGAACTGTGTAAGCATCAGCTCACAACTGCTACAGTTTGCTTGAAAATGCTTTGTTTTGAATTGTTACTAGTTTGACTTCTGTGTGTGCAACTGGGAGATCCAGAATGTCTCAAACATCTGATTTTTGGACTGGTTAAGCTAATGTGTATTTTCTGTGTTCTTTTCTCCCCATTTGATAAACCTTTAATCTTTTTCATACATGTGTGAAGTTCCAGATCCTTCCTGAAAGGGAACTTGATATCTTTCTTCTGATATATTACATATATGTTATACATATATAAATATGTATTATATATATACACACATATATACATATATACATACATACATATATATACACATACATATATACACATATATATTATACATATATAAATATCTATTATATATACACATATATACATACATATATATACACATACATATATACACATATATATTATACATATATTACTACAAGGCTGCTGAAATCAAGGGAGAGCTTTTCACTGATTTTTGAATGAGCTTGTTGATCTGACCCTTGTTTGCTCTATACTCCCTTTGAGTAGTTAAAAGAACACCCATTATTCTCAATGGGCTTTTACTGACGTATGTTTACCTAGCTGATTTTCAGTTAATTTGCACTTCCTTTGCCATAACTATAGAAGTTACAGTCCTTTTGCTTACTTGAAAAAGAGAGGAAGACTTGGGAAAAGGAATACATTTCCAATGTGCATAGTCTAACATTATCTGAATCCAAAAAGAACTAGTTCTGGAACATGCTGCATTTTACTACTCAGTAGCCATAAGAAACACATTTTGTATTATGGATATGTTTCCCTCTCTCTAGTATGGTAGTCCTTAAAAATCATATATGGTTTTAAAACAGCATGCAAATTTTCATAAAGGGACATGAATGTCCATTCCTCTCTAGCACAAATTCTGCACATAAAGTTGAAAGTTCATCGATAGATCTATTGAATTTGTAACTATTTATAGTATACAGAAATCTGAAAAAAAAGTTTCAGGGTGAATTTGTGGTACCTACAAACATCTGGGCTGTACTTTATAGAGCTACCACTTACAGTCTACTATATGTGACATCTTTTAAAGTAATTGACATATCCATCAGCAAAACATGTCAGTACAATCCTGTTGATCCCAATTGTAGTTTGCTGAGTGATTAATCAGTAACCAAGACTAATAAGATGCTAACACAGATGCTTACAGACTACTGAATAAATACTATAGTATTCATTTTGAAAACTGTAGCTTATGTACTGTACACTGAGGGATAAAATGATTAATTATTTGAATTTTCCAAATAATTTTTTGATATGACTTATTATGTGTCTTCCATAGGCGCTACTTCAAGAAACTGTACAAACTCTTTTACTAAGTTAACTACCATTAAGGAGGCGATTAGTAGTGAAGAACGAAAATATTGTCGATATTTGAAAGTAAACAAACTGTTGATAGAACGAACCAATGCGAAAACCGTGATGCAAACTCCGTTTGTGCTAGCAAACACAAGAATGCTATTGTGGACTTTAGCAAGAACAGAGAAGGATTTTGTGACTGACCACATGTGAAAAGCTATTACTAATCCTAGATGTTGCTGTTTCATCTGCATTTGGTAGATGTCCAAATTACTGCTCTAAATTAATTTCCACAAGCTTCCTGTAGAAGATAACTATTTTGCTTCAGTAGTTCTTCTAAACTGACTTGGTGTGGAATTAGATGGTTTTATCCATTAGAGAAATATGGATGCCCTTCCACATAGGATGAGCAATGATTGAAGGTTTCCTAGGATACACAGAAGATGGGATATATGCAAAGAATGCACACACAGTGGATTCATTCATGCTTTAGAAGCCTTTATTTCATTGAAAGACAGAATATTTGCTAAAAAAGAAAGTGCATTAATAATCAACAGTATGAGAAATGGTACATTTTAATAAAACTCAGGTATGTTTCTAATGTATTTTTAGTATTTTTACACTTGCAATTAATTTTTGTACTTTTGGAGGCTATTTCTTACATTGTTCTGTAATGGTTTTTGATTAATTTACCAAGTACGTAGTTTAAATTTAGAGTTTTTCATTTAGTGGTGCCTGCTGGATTTACAAATTGAGGAAAAATATATTTAGTTGGATTTCTTCCCATGAAATAACATTTCAATTAGTTCAGCTCATGCTACGCTTTCTATTCTTATAATATTTTTAAGCATGAAATATCTTTAATGTTAAATGTTTTGGAATCTGATGCCTCATTTCGATATTGCAACTTCAGTAGCTTTAATGAGTGCTGTGTAATTCAGTGCGGAGGAGGCTTAGAGTACTGCTTAGAGTGCAGATAAGACACCATGGAGAATACTACCTCTTTTAGAGAAGTAAGCCTTAGTACAGGCTTTGCAGTAAAGCTCCTAGCAATGGGTTTGTTCTCCACTGGGGTACATATCCCTCTTTTTTCAGAGGTGTTTTCAGAAAGAGCCTGCATTCAAGCTTCGTACCACAGATGAGTACAATAAAAAGTAAATTCTTTTGAACTTCTAAAATACTGGTAATAATTGTAGAAAGCTAAGCTACGGATTTAAAATTAATCTACAAATAAATCATAGATAATTTAAATAGCATTTATGTGATTATAGTAGCTAGAACATTTCAGAGGGAAAAGGGACTCATCTGGAAAGATGTGAAGCTGTGGTGTGTGTGAATCACATGGTTGAGCTCTCCTGCAGTCACTGAGTATCACTGAGGTTCCATGGACAGATAAAAATTCATTTGCAGTGTCATGCTTTGGAGTTCAGATGCTGTACAGTCTTGAATGTTTTTTTCTTAGCTTAAGTTTGGAAGATGGACCACTGTTTAGCCTTGTGTTCCCTCAGTCTGTTTATTTATGTATGTATATAGAAACTACTTTTTTCCCCACTGAAAGACAGCAGATGACACTGTAAATTTTTCAGTTAAGAAAAAGAAATTATATACTAAGCAGGATTTATAAAAGACAATATCAAAGCATAAGAAAATGTTTTCAAACAAGTATTGAGGAGTAAAGGATTGGCTAGGCCTTGTAAATTCCTGATGATAGAGATTTTTATTTTCAGGAAAGATTTTCAGGTTTTTACTTCTCTTGGAAGTTTTTGTTGAAGGTCTTTGCTTGATATTTTGGAGTGCTGAGAATTATATCAATTGATACTTAGTAACCTAAACATCAGTCCTTTGCTGTAAAGAAAGCTTATGGTACTTACTTGTGTAAGCACTATTAAAAATCACATTTAGATGGAGTGAATGATACATATAGGTTAGCACCCCCCCTCAAAAAAAAAAAAAGATTCAAAGTTTGTGCATCTTGTGTAGCTGACATCAGAGAGATAAAATTGGGCATTTTTTTAACCATGCCTTATATTTTATCAGATTTTTGAAACAGTATTTCTCCCTTACTGCTGTACAACAGATATTTCAATATATAGCACGCAACTGAATGAACCAAATAGTTGCATGCTGTTGCTCTCAAAATGTGAATAATAGACCTTTATTGACAGTGGTGATGTTCCATTTGGGTTTTAAACAGTTTGCTTAACAATATGCTCTCAAGAGTCTCTCTTTACCACAAATAAAGGAAGCTATTCTACATCAGATTTAGGTCAAGAGTTTCAATTTCAAGAGAAAATGCTGTGTGTCTCCTTTGAGGGTGATAGAATGTGGGATTTTACATCTCTGAGTTCAAAGCTTTTAGGAATTCTCTCCAACCATCGATAAATAAATTAATAAGTAAGACTAAGACAATTGTTGGGTCCATTCAAAAGTATTTTTTTTAAAACAGAGCATCAATTGTTTTCTACAAAATTGTGGTTTTTTTTTTTTTTTTTTGGTCTGTTACAGAGGAAGGGAAAATCTAAGCAGAAGCTAAAATTTCAGAAATTCATACAGCCCGCAGAAATTTTGCAAAACATTCACTCACTTCACTGTATATTGAGTCACCCATAATAATGTTACTGAAGAATAATGTATGTCTTGAAAATTATTTAGATTTAGAATGACATCAGGAAGTAGCATACTAATTATGCAGATGTATGTAATTGACACTCCCATTGAAAAGAGTTCATTTCAGACTATCCTTTAAATCCAAAAGTAGTTTGCTTTTTTAAACTCAGGAGGATATTTATAAACTATTTCTTAGAAGTACAAGGAACATGACACAGCAGGGCTTATTCATTACTAATAGATCAAGGGAATGATGATACAAATATTAAGAATTACCATAATTTATTATTGGATGGTCTTCAGCACCATAGTTATGATGCCGAGTTTGAGTCCTCTTGTAGATGGTGCTGCCTTTTGTTAGAAATGAGATAGTAGCAGAGGTTGAGGTGTTGGAAAAAGTAGTAGCTAAAAAAGGCTTTTAATTTCTGAAAAGGGAGCTAGTGGGCCATGAATTATGAAGCATCTCAGGAAAGAAGTGTCTCAGTTGCTAGGAGAGTACAGCAGTTTCGTTTAAATAGCACCCATAACTGAAGGGAAACAGTTTTGCGTGTGAATCATATTTACACTGTGCAGTAGTTTGATCCCCAAACCTGAGTAATAGAAGGCTGTGAATAACAAGAATATACGGATTATGAGAATTGTTGGCAAACAGAGAGTACTGAAGGGAAATACAAATTATCTTTTGAGATTAAAATCATGCCTTCCTAATGGCTGCCATCGCTGAGAAAGGAAGGTTATCTGCCTCTCTATAGATACCTTTTTTTCCCAGTTTCCTGGAATGTACGTGGTTCTCGGTATGGTCAGCCATAGAGTACTAGATCAGATGGACCCTATATGTGTCCAAGAGTGGCATTATCTTTATGGCTGACTAGATCTTTACCATGAAATAACTTTAATATTCGATGAAGTGTGTAATTGAAGTATGCAATACTCTTATATCTGTTTTCTTTAGAAGTGATACTTCATTTTGCTCCATTTCTTCAGGAATGATGCTTCATTTTATAATACATTGTGCACTTTTAAAGCCTTTTATTTCTGATTGTTCTGGTTTATTGCTCCTTCCATTTCTACTAATGTTGTTAACCCCACATGTGTTCAGCAGGAGTAAAGCTTCTGTACCTGAGGAAGAACAGCGCAAAACTTGTGCATTTTCCTATTCATCTAGAGTGCAAAAATGCATCAAGTATTGGGATTTATTCCCTCAAAGCTTGGGGGAGTTGTTCCTGCGCAGGGAGAAAGATATTAAGTGTTAAGCTTGGATCCATACCTATGCTGTATACTTAATATTACTGTAACTTGTCACCATCACTATTTTTTTAAATTTAGTATAAAAATAGCATGAAATACTTTGCAGCCAATGCCTGCACATGTACAAAAGTAAGTTTACAAAGTTTGACTTTGTATCGATTTAGGAGTTTTTCTGCTTTTAGGCTTTGTCTCTATTAACTTTCTGTCAGAACTTGGAAGGGTTTTTTTTGTATAACATGCTAAAAGTAAAGCTGAATGTTACTGACATTGTTCCAAATAACACTTAGAGAACTCTAAACTGGTAAGCTACAGAATACCAGTAGTTGAGTGTCTCTTATCAAGGTTTCTATTAATTTAATTTTCATCAGGTCTTTAAATCACAACTAATTTCTGATTGGTGTTGTATGTATCATGAAGTAGACTTTTCTAATAATCTGGTAGACCTGTGTGTTATCTACCTTCATGAAATTTAATATGTAATCGCCAAATAAGTTCACCTTTGGTTCAAAATCCGAGATGGTTGCAGAAAATACCATCTCTCTGTGACTGGTATTGCTTCAGGAGTGGTTTTTTTTTTCACACATGTAACTCTGCCAGTCAGACAAGGAAAGAAAAAGTATTTAGCAAAAGAGGGGAAGTAGAGTGGTGCTACCAGTTATGGAACTGAACGCTTAGAAAGAAATAACTTGAGCTCTTTGTATGTGATACATGGAGCTCTCTGTTCATCAGCGTAGGCACAGTGTATATATGCTGAACTGTCTGTCCCTAGGGTAGGTTATACAATCAGAGAACAAATAAATATGTAATCAATGTTCTTATGTGACCAAAAAATGTTGTTGTTAATCCTGATGTATGTTTTGGATATAACGGAGGAAAAACATTATGGTACTTTACATCAGCTTTCGGTGAGCAGTGTCATATGTTAGACCGTACCCACATTGTATCTATCTTTTAGTTGTTAAATATGCATATAAAAGTAAACAAATGTGAAGCACATTAGTGTAATTAAGGACTGGAGGAAACCCATTGATCCTTATTTGAAACTGGTGATAAATTTAGCTTTACATCATTGCTGGATTGCTTCAGATGATCAGATAGAAATAGAAGTCAGTTCAGCTATGTTCTTCCCTCTATGTCTTTGGGTTTTGCATTTCTGAAGAACACGTGTCGTACATTTTCGTTATGTTATTTACTGCCTGGGAAGAAATCAGTGGGGAAGAGTATGGAAGCAGTGAGAGAGGGAGGAGATACGCTGTACATTTTTCAGAATCTGAAAGCACGATGTTGAAACCATATGCTTCTTATTTGCTCGTAGGTTTTCAGAAAAAGCAACGATAGAGTGGTTGCAGCTCTTTGAAGGTAGTGGGGTTCCATATGGCCCAATCAACAATATACAGCAAGTATTCTCGGATCCTCAGGTTGGTTCTCACCAAGTCTTTTCTATACATTATTACATGTGTTTTACAAATGCTGAGTAATGATCACTTTTCCTGCCACTCAGGCCTGATTTCAGCTACTTTAAAATGGGATTTGAGAGTTATATGGTGGATTGAATTTAAGCCAATAATATGGCATAATAAGAAAGAAATACATATCCTTAAATGAATTATATGCTTGGGAACACAATTTTTTCCTTAATGCATTAAACCGTAGGTATTCCATGTCTTGTATGAAGTCTGTCTTTCAAAAATGACTGGTAAAATGGGGAAAGAAACTGTATACATTATGTAATTGCATTTTGTCAGATAATATGCAGGAAAGTACCTTTCTTGCTGTTCACAAGCAGCCGATTTTCTGTATGGAGTATGGATAACCAGAATCTATACTGTTTGAAAAAAAATGGGCAACTTTTTGACTGGAAACAGAAAAATGAAGCACAAAGGTTGTATGCAGAAAGATGTTAACCTTTTCTTGGCCTGGTGGTTTCCCTGGCTGAGAACACTTCAGCTTTTTATTTATTTTTTATTTTATATTTTTCATCTCAGTGAATTGCACCTATACTTGATTATAAACAATGTTTTTACTTCTGAATATCTGTAGGTTTATATTATCTGCATATTCCCTGATCCCTACCCTTCTTCTCACTCTGTCTTATGATGGGTTAAAGGGCCCAACGCAAACCAAATTATACTGTCTTGAATAGTGTAAAAGAGTATTTTACAGCTATTCTATTGGGTGATGAATCTTCTTTTAATTAATTTCTAATAATGAGAGTTGCCAGGAAAATGGTTGAACATTGGAGGAAAAAAAAAAAGCAGCCAATTCTGTACGTGTCCATGTCTACTGTCAAGAAGTGTTTGTAAGGAATGTGTATACAATTGTAGTCTTTGGGAAAGAAGAACAGGCAAAACTGTATCTAAAGGAAATATGTTTAATATAAATGTTTGTTATAAATATGTTTATTACACTTTTAGAGCTGTAAGACATGAGGTATAAGAGGTATAAGTTTTTTGTGGTTTTTTTTTTTTTAAATACACTCTTTCTCCTTAAAATGATGTAGTACCATGCTGTAAAGTATCCGTGGGCCAAATTTTTCACTTCATAACTTTCACAGGGATTAATGTTGGGCTTTGAAGAACATCCAGCAAGAGTATTTTACTCAGAACGCGATTGACTTGGCTGTACTTGGAGCAACATTGGAAAAATAGTCTTTGCTTTTTTTTAATGCTGCAAATTGTAAGAAGTCAGGTCCACTCTGAAAGAGATGTTTTTTTTAAAAACATAGTATGTTGTGGGATGGCCATTACCTCCCAAATTGAAAAAAAAAGGTTAGCTTGGTTACCTTGCTCTTGTTAGAATTTCCCTAAATATTATTTATATATTTAGGTGATCCATAAGAGGTATCACAGTGCCTTGCAGTCAGATACCACCATATGGCAGGTTTTTCAAAATATTTTCCCATAAAGGGCCATAGTGATCTCTTTTTTTGTTGTTGTTTTTTTTGTTTTGGTTTTTTTTTCCCCTCATGAAACCACTTGAAAATGTCTTTTCTACACCCTTCTCTGAAATAAGTAGCCTTCAAACACTGTTCTTACTCTTGGAAATGAAATGTCAGTATTTGTGGCAACGGTGTATGTTATACATTTGTTTCATTTCTGGTGCTGCCTGCCTCCTTCAGCATTTTATCACAGTTGTTGTTCTGTTCAAGGGGTGGGTGCTGTCTC
>NW_020799096.1:9282999-9300308 GCF_003259725.1 Athene cunicularia
GTGGGTGGGGAAAAAGGCTGCAGTTCTTTCCCCTTCTTTCTTGAAATATGGAAGAGTGTTGGCATTTTCAGGTATTGCTCTTATGGCAGGATATTTACTTATATAAAATTAAGCCCCCCACTCCACATTTACTTCCGTAGAGACCAGCCAGCAGACCAGCAGTTAGGAGAGCAGCATACTTAGCCTCTTAAGGATATTTTTCTAATTTCTACATAAATTTTTATTTTGATGACGAAGACTTCAGACCTTCACAGGTGGCTTCATTGTCCTGAGTCACTAATCCATAGCTTGGATTTAGAGGCTTAGGGACAGTTCAAGCAAAGCTTTTCACCTTCACATTTTCTTCTGAACTGCAGTTTTTGCTGTTGTTCCTTGCCCAGTCTCCCTCCACTTTTTCACCTTTCTGCTGCTGTACAGACAGTGTGCATCTGGGATAAACACACATGCTTGTGTATAGCTTTGCTCTTTCATAAGCTGGACAGAAATTTTGGTTTCTGAAACAGCAGAAAGCATGACAGTGCCCTGAGACTATGTCTAAGACTAGGGAATAAGTCTAACAACACCTGAGAACCCATAATGTAGGTATGCTCTGCACTATGAAATCCCAGTTATAAGAGGGAAAAACCTGCCCCCACTAACAAGAACATACTGTAATCACAGCGAGGCTTTTCTCGTGTGTAAAGCTGAAAGCAGCCATTAAGTATGAGAACTTTGTAAGCAATCTTCCCAGTGCTCCCATTATAATATGGTGGGGTTTTTTCAGTCTCAGTTGAGATCAGAAAATACATTTCTAGGAAAGATGTCAATCAGCTTGCATTTAATAACCTTACTTACTGTAGAACAAGTACAAACAGTGTGATGTAAAATGAAACAACTTTTTATAGTACACTAATCTGCTTTTCATATTCATTTGCTTTCAACCATTGCAAAACCTCCAGAAAAACGTCAAGACCAGAGCTACTTCAAGACAGACAAACTAATCTACCTCTAATAGATAATACTTAGGTTTTCCTAACCTCTTCCATTTTGGGCACTACCAGCAGAATTTGCTCTAAACACGGTTCCATTTTTTTAACTTCATTTTTTTTGCCCTTGTCTTCCTATTTGATCTACGGATTTTGATATCTGTAATGCAGCCATCGTTTGTTATAAGTGCAGTCTCACACCATTAGTGGCCAAGATGCACTTCATGGATGTCAACAATCATCAAAGCATATACCAGCTCAGCCGTCAGTAATGCTGCAGAGGGTGCACCGGGCTGGTACCAGCCACAGACAGAAACCTTGGGAGGTTGGAATAATGCAAGGGAGGAATGGAAGCAAGTCTGAGGAGATAGACAAGTAAAGGAGATGAGTGAAATGGTCTAATGGAACTTAATCAGCTACAGGTGGGTTGTGTTTTCAAATTTTATTTTAACTAAAAGGACCTCAAAACTCTGAAGGCCAAGAGTGGTATGTATAACGTCTATAAACTGAGATAAACCAACACATTTTTGATCCCAGGACATTTTGTTAATACCATTAACAGCTTCAATCATACTCCAAGTAAGCTGCCAAAAAACATGAAATTTTTTACTAAGTTGTAGTGCCAGGTGATCCTGTTTTTTCCATGAATGGAGTGAAATGTCCAATTTTCCCACTGATTATAATCTTTTATTCATTTGTGAAGTTAAAATGAATACCACAGACGTTTGTACTGGTAAGTCAATCAGTCTGTCGATAGCAGTGTATGTGTACTTGTGCATGTATAGTTAAAAAGGCTGAGAGAAAGAAGAGCAGATTTGCTAGTTAAGGGAACAATTTTCTTAAAAACGAGCGGGAGGAAACTATGTTTGTAAAAGTTCTTACAAACTCTTAATAGTACAGTATAGACTATTTTAATGAAGCTTTTTATAGTCAAACTTTTTCAAGCTATTTTTTAAAAATGTGTTCTTTTAACCAGGCCAAGATAGTACAAACATTAAAGGAATTCTTAAAACGTTTTAAAAAACTTACTAGTGACCTCAGCATGGTCCCATTTAACATACCCTGGGGAACATGTGTATGAAATACAATGTGGTTTGAGGTTTTCCAAACAAAACAAACTTAAAAGAGAATACCATTTTTAATAGAAACTATTCAAATTCTCCCAATAGATAAAACAAAACAAAAACAGGTACGTGCTGTACTGCGGCTAAGTATGATAGCACAAAGATCTTTGCTGGTTAACTGAGGGGACTGAAGTTTTATTTTTGTTTTCAAACAGTACCCTCCCCTTTTTCCCAATGTAATTTCTTTCACTGTTCTTGTGTAGTGTTATTACTTTAATTAAATGACTGGCATATATAAGAAGCAATAAAACAACACAGAACTATTATTGATAGTTTAATAAATTGTTTGTTATCTGATGTTTTATCAGACTAAATCCATTCATGTTGCCAGTTGAAAATAAAAATGGAAGCCATGTAGTGGTACTTCCCCCCCAGTCTGTGTGTGTGTCCCCTCCACCCCACCAACAGACACAGTCATACCACACAAGTTGAATACATCAGGTGTAAGACATCACCCTGATGCATCACTTCTGAGAAATATGGGGAGGGAAATATCAGAGCTGAAATATCACAGCTGGCCCTGATTTCAGCTCCTGCCAAACACCTGCAGACTCTAAAAGGATACCAAAACAAAACTCCACCCTGTGGCAAGAGGCCATCCCTTAACAACCCTTCCCTGACTTTGCATCACTATAAAAATTAATTTAACATTTTTTACAGAAACCTTAGTCTTCCTGTCCCAGAAGGCCATTACAGTTCCTTTAGCCATTTCTCTGAATATGCCTCAGAAAAAAAACCAAAAAAACAAAAAACCCCACCATGGTAAATTGACTATTGCAATATTTGATGGCTGGAAATTAATCTGATGTTTTAAGTTTATTATTTGTGGAAAGTTATGAAGGTGGTAGTTTTTTTATTAACTTTCAGATCATCTCTTATTTTGGAAGTCGTTTCATTTGAACACATCCTGGCAAAAATTTCCTAGCATCTGGTAAAAGCTTCTATAGTCAGTGTTGTGAACACACAGAACAGCAAAAGATATAAAATGTGTTGGTTTGTTGGTGGCTTGTTTTTTTTGTTTGGGTGGTTGTTTTGTTTTCTTTTTTTTTTTTTTTTTAATCTTATGTATGGTTGGTGGTGGTTTGGGTTTTTGCTTTTGCTTGTTTAGGGTTTTTTGGGTTTTCTTGTTTTTAAAAAAGATATGACCATATTTTAATTGTTATTCTTTGCTGAAATAGACTTTTGTGGCTCACTGAGGGCTGTCCCAAGCTGAATGAAATTATATTTATGTCCATAATACTGCAGGGAGGTTTTTTACATGTAAAGGCTTCTACAACTGAAAAGCAGTTGATGAAGGCCTGAGGTAATATGATGTGTCTGGAAGTAATTCCTAACAGACAAGAGAAAGGGAGGAATTAAATTTTGCATGTGTCTACTAAGTAAGTAATAAAACTGGTTGGAAATTTTCTGATGGATTTTTTTTTTACATTTAAAAATGCCTGTTAATTGAAAGTGAAACATCCACATGAAGGTGTCTAAAATTAAATTCTGTTTTGAAACAGAATTTCAGCTTTATTCCTGCCTGTCTTGCTAAGTTGAAAATGTGCACTGCCTAGCTTTGATTTGGTGCTTCAAGCCAACTTTTAAAATTTTCTGCAATGGAAAAAAACCCACACCACCAACCATACCCAACCCTTTAATTTTGTCAAAAGTGCTCTTTTACACTAAATTACAAATGTTTTCAAGGTTTTGGTCTGTGGGATATTTAGGGAAGCAGATTCTGTTCTAAAGTGGAAAGCATTAAGGATTGGAACATAGTTTGAAGAAGTGAAATGGAAAATCCAATTCTAAGATTGTAGTATGTGATTCCCACATATACACAATTATGTAGGCTTTATGTGTGTTATGAGATAGTTCTGTAGCCAGATGTTATAGGAAGGGCTCAAAATGAGAGACCATTTGTATGTTGGTATGAGGAATATTGTAATAGGAAGTGTTTTTAAATCTTGGCTGTGGTGAGATGTGGTCCATGGTTATGCTGCGTTTTTGTGTGGTCTCTTACAGTGACTAGTAGAGAGCTTGTAGTGGAGAAGTCTTTAAATACGATGGGATTCTAAATAAAAATGTATGTTTATATTAATGATAGGCTTTTACACACATTTAATATACATCTCTTGTTTAGATAAAAAAAAAATGATGAAGGTAGTTCAACACTTTGTATTATGAGGTTTTGTTTTCACTTGCCTGTAACTTTCAATCAAAATGTTAAGAAGTTGTCACTAAACATGCCTCAGGTTTTTAGCACCTGCCTTGTGATGCCATATGCTAAATACACAGCAGCCCCAAGTTCTTGTGGATGTGAACAAAACCGTTTAAGGTATTCTTTTGTCATTTAAGAAGTATTGTTGAAAATGCTGAAAAATGTAACATAGTGTTTTTACCATTAGTTTTCTCTGTATTTTGGTTTCTTAGCCATGAAATTGGGACTCATCTAAAAAGCAGTATTGTAAAGATGCAGTTGCTATGCTTCTGGAAAGTATAGCTTCTAATGTGATAGCACCAGAGAAATAACCCTTTGGGATTTTTTTTTTTTTTATTGTGTGATTTGAGGGATGTATATTAAAATAAGACCTGGAGCTATATCTTACTTATGAGAAATAAACCCACTTTTGCATCTCTTCTTCACTGAGTGAGGGAGGGAGGAGCCTGGCAGGAAAAAAAGTTGAGTATATGCTTAAAGATTGTACTGTATTTCTTTTCTGCAAGCAAGCAAATTATGTTTAGTAGCAGCATTTAAAAAGTTTTCTTTTAATTTCTTTTAAATGTGTATATATATGAACAGCGTGTCTTTAGCTAGTATTATTTGCATATGCATTCCATTGAGAAAAGATTAACATAAGTATTTGTTGGCTATAGAAGATATTAAGTTCTCAAAAACATCGCATTAGAGGTCTATTCTCATAAAATACTAAATTGTGTTTAAAAATTATATTGCAGTCATGGCCATTCAAAGGTATGAAGAGTCACCTAGTCTTTTTGGGCATTCCCTTCCAGAATGAGACTTGTCCAAAAGCCATGCTCAGGCAAAGAGCCTATTTTTGAGTCCCCAGTCGTCGTTAGGCCTCAGTTTTAGAAGTCTATAGTGCTCGTCACTTGTGCCTCAAACTCTTGGATTAGCTTCTGTTGCAGGAGTTACACACCGGTTCCGCAACCTTGCAGCTCATCAAACTGACATCAGTTGGTTTCAAATTTGGTGTCTCAGAGTATGCTCAGAATAAGGCCATCCAACTTTAAGGTGTACTGAGCTAGATGATGTGTAACTTCTTAGAAATCCTTAACAGACTGTGAGTCCGGCTCTCACTTCTGTTCATACAAACTGTGTACATATGGGGTCAAAAGAGGTTTTAATTAACCCAGTTGTTGCATTTATCTGGAGTTTGGTGGGTGTCATGTCTGTTATATGTAGGGGAAGGGGGCAAATACATGTCTGTCTCATCAAGTCTCACAGCTTGAAGAGAGTTTATATGCTGAAGCAACTGATTGAATTGTTTCTTTAGAAGTTTGTTTTGTTTTGTTTTGTTTTTTTCATTTTTTATATCTGAGCTTTCACTGGATCATTGTCACAAAGTAATGGTCAGTTAAAAATAGCTATTCTTTACTTTCCCCACAGTATGTAAATTGTGAGAATATCTATGCCTGTTGGTTGCCCAACTCATAAGATTGTAACAAATTGAGTAAGTAAACATCATTTTTTGTTCTAAAATATTTTTCTTTAGTAGATATGGATTCGTTTACTGAGCTAAATTTATAGAACAATAATAAACACGGGGATTTCAGACTAAATTTTAGACATGCTTCAGTATATAACTCCTTCTAACAAAAGGCCACTTTGAAAATTTCCTACTGTATTTTTATGTTTTCAAAATTAATTGCCACCTTGTCTTGGAGTTTTTATGAAGATAGCCTGGATATATTTTTTTCTTTCTCAGAGACCATAAGATATATATTTTGTCATAGGTCTTAATTTGTAATCAGTGTAAGTAGTATGGTGGAACTTTGTAGTGTGAGTTGTTTTGTAGGGATGAAAATACTAATGAATAAGTATTTGGCATCTTGCACTTCAGAATCTTTCAAAGGATAGTAGCTACAGATGATGATATATGTATTCCATCAAGGCAGAAAATAAAATTTAAAATACAACAAAGTGCAGAAACAGTGCAGATCAGGCTTCAGTTGTCATTTGATCTTCAGCTGCTTTTCTGGAGTGCTCAACTTAATTTAAAAATCTTAGCTCAAGCCATGACCCTGGCCCATCATCCTGAAATTACGAGATTTCCCACTCACTTCAGCCTAAGTTCATCTTGGAGTCCCACTCACTGCTGGAAAAAAAATAAAAAAAAAACTTTTCAGATGCTGACATGTTCACTTTGCATTGTACTTATGCAATAACATTTTAAAAAATACACTGTTTCAGTTTTATGTCTCTTACTAACAAGGAGGAATATTTGAGCCATGAAAAGGCAAGTATGTAGGCTGAGTAGGAGTGGGTATTTGAAGATTTAGATTTCCAACCACCACAAAAAGGCATTAATTAGTCAGGCAAGCTTTCTCTGTCATTGCCATTTGCCTTCTCATCTCTGACTGGTTTCATGTAGGTTTCTCGTATGATTCAAGTAGACAGTTTGTAACGAAGCAGGAAGTATTTCCTCACTCTGCATGGTCACTGAGGCCAGGAGCATTACCATTGTTTTAAAGAACTCATCCTAAGCTTAAAACTGGCTGCAGCATTCGGATGTCAACACTCTGAGCAGCCAGCCACATGTTGAAATTTTCTTCACACAACTTCAACCGGCTATTTAGCAACCATAGCATTTAATTATAACAATTTAAATCAGAAGGTGTGTAATTTTATAGTATATGTTTTAGGGGTAAAACTTCTTTTGAATTACATATAAATCTTGATTGGTGTTGTTGATCTCAGGTGTTCTTCAAAACTTCTTTTAAGTCCTGAAAAACATCTAGGTGTATTGTGAATTAAAAAGAAAAAAAGAAAAAAAGAAAAAAAGACAAATTTTTATCTGGTTTACAGACAGGCCTTTGAAATGACCCAACTAAATTTTAATTGTCTAGAATGACACCTGAAGCACATCATAGTTCACAGAGGAGAAAAATGTATTTATATTTTTATGCATGCCTGTAATGGTCTATTAAAATAAACATTCCTATAATAACAGAATCATTCAGGTGGGAAAAGACCCTGGGGATCATCGAGTCCAGCCATCAGCCCTACTCTACAAAGTTCTCCCCTACCCCACAGCCCCCAACATCTCATCCAAATGACCCTTGAACACAATGGGGATGGTGACTCCAGCCCCTCCCTGGGCAGCCTCTTCCACTCTCTGACCACTCTTTCTGGGAAACAATTTTTTCCTAACGTCCAGGCTGAACCTCCCTGTTGCAGTGTAAGATGAAAGAGGCTCTTCACTGTGAAGGTAGCTCATCGAAGATGATTAACGATAGAATTAAATATGGATATCCTGACTCACAGGGGAAAAATGACAAAGAGAATTCAGGAATTTTCAGCCAAGTTTAGGAATAGCATGAGAAAGGCACAAGGATGTCGAGATCTTGCAAAGACTGTATTCATCATCCATGATGAAACTTTGAAGTTTAAACTGGTTATGTAACAACAGATTTTGTAAAAAATCTTCCCCTTATTCCCACTACCTGTGAGAAATCATGAAGTCAAAAGAGAAGAGTATTTACTGACAATTTTAGTGTGCAACACACACACCCCCCCTCCCCAAATTTCTGTGTCATGATGCTCCTTTAGATTTAGGGGCTACCATGTACAGGGTACAAGGAAGTTCTGGTGTCATTATTTTCAGAAGGGAGACAGCATCTTTCAGGCTCTGAAGTTATCAAGATACTATCATATTATTATAATTATACTCCTTTCTTTTGATACTGTTGGCAGATAAACATCACTTCTTGTTTGGTAGTTTGTACCAGATTCATCAAGCTCATGGTCTTGATAAAGGAATTTCTGTTACATGCCAGAGTTTCCCATATAGGTTTGTTGTCTGACCTTTAATGTATGTGTCTTACATAGGTAATGGGCCATCTTTCAGTTACTTTCTTGAGTGGGTTTTGGATCTGTTATTTGTTTATGCTGAGAACTAGCAGTAGCAAATTTCCATTTTTTTCTTCTTATGTGTACCTTGATACTGAAAAGTGTTGACAGCATTCAGCGTACAGATGCTTTATTCCTACTACTTTCTACTTTCATGGCATTGCTTTTCATCTTTGTGTGTTTTTCAAACTATTGATTCTTTGTTTTTAACATTTCCCTTGTGAATCTAACATTAAATATGGAATTTGTGTTTCACTGTACATACAGTGTGTATTTTCTGGATGTAGTATTTATACACAAGTTTTCCTACTGTGTAATATATTCTAGTGGGAGCTTAAGTTATATTAATGCAGTATTCTGGTATTCCTTATTCTCCGCCCTAAACTGATAAATTTGAAAAGAGAGATATTGATTGTAAGAACTTGTTGGACTTTATAGTGTTATATCCTATTCTTAGGGTGTAAGAATCTGCATTTAATAGGAATGTATACTTGAGGCTTTTGTAAGTCTTGTGTTTTGAAACAGAAGATTTGTTCTTGATACAGACTGATTTTTGTTTAATTGCCTTTTTTTCCTGTCTTAAGCTCTAACTCTAATAAATACGTTGCTACAACTAGTGTCAGTTATAAATATGGGTTATTAATGAAAGGTTGCATTCAGTGTCTCCATAGTGAAATTTCAAAATATTTGGAAATTTAGATAACATACTTTCATGTCTTTATCCTCTGAATATATCCTTCCAGAATCTAAAAAACTAAAATGTTGCTTGGCCAAATAGCTATTCTAATTGAAATTAGAGGCACAGCATGAGCAGTGCAATTGCTAATCAAGTAAGTATCTAACTGTATCCTATATTACAAGCAGGTTTATAAAAATAACAGCAAATAATAGGTTCCTTGTGACATATTTGCTATTGTAGAAAACTCTTCAGGCATTTTTCCTATTTTGGAGCAAAATGCAAACACATTCACTCTCACTGTGTATGTTTTTGCTTTTCTTTTTAGATGAGTGATGGGAAAATAAACATCAAATGAAAGCATGTGGAGATAGTTTATATCTTTACAAGTCATCTAGGAAAGGGTGTAGAAAGAAGTGTTACTGTCATTTCACAATACAAAGCACTTTTTCAAACTTCTTGGCTGTCTTAAGTGAATTTTTGTTTTGAACATACCAAATTTTGTGGATACAAACCTTCAGCTGCTTCAGAAGGAAAGACAGATGCACTGATACTGTAAGTGTGCATTCTTTGAGATTGTTGCCTTTGCCTCAGTTTGACCTGTGTCAAATCAAAGGAGCAGAAGCCAGTGCTGCAATCTTAGCTGAAGGAGCCGTCTAACTGACCATCTAAATAATCTCAGAGTCACTAGGGTGATGTGTGCGCCTGAAATTAAGTATTTGCTTAGGTGTGAATAGGGTTTGTATTTAGCAATGTCCTTAATTAAAAATCAGTATAAAATATCAGTATCCAAGCAATGCGGATGTTAAAAACCACAGGTATATTACAGAAAAAGCAGTGCAACTGCTCTACAGATTGACATCAAGTTTGGCTTATTAATTTTCTTGTTGCTTTTCTCTGGTGAAACTGCCAGTAGGTAGGCCAGCCTTTGAGTGTGTAGAAATAAACTTCGACACGAGTATTTGACATTAGCTTACCTTTCATTTTTAGAGGACGCTATGTTTTTGGAGGGGGGTGTGGGGAGTTTAGTGCTAATTACTCAGTCTTGACTGCTCAGCCGGTGACAGCAGAAGTAACTAAGGATTCATAAATAGATTGAATGTTTTTAAAATAAAGTATTTTTTCAATATTTTTGTCAGGATTTTTTTTTTTTAAACTGCATTTTGTACATGTTATATAATTAAAAGGGAAGAAATAAATGTTATACCAAAGTATAAAATTTATACATAGCAATTATAGGCTTGAAATTTATAAGTGTAATTAGGAATTATTTCACCAATTATAGAATAAGAGAATATAGTCTTGTTGCAGAGGAGTCTTGCCTGCTGCTCTGTGTGGTTACTTAGTAAAACATCACATTTGCCCCAAGTTCTGAAATAGTTTAAAATTGCATGTAAAATACAGTGCAGCTTGATTTAGTTGTATTTGAAATGATGATGGAGGATGAAAGATAAATTTGTTCTTGCTTAGAAAACCTCCATCTTTTTATTTATGCTAAACAAAGTGAGTTACAGTCTCCTCCAAGATATTATGTCCCAAATTCCTGTTCCATTTCTAATATTAGCATTTGTTCAAAATCTCCAAAGAGGTTACAGAAAGTAATAATTAAGTATGCATAGGGAGATTGCTGTAGTTGATAGCGATTATTATGTTTTCTCTGTTTAGTGGCTGCATGCTTAGTTGTTTCAGTTAAACAGTGAAGTTCTCCACTCTCTCGCTTACCCCTCTGTATTGGAGTCATTGCAGCTGTTCTCGGGAAAGTAAAATACTAAGTATATTTGCTGGCCTAACAGTGTTTTCTGTTACCAAAGCAAAGGATTTTTCCTGATGCGTGTAGCCTCGTACTGACATGTATTCTTCCCAGCAAAGAAGTATTCAACAGATAAAGATTTCTACACTGATTCCTTGAAAAAAATGATGTATGGGCCTGACTTTTTCTCCTAATAGGAAAACACAGCTTAAAAACTTTTTTTTTTTTTTTTCTCCTTCTGTGTTCTCTGTCTTAGGCTTTTGGTTTTTTATAGGACAATTACACTAAACAGAATTGGACTAATACTTTCTTTTGGTGAATCATTCACCAGAAGTGTGCTTCTGGAGTGGATAAAATTATTTGTGATCTGTATCAAATTCACCAACTAGTTTTGTTCACATTTAAACTTTTGACAATATTTAAAGTGGAGGTCATGAAACATTTTCTTTAAATGTACTGTATTTTGGACCAGAAGAGCGATCTGAAGAACTGTTTCCCTCCACTCAGATGTATGATCACCGGCTTAAATATTATTACAATAATCTATTGCAATAATATTAAGAATGGGATTTTTTATTTTTTTTCTCTAAAGAAGATGATATCAGCATCGAGGTTAAATTAATTTAAGTCATCCATTTTTCTGATCTAGTGAGCTGCCTACCAAACAGCTGAAAACTGCAAGATACCCACCAGCTACTTTGGACAAGAGAAGCAGGGAGAGGGTCTACAGAAGGAGTCTGGATGTGGTTCACGGCAGGGATATATAAATGGTTGTCTTTGGTTCAGTTAGAACATCTTGTACAGTCCAGTCTTCTTCATACTGAGGAAAAAAAAGCTTGCTTTTCTCTCCCCCTTGCCCCCACCCTCTGATTCTAGTTGGTCTGATTTTTGATCTGAGATTGGCTAGCAATTATTCACATAACTCTGGTGTTTAGAAACTTTAAAAGTAACTTCATGCCAAATATAAAGTTCATCTTTTAAATAAAATCTTGCTCACTTATTGCTCCGAATATTTTCATGAGTGTTCTGACTTTCCATACTCTTTAGAAGATTTATGCCAAAGCTCTCGAATTTTTGATAAAATATTACTTTTAGAACACAATTTTTAAATGAAAATTCAACTTTCAGATGGAAAGCCTGTCTTCATAATCCAGTTTTGAAACAGTTGCAGTTACTTTTTTTTTTTTTTTTAACTGACTTGAACTCTGTTAAATATTGCACATTTCAAAATACTTCCCTGTTTTTTAAATTGGTGATATTTTGTACTGTGCCGTATATCAAGATGAGTCTAGTGATGAGTGACAGTAGAAGGCAGAATAAGGAAACTATTATATCATTTATATTCATTTTTGGGCAGAAGTTTTTTCATAGATGGGGTGAAGTTGGTTGTCTTGAGCAAGTTGATTTAAAGCCTCGGCGGTGTGGCTAACTTCATGGCTTTGCATACAGTGGCAAGAGCTGTCTGCCTATTTGTGTATATCCTTGATGCCAAGAACCTGAGAAGCAGAAATTTCTGCAAGGAGTGCTTTATGAGCAGTTTAGCATGGCCCATCTTGGGAATATGTTGTTTCTCAGTAGGTAAATGCCAAGACAGAGATAGCTGCAATAGAAACAATTTATATGTGCTTTTTTCAGAGCAAGATGGGATCTCCACCTGCTTGCACTTATTTTGGACTTTTCCTAAACTGAAACAGCTCCAGGGACTTGGATCTGAAAGGTGCTGAGCATTTCTGACCCCAATCCATCAACCAGCATGCTTCTCGTGCAACGTTGCATTCACAGCAGTGTGATTACTCACGCTTTTTTTTTTTTTACCTTGTACTCGTGTACACTTCACAATGTTTAACAGTTTCAGTTTCATTATTGAATTTCATATATTCTTCCTCTTGCAAAGGGTTTTCTTTTCATATTTTTGTTTCTGTTGTAACTGCTTGCCTCAAATGGTTTGTCTGTGTTCTGTGTGGATGAAAAGCTAGGTGGTGTTGCTGGTTTGCATTTTTTTTCCGAATTGTTTGCTATGATGTTCGTCCATATATGCTTAGTCTTTCTTTCCCTCTGCTGGAAATACTGTCTGTTCCTGTCCCTGCTTTTTTCCATGCAAATTCTTTAGGCCTTTTTTTTTTTTTTTTTTTTTGTCAGGAGAGTAATTATGATTTTAATATCTAGATGCATTCATTTAGTTCTCTGGTGCGATGGCTGATATACTGTCTTTTTGTCTAGTGTATTTTACTGAGATTTTTTTAAAAAATTATTTGCATCAAGGAGTGTGCTTCCTCCATTCATTTACATGCCACATTTCTCCGTAGCCCTGAATACCTAGGAACAATACCAGCAATGTTAATTAAAAGAAATGCATCAATGCAAAAAAGCATAAATGCCATTATGATATAGTGTGAGTTCTAGCCATTGTACTATGCTGACTACTACAAAATTATTTGTCCAATTTAGTGAATTTACATAATTTTATTAATTGGAAGCTTCATTTATTTCATGCAGTGTTGCATGGAACATACAATACAGTTGTGAGTTCAGCCTTTGTAAACCCAATGGTATATACGATACAGCCTGTTTCCCTGGGGTCCATACTGGGGCCCACACTGTTCAAACTTCTCATTAATGACTTGGGACGGTGGGATTGAGTGAAGCTCAGCAAGTTTGCAAGTGACACCAAATTGGGGGAGAGTAGTTGATATGCTGGAGGGTAGGACTGCCATTCAGAGGGACATTCACATATTGGACAAATGGGCTAGCAAGAACCTCCTGAAGTCCAAGAAAAACAAATGTGGAGTCCCACACTTGAGGTAGAAACCCAAAGATCTTCATGGACATTGAGCTGAACATGAGTCATCAGTGTGCCCTCGTGAGAAATACTAATTCCATGTTGCACTAAATTAGTAAAATCATAGCACTGGAAGTGCGTGTTGACAGGATAAGAGACAACGGACAAAGGTTGCAGCAAGGGAAATTCTGGTTAGATATAAGGAAGAAATATTTTGCAGTGGAGTGAATTAGGCTTTGGATCAGAGGTGCTACGAAATCTTCATCCTTAGAGACAGTCAATACGTGACTGAACAAGACCCTGAACAGCCTCATCTGACTTAAAAGTTGGCCCTGCTTTACAAGGGATTTGGACCAGAAGACTACCAAAGGTCCCTGATGATCTAAATTACTCTGACTATATATTTAAAGTATGATTGTGCTAATTGTTTCAAAGGCACAAGTGGTGGCATCTGACTAGACATGCAAGCTAAATTGTATGACTATGCAAACATTTCTTAATAGAGGTTTGTCAGAGCGCCAGCAACAGTTGAAACTGAAAAGGTAGGGGATTATTCATATTTCAGTAGTTCAGAGCCATGTTCAAGCTGAAATTTCAGCAGGTCTCTTTTTATTTTTTCCTTTTTACTGCTATCATTCCTGTCTATTTCTACAGTGGATTACTTTTTTACACTAACAAATTGGATTTGGTTGCCGGCACCTGCAGAATAAGGAGAAAGAGAGATTTCCCTGCCCTAAAAGAGGTATTTTTGAATAACCTTTTCTAGTCTGAAGAAAAAAAAAAAAAAAAAAAGGGGGGGAGGAAGTGATTTTTAGGGTCTGTTGTAAAAAAAAAAAAGTTAAAGAAAAAAAAAGGTGCATAAGCCAGACGGTTTTATTTAAAGCATCCAAAGCTGATAAGGGAAAAAAATGCGGATACAACACACAGGCTGCAAATGCAGTTCTCATGATTTAAATCTGGAAGGCTGTACAGTACATCTGTTTAACATCTTGCAGTTTCAAGAACTCTGCCTTGAAAACCTTCTGTCACAGTGACACATGAAATAAAAGGTTATGTTATGACTTTCAGATGCAAACCTGTAAAAGGTTTATCTAATAGCATACCATCTTTTATTAACCCATTGCTGCTGCTCACCTATAACTCCTTTTGCCAGCATTTTTGAAGAGATTCTCCTGAAAAGAAATGTCAGCTCAGACTGCAAAAATAATTCTGTAATGGAATTAAATGACTTATTTGCTATATGTAAATGGAAAATGTATGTATCTGTATACCTCCTCATCTGTTTTCTCTATTGCTCTTAATATTATTCAGCCATTTAATTTTTTCTTTGATAAAGAAATGGAACAGGTCATTCTATTTCTGACATAAACTTTGAGAACAATTAGAGTGGCACAGAATAATTTGAGCAGTTTCAATATTTGTGATTCCATAAGAGATAAAATACTAGAATGGCTTAAAAATGGTGTTCTTGATTCAGAGGTCTGACATTGTGGCTATGACATTAAAAGAAATAAGGGTGTAATGCTTGCCTTCTCACTAATATTTACTACTTCTGCATCTCAGAATTTGAAAAAATTATCAACCTTTGCTCATAGGACAAGTTGTGCTGTCAAAATCTTCTTGACAGAGCTGTGCTAGGAAATGTTTGTCAGGTTAGGCTGAAGTTTGCTTAGTTATAGAAAATGTTTAGTGCAAGAGCGGTTCTTCAGGGTCCTACACAGCAATCATCTAGGAGTCTAGTGCAAAATACGGGGGGTGCTATGATCCACTGGAAGATTTCTTTTAACCTCTTAAAACAGAATTTGGGGCAAACTGACCTGGCTTGCCTGCCCCTAGCATATTAGTACCAATATTGCTCAGTGAGTCAAAGAGAAATGAGGGGCTTTATCTACTGCCCAGAGATGCTTCATACCTTGCCAGATCAGCTTATTCAAACTTTAATCCAAACGTAATGGTTGAAGTCTGGTGGTTCCAAAAGCAGAGTCTGGAGCTTGATTGTAGTGCTTGTCACTTCCATGTTTTTTCCGAGTGACTTCGGTGATATTATTCAGCGAGGTAGTGCTGTTGTTTCCATATTTACAAAATATGGAGAGTAATATTTACCTTGCTGACACATGCTTTACTCATTGTCTGCAAAGTACTTTAGAGATCCTTGGTTGAAATTTCAGTGAGTGCTGCTATTTAATATGTTGAAGTGTGATTTGTTGGCTTTCTTTACAAGGCACAGATGCTCCCCGAGAAACAATGGTAATTTCTTTACCTCAAGGAGCTGATGCCACGCATACAGCAGACACATCACAACAGTGAGCTCTGCTGTGTGACCTGCAGTGAGTGGGTGTGTGAAACAGGGAGAGATAGCATTTCCTTCATAGACGTACACACCCTCTGACCCAGACTAGAGAAGAATCTGCTTTGCAGAAGGTTTGCTTCAAGGGATTTTCCACATGTATTTTATTATGTTAAAGCTGATAGTGGTGACAAGTTGCACATTAAGTAACTGTTTCTTCAAAAATGTGCTGTTTATATTCTCTTTAGGAAAAGTGATGTAATACTGGGTTTCTCAGATAAACAAAGTCATTCGGTTATAGAATACGTTACTGTTGCATATGAACCTTGCTCTCATCTGCCCAATACCTACTCATTTTAGGCCTCTGGCTTTATATGATGATTACTTGCATGTTTAGGGACAAATGTATTCATATACACTAAGTTAGTAGCCAGTGGTTTCCACCAGGGAAATAAGTTTAGTATGCTGTTAGTAATTTGGTTTCGAAAATATCGGCAAGATCCTCAACATAAGAGTCAGTGAAACATGTGGTCCTAATCATTCCCTTAAAAAGGAGACATGGTCTATTTTCCATTAGGAATGGTGCTTACAGCAAATGAGTAAATACAGAATGAAATTTACACATGTATTATAACTGTAGTGTGTGTGTACGCATTCAAACATGCATGTGCGTGTGTATGTTTAGGCATACTCCCAGTGAGTGTAACATGATGACTGCTGTAACACAGCCAGGCTCAGAGAACAAGTTGGTTGGTAGGAGAATTGATTGGGAGGGAGAAAAAAAATAATTGGAATTTTTTTTTTCTCCCTCCCCCCCCCCCCAAAAAAAAATGGCTGCTTTGTCTGTGTGCATACAGGAATAGCAAATGTCCTTCTGTTATTGTACAACCAATTTGATGTGTCAAGTATTCATATGCTAATGGGGGTACAGTTTCTCACTTTTTCACAGATAAATTGTAAGGACTGTTACAGACAGTGAAACACAAGAATAAACAGCTTTTATTTCAGATGTGATAAATTACTTGCCATTCAAATAACATGCAACACATGCTACTGACCATTATTGTTTCTATTCATTGCGAGTGTGCCTTCTGTTTTTCTTTCTGAGAATGGCTGGAAAATATTTAGCGTATATAGCCAGAGTTGATGCAAATAATTTAGTTTTCCTGAATTTGTTTTTACCTTTCATGATGGGCAGTTATTTTTTGCTCAGTTTTCACTGGCAATGAAAGTTTTGTAATGGGTGCAGATATTGCCCTCCACTATGGAGCATTCATAATTTTTTTAAGCTTACAATAGGTGGAATTTGAAGACTGGGATATTTCCTTTTATGTGTTAACAAAATGTACTATAGTATGCATGCCCATAATACATTACTTAGGAATGGTACTGGCAAAGGATTCCCTAAATACAGCGTAAAGCTAGAGCAGAAGAAAATAATAGCAATGTCTTCTTGTTCTGCTGCAAGATCAACATTTACTCAAAATCTAAAAAAAAAAAAAGAGTTAAGAATGATCGTTTGTATTTTGTACCTGATGTAAAATAGAACTGTTTTAAGAGCCCATATTTTATAAATATGGAATATTTGGCACAGATAAAATAAAGCTGTTTATTAAGTCAATACTTTTTTGACTTTTTTTTTTTTTTTTTTTTTT
>NW_020799096.1:9300358-9310654 GCF_003259725.1 Athene cunicularia
TTTCCCCGCCAGCAAAGTTCAAAATTTACATTTGCATTACATAATTAGCATAGAGGAGATACAGTAAAATTTCTTGTAGAGGTGTTGGGATTTTAATGTAGCTCTTACTCAGAACAGAGTTCATAATGGTAGAATTTTTGACGTTGGAATGGGCTGCCCAGGGCAGGGGTGGAGTCCCCATCCCTGGAGGGGTTTAAGAGTCGGGTTGACCCAGCGCTGAGGGATCTGGTGGAGTTGGGAACTGTCAGTGTGAGGTTAATGGTTGGACTGGATGATCTTCGAGGTCTTTTCCAGCCGAGATGCTTCTGTGTTTTGGTAATTGCAGCCCCCACCTCTCACAATGTTGCTGTGCCAGTACACGGGAGACCAGCCCTAGCTGGAGTGCTCATACAGAGCATGTCATCGGAGAATGGAAGTAGAGAGAACTATCTCTGTAGGTAGCTTTATCCCACTGAATCAGGAGGGCACCAAGGGGCGTTCTGTTGGTGCCTTACCCTCTTTCCTCTTAGAAGAACTGGCATAAGAGGGTATATTGCCTGGCAGAAATTCAGTCTGGTTTCTCCCTTGCCTTCTGGCACTCTTGCTGATGTGCATGGAGCCTTCTGGTGGCAGAACAACAAAACAGAGCCCTAGTCTACATTCCTCATTGTTAGGTTCCTGCTGGGCTTTGGAGCAGGGGCCCGGGTATTCCACTTTCTCTGGTTTTAGATGACTTTGTCATACTTGACACTCTAGCATTCACAAGATAAAAACCAGGGGAACAAGCAGTGCTTGATTCTGCCTTGAGCACATTTTACGTAGGCCAGGTGTGAAGCAGAATGTAAACTACAGGTTTTCTAGAGAAGCATTCTTGCTTAACTTTTTCAGCTGGATTTGCTTCTGAGGTAGCCTGTTCAAAGCTATTTGAAAATGTTCCTGTTCTGATGCTGCCCAGAGCAGGACCTAACTTACAGATACACATTTAGATTGCGATAACGAAACGCCTGTGAAAGGACACTGGGGCTCCTTCGTTGTCTTCTAGGCTCGGTAATGTCTGAATTGTTACATCTTTAATCGCTCTTGGGCGTTTCTGTCTCTTTATCTGTATACACTTCATACAGTCTCACTAGTTGCTAACCAGGAACTTCCCGAGTGGGATATTTGCAAGACAAGAATTCACACTGACGAATGCTGAAATTTCATTCACAGAATTTTGAAAGTCATTGAAAAAAGGAAGCTCCCTTTCACAAGCACTGAAGCTGCTTCATATTTGATTATAAGTAAATCCATGAGCTGGATTTACTTGTAGTTTAGTTTATTATTCTCATACACAGTTTTTTCTGTGATTGGGAGAAAAACAGATAGGAACCAGACCTGTGTTTTTCATTTAACAACATTCTTTTTTTTTTTCCCTCCGTAGAAATGTATATTAATGATGGTTTTCAGGAAGAGCTCAGTTTTTCATGTACCATTGTGATTTTTTATCTTCCTCACCTCCCTTGTGAGCTTTCTACTTCAGATTTAATTACCTGCTGAATCTGGCATCTTTGGAATGGGCAGGTCCGAGACTGCAATATCAAAAATTTTTAGAGGCCGTTGCTTATGTTGTGACTCGCCTTCCCAAATGGAGTTTTGTGGCACAGATTCCAAGCCATGTAATAGACCTTGTTTTGCTGTGGCCTTTTCCCTTCCCTCACAAGTACTATAATTGTCCTGAAGGGTAACTCAAACATTTTTTCAAGTTGAACTTGTTCTTCACAAAGCTTCACTGCTGCAGTGTACTGTAATTTAGATGTTAAAGGTGTTGCTCTGATGACACATCCTTACATAGGTGCCATATATAATAGAGTCCCGCAGCTGGGGATTCAGTATATACCCACTCATTACTATTTGTGTTTCAGCTTGAGGAAGCAATTGTAATGCATGTCAGTTCCTATCTTTAATCTAACAAATCACAGAGCCACCGTACACCAGGTACCATCATTGCCTGACCTAGTTTAAAGGTAGGATATGCTTAGCTGTCCTGCAGCTGCACTGCAGGCTTCACTGTGGACATGCATTCCCTGTGTCCCATTTCGGAGGCTGAAGTCATCATTACCTGAAGGTTCTCCAATTTCTATTGCATTTATGCAAAGTCCTGCATCTGGTGCTTTTGGCACTGGTTAGAGTTATGCAGGTTTTCCTGCAGATTGTCAAGATAAATATCTCCCTTTTCATCTGACACTTGCTGTATTGTCATCACTGATCTCCAGTCTTGTGTGTTATTCATGGTCTTGTTTTCAGATGAGGGAGGACATTAATTCACAAAAAGAAACGTGTTCATATAAACTTCACTCAAGTCAACATTTCCCATTCAAGAAAACCGCTTGGGCATGTCTGTAACTTTGACAGGACTTTCAGCATGTACTTAAAATACTTAAATGCTTAACTGGACAGGGATGGACTAAATCTTTCCTGAATCAGAGCCATAATTTTTGACATGTCAGTTACACAACCTATTGCAGAATCTGCTTTGACAGATGGATCTAGGTTAGGTGGAAGTCACAGAATGGCATCTTTGTGGGGAAGCTGAGTATTTCTTCTTTTTTTTAATTTTTTTTTCCTGTGTTCATCCAGGGAATATAATTTACCACTGCATACTTTATTTATATGTGTACACATACATATATATATATATATATATATGTAAATGTATATGTAAAGTTTGTGTATATTTGTGTATATATATACATAAAAGTAGATTCCTCTATTTGCCTCTTATTAGAACTTTAGCTGTAGTATAGCAGAAAATGTGTTTTCCCTTTACTGTTTAGTACAGTGTGCTAATGAACTCTGAATGATTTTATTTTAAAACAAATTGCTGTTGCCTCATCTTTTGTAAGTCTATAAGTATATATACTTTAAAATAAATTATATTCTAGGGATGATTATTTTATCAGTTCCCTAGCACTTTTTATCTGTACATCTCAAAGCTCTTTGCTGAGCAGCTAAGTGTCAGTATCCCCGTGTAACTTCACAGGAAGTGGGAGCACTGGGGCACTGGACTGGTGTTACATCACGTGTGTGGTTGTCAGGACAAGAAATGGGATCTCCTGTGTTATGGAAGAATACTGTTTAAATTTTTTTTGCACTTTTAGGATTTCAGGAAGGTACGGGAATGTTTCAAACTTTTGTTATTTGCTTTGGTGTTTTTTTGTTTGTTTTTTGTTTTTTTTTTTTTTGTCTGCAAACTGGTCGGTTTTTAAACCAGCAAGATGAAACGGCTGTGAGCTGAAATTTTGGCAAGTATCACTGATTTTGATTGTTCATGTAGTAAAACTTGGTGGTTTCAATATTACCATTTATTTTCAAGTTTTCTTGCATCTGAAGCTTGAAGCAAAACAAGAGAGTATGAAAAAACTGGCAGAAAGATTGATTGGGGAATAAAAATACCCAAGCCTCACTCAACTTTACAGTATACCTTTCTGTTGGATAAAGAAAGTGCAAGGGAATCAAAACTACTCAGCAGAGAATTCTGTGTTCTCAGTTCATGTCATGAAGGAAATAAAGAGAGAGCGTGTTATGACAACTCTGTCAGGCAGTGACTGATTTTTAACTTTTTCTACATTTTATTTTATTTTTTTACTGTATTTGAATGGAGCCTTTCAAATCTACTTTCCTATGAGAAACAGTTTCTCAAGGAATTGACTTGACTGTCTAACGCTGGGCTGAAATGAGAAACCTGTGCTTGGCTTTTGGCTAATACATCACATAGTGCTGAGATGACGCTCCTGTCCAGCTGGAAATACTCAGTTCATGGTTCATCCATCGCGATCAGGATGTGTCATGGGGGTTGCCCTGTTTGTTCTATTTTTGTTTCTTTCCTTTTGCCTGCATGGTTAAATAGTTATAAGTGCATAAATGATAACTGGGGCTTTATCCTAATACGTACATCTGTCTGTGCAATGTTTTTATCAGTAACACTCTTTTAGCTGGAGGAGAATGTACCTCATTCTGAATCATATTCTAGCTTCCACTGGGTTTTCATCCTGCTCCTTTTTCTTCTCCAGGCTATCGCATTTTTTTTTCCTTTCTTCGGGGGTTTGATTGCCGTATTTGTTTTCCAGTTTAGCAATACAGACAGATTATTACTGTATGCTATTTAGGGGACTGTGGTATCTGATGGATTAAGCATAAATCTGTGGGGGAATATTGTGGGTTCTGATTTGGTTCTGAGGGTGCTGTGCTGATTAGCATTAGGAAAATCACTTAACAGTGCACCCCAAAAGGTAAAAAGGTGTGTTAGTTAACATATTAATTTATGATGAGATGCTAATGGAAGATGTGGCAGCTTATGGCTGTTTATCTTTTGAGGTGGGAGGAAATGTAAGATAAATGCTAATCATGATTCAAGGGTTAGCTCATATCATTAACATGGTACCACTGATAAAAGCTTCTTAGTCTTTACTGTAATTTTTCCATGTGTTAACTACCATTTGTGAGCAATTTCAACATAACAATATTCTTTATGAAGATATGAACAACTTGTGAAATACAGTTTTCCCATTGTAAAATATATACAGAACTTCATAGTTCAGTTTTTAGAATTTATACTTGCATATTTATTCATGTGTATATATAATACTTATTATAATATGATGTATAAAATTTGTGGCAGTGAAGAAAAAAGATTAATTTCTTGATGTGAAAGCCTCTTAAATTCTGTGGAGAGGAGAGTGGTTGGTGGCATTTTTTTTTTTGAGGTAATAACTATCTTTCTCATTCTTTTTATTACATTTTTCATTTTCATGAAGCACACGTTTTTAAGAAATATGAAAATTATTACTTTTACTTTATACAAAAGCAGGATAGATCAGAGAGCAGGTAATAAACTTACATAATTTATTTCCTCTGTTTTTGATGAGGAAAAGAGAAAATTTACAGCCAAAGTAAATGAGTGACTTCCCCTACAATGGAAATACTGATAAATCCTGACTTCTGAAGGTATCTATGAGGTATTGGTATTAACCTTTTGAGTAATGTCCTGCTTATGTTCATGAGTTGGTTAATACCAAAGGAAGGAAACAGTGCACAGTTGTATACTGAGTAAGAAAATAAAAGGAAAAAACCAAAAAAGTGCAAATGATGAATGTGTGGCCTGTACCAAATTTATGCAAGAGATGAATTTAAATGTATAATTGATTGCTAGTATAGATTTATAATTTAGTTGCCAAACATTGTATTGAATTAGTATGTGAGCAAAAGTGTAAATGATTAAATAATTCTAGCAGTCTGTAGATGTAGGACATAAGAAAACTTCACTGGTAATCTCTTTGCCCTCTTTACTAATTCTAATATGCTTTAAACCTTTAGGCTGAGAGTTGATGCGTTTTTCTTGTGCCTTTGAAAGAAGAGATTAATATACTACTCTGGTGAACTTAATTAGTAACAAACCAGTTTTTGTTATGCTTTATAATATTACATAGCAATCCAACTGAAAGTAGAGGGAAAATTGTGGGTAAACATGAATAAATAAGGAAGTGATTAGATTGTATGAAAATTGTTTAGATTCTGATGGAAGTTTCTGTAATCTGCTAATGGCAGTAAGTACAGTTTAATTACTAATGCCAAAAAAGGAGGCTGAACATGGAAGGGAGGGAATTTTTCTACTTGTTACCACTTACGATTTTCTGAAAGCTATCCATATGGGTCCACTTGGTCTGGACTTATAGGCAGGTTGGTCTCTAGCCAGATGCTCCATCTCCTTGAGCTCACACCTCTATAGAGCTCTAACGTTCCCCTGAAGAGTACTTCTTTTTTCTTTTTTTTTTTTTTTTTTTAAACTTTTTTTTTTTTTTTTTTTTTTTTAAACTCTAATTTAGATTTGGCAGTTGAAACATGATGGCGATTGAATGTTTTGAGAACGAGCAATAAATAAAGCTTTAAAACTTCCATTGTTTTGTCTCTCAGTTGCTGTGCTATGCAGTTGCATAAGCATCCGTAGACTAATGTAGTGGAAATCAGATTGAATTACATCTGCTAAGGTCACATTTTGGTTAAGATTTCTTTCCTTTTTTTTTTTTTTTTTCCTTCTTTTCTTTTTCTTGTTTTTTTTTCTTTTTCTTTCCTCCAAAGCTCCAGCTATCCTCATTTGTATCATAAATAGAGAAATATAAAGGACGAGTGCTTTATTTTATGAGACAACGTCCAACAAGGAATTGGTTGAATGAAGAAGGTAAAGTTTGGCTAATCTGAACAACATACTTGTAATGAAACATGATTTCTTTCCCCCCAGCCCTGCCGCCCCACTCCCGTATGAATACCATGTAATCCTCCTCTCTTCTTCCACCATGGTAACCTGTTGTTGTGCCTCTGCCTGCTCAACGTTTGATCTACATGTCATATGGCTCTTTCAAACTATGCAAGCCCCAGTAAGCCACAGAGATTTGTGCCTCTTTGTCAAAGCAATCTAACAAGGTAAAAAGCCACTATCTGTGGCACTGTGTTCTCCACCCTCCTGCAGAACTTTGAAGGCAGCAAAGGAGAGTGTGTAGGTTTTTGACTAGAAGTAGTGAATGTAGTTGGGTCACAGACTCATTTCAAACATCCTGATACTGGGATTGTAACAATCACAGGAGTTGCTGGCATAATACAGAGCCAGGACTGAGAGAAAGCACATGTAGAACATTGTATGCGATGTGGACATTAAGTGTGTGCCTGACAGACTGGAGGTTTCCTGGGTGGTTGTTTCTTCCATTCTTGTGTGAGGTGGAGTCTGACTGTGTAGATGTCCACAAGCTGAAAAATGCTGAGATAAGTCTGCAAAGCAATACATGTGAAAACAGTTCTCAACTAAAATCAGATCACAAAACTTGGGCACATACTAAATAATTCATATGCTGCCAAGTAATCTCTAAACTGTGTCTATCTTTAGATTCACATGAAAAAAAAAACCCAGAAATGCCCCTTAAAAAATACCTGGTAAAATTTCATTTTATCTGATTCATACATAAGATCAAAACTGGGAATCATCAGGGTCCTTCTTCCTTAATATTCTCTAGAATACTCTAGTGCACTTAGTCAATGCCAAAGGGTAAATGTTAAGCATTATTGCTTTATTATTATTAAAAGTTTGGCTCATTTTCCAAAATATTTAGACTCTACAAAGTTTGCAAAAGCATACTGGAAATTTCATAACATACTTTCTTGTAAGGTTTCTGACCTTTTCTTCTTCTGATTGCACTGTAACAACCGTTCTTATAGTATTCTGGGAATTCTCTTTCTTGTTTTATTTAGAAGCAGGAAATACACGTTAATTTTGAAAGGGAGGGAGAATGATTACATTTTCTGAAATTCCAGAAACAGTTCAAATTAAGGTTTGACTGAGAATCCTTTTTCTTCCTTTCCTTTCAGGAGTCTAATTCATTTAAAACACAGCTTGGAGTTGGAGCAAATTATGGCAGCAGGGGAATGCCAACTGTCCTACAATAGAGGGAGGATAAGTTGAATACATGCTATCGTGTTCTCCTGTGCATTGCGCAGGCAAATAAAGCCTTCACACTTTCAACCCTTTCTACCTCTCAACAGATACTACCTGAGGAATGATCTGGGTGTTCTCGATGCTTTGCTTTGTTCCTTCTTCAGCCAGCATCGCCTGTGCCTTCACGGCAGCTTTCTTCCAGAAAATGTTTGTAGTTTGATTGTGCCATCTCTTCTGCTTTTAGCCACAGTGGACCCTGGAGTGTTTTGAGCCTCTTGAGGTTAGTTATATTACACAGCTACAAGTCCTGTTAGAAACTAAAACTGTTTTGAGTGAAAAAAATTGAATCTTTTTTTTTTTTTTTTTCCTGACAAGAAAGCTGTTGGCAAAAGAAGTGACAGTAAAACTTCATAAGTGTTTCATTCTAACATGCCATGTGGATGCTTTTATTCTCAAAGGCAGCCATTTTGTGGTTTCCCTTTCAAAGGGACTAAATGAAACAATATAAAGATGCACTGTTTGAAGTAAACATGTCTGCTGAGGGAGGTACTATTCAATAATTGCTGCTTTTTTTTTTTTTTTTTTTTTTTTTTTTTTTTTTTTTTTTCTAGATCTTCATTAGCATACTTCGTCTTTTTTCTGGACGGATTTTCATTTCACATTTCTTTGTCATGTTGTAAATCTGACCACAGAAGGTTTTGTCACCTATGGGCTTGACTTCTGTTTCAGTAACACTATCGACTGGTAGTGATCAAGTGAATCAGGTGAAGGCTCCAGCTATGTCAGTGAAGAACATCTGGCCATCTACATGTCACAAGACTGTGTTTACTCTTAGAGGTGAGGTGCAGTGTTAGAAAACAACAGGACAGATAACTGTGAACCATCTGATATGCTGTCAGGTTGAACTGACACTTCCTTTATTTCAGGACCAAAGGCAAGCGAGGGCAGACCAGAGGTATCTCCAGTAGTTTCATTGTTTCATTGTGCTTGATTACTTAAGGAGAGAAAACCTCATTCTTCTAATAATTTCCAATGACTTTATATGCCATAAGATTCTCCTCTGTGTATGGAAGGACTCTGCAGCAAAGCAAGAAGCCAATTAATTTTCATTTTGAGGTTTTAAAATCGCCTAGGAAAGATGGATTGGTGGATATAGACTACCACTGTTGAGCAGATGAGAAAAAAAAATTTAAAAACAATCCCAGGCCTCAGAAAAGCTTCAACTTTACTGTCTGAACTCTGTGCACATAAATAATAGGCTTTGTTAAAGCCCCAAGGCTTCTAGGTAAAAACTGCAAATCTTGATAAATTAGTTATAATATATAGTCCTCAGAACAGATGACTACAGACTTGGAACTGAAACATTCTAGCATTCCATTAGCCATTTTCTTTTTCTTGAATTCAGAGGAAAAGCACATCAGTCACAAAAAAAAATATACTCTGAATATTTCTTAAAATGTAAGAGAATTTTTTTCCCTCTTCGGAAATGGCTTTGAAGAATGCTGGTAGTAGCCCTTTGTTGGCTGCTGGACCCTATGCTATCCTGGCAGGATTTTATTTTATTTTCTACTGTATGCAGAATCTTCTACCTTCTTTTTTGCTTAACCAAGAACCTTCCAGTACAACATTAAGCAAAGTGACTAACATCTGCCACGTGTTTTTTGCTCTTTATCTTCTGTTGAGGAAGAGATTGGTACCTTAAGAATAATGTGCAATTTCTTATTTTTGCTTTTGGCCATGTTTGTCATACTTTTAGGTGTATCTTGGGGAGGTAAGGTCAAAGAAGTTTGTTTTCATATGTAAAGTGGTGAAAAGGACTAGAGTTAGTTCTGCAGAGTGACTATTTAGCTTCCGCTGACTGACATTCTTGCAAACTTCAGGTTGTAACTAATTCTTTGTGTCTTTTGTACACATTAGTTCCAGCCCAAATAGTGCTGAATGCTGCTGCTAAACTATGGCAGAAGTAGAAAAGGGGTTGTCAAATCACCCTTCTGTCCTCACCCTTCTATCTGCAAGTTTACATGGCTGGGCACTGCACAGCATCTGTCAGAGTTTGGCTTCATATTTTAACAAGAATATTTTTGATTTATCTGAAAAGATAGGAAAGGCACTCCTTGAATGGATTTCGAATTTTTTATTTTTCTTTTCAATGCCTTTGAAGCTGCTGCTTTCCATGCCAGAAGTTTTTTCCGGGTAATGCAATAGTTCTGGTTTTGAAATTCAGAACCAATAAAATACAATCTGAGAAAAATAACCAAAGAGGATTAAACATCGTGTTGTTAAATCCACTTAGAAAGTTAATTTTGGTAAAATTGGTGTATAGGGAGTGATTAGTGAAAATGTTAAAATTCATTTTTAGTAGATGTAAGACAGTTTCAAATAACGTGTTACTGTGATACCCCTGTGAAGCTGTGATACCCCACTGAACACTGTTGTTCAGTGTTGATGTCGATGGATCTCCTTCTGTAAAAGCATCTGCCTTTGCAGTTCTGACTTCAGGGTGGAAGACTTTCTGTCAAAACCATTTAATCCAACTGATTATTAGAGATGAACTTTGTTATTCATATGTCTTTCGGTTTGCTCTGTTCAAATCCAGTTCATACTACATTCATATTTAGGGGAGGTATGTTAGACTGCACAGTAGTAACTACCATGTGAGAGGTTTCTTTGCAAATAGGGAGTGGATCACGGAGCTATTTGTTTCCCCTGAATGTTCATTGCCTTGCTGGTCTTTCAGCTATTGCCAGAATCCTTTCTGTTCAGTGCTAGTATAGAATGCTGAACATGTTGTTTTCAGTGGTGGATTTGTACAGCAAATTTGGATGATCACACTTTCCCTGCGCCCCCCCCCCCCCCCC
>NW_020799096.1:9310704-9329265 GCF_003259725.1 Athene cunicularia
CCCCCAATGTTCCTGTGATATTTTCTTTAACACAAAATGGAAGGGTAAAGCTAAGTATTAGTACAACTTTTCCTGAAAAATGGAAGATTTCCCAAATATTTATGGTTATGGAGCTTCGTTTGACAGAACTCATGCCAAGGCACTCATTGACTTTAACTGGCTATGAGGTAGAGGAATGGAGACCAATAGATTTCAGGCTGTCATTTGAAAGGGTAGAATTGGATCTAATTCAGATAGAGAGTCTGCTTTTAAGTTTTGACTGAAACCAGTTTTGTCAGTGAAAACTGTATGGTTTTGATCAATTTTTAATTTTTCTAATGAAAAACATCATCAATATGAGAAACTTCAGCCAGAAGTTTGTAAACTCCCCGACCACTCTTGCCAAGTAAATTTTCCAGGCATTTAAAAATTTAAAAATTTCCCCCCCAAAATCTGAGAATCTAAAAAGTCATCTATCAGAGAATATAGCTCCATTCCCTCAGGTGTGAGAAGCAAAGCATCCCTTCAAATAGCCTGATAGTCTGTATATCACCCCTCCTACACACGTCAACAGCAGATCAGCGAAAAGAGGCTTTGTTCAAGTCGCCATTAAAGTTGATCTGTTTATGCTTTTTTTTTTGCCTTAAACCATGTTTCTATATCTGTTGCTTTCTGAATGGTAAGGGATTTATAAAGTAAAGTTGGGAATTAAATAAAATCTAGTTACCATTTTATTCAATGTTCTAATATATTCAGTGCTAACAGTGCCCCCAGTTAGCTGTATTTAATGGAGCAGTAATACAAAAGTAGCTTTGCTGACAAGTGTGACGCCACAGTTTGCGCAGTGTACAATGTGAAAAACTAGAAAACGCCTTTTAACAGGTGAGGAGATGGCCCTTCATGGTCTTAAGCAGCTGAATTTCAGAGGACTTCTGTTTTGTATTCTATACTGTATGTATATTGTATATATTGTAAAATATGATTATATTGTGGTGCAGAAAAGTACTTGTCTGAAATATCAAATATCACCCCTTTCAGTCCGTCTCATAAAGTATTGATCTTCTGCATTATTTTACATGAACCCCTCTCAGCCTTGACTTCGTTTTATTTCTGATGAATTACAGTAGGTAATCTGAGAGTTTGCATGATAGGCAGTGGGTTAGGAGCTGAGAAAGAAGTAGTGTTCAAAAGAAACTAAAAGAGACTAAAGGGGAGAGTCAGGAGAGTGGTGCAAGTATTCCCTGCAAACTTTGGCCATTTCGTAAATATTGTGGCTGCAATAAAAGTGGTTTCTATGGGTTTAAGAATGGGTCTTAAATTAATAAATGCTTCTAAAGGAGAGGTGGCTACTGCAAAATTTTATCACAAGCCACTTGCAGCTTGAGTAAATGTGGAGTGGCCTATAAAGCTAAGTTGCTGTCTTACTTCTCTAAAGTGCTATACTGTTGCCAGTTAGCCTGATTTATATTATTGGAAACTACAGCTGTTCTGTTCTATTACTTTCTTAACTGAAATTTTTATATTGAAATCATTGTTTCAGTTAAACTAAGGTTGGTTTATTATAATGTGACTGCATAAAGGAAAAGAATTACCATATTTTTAAAATAATAATAAAAAAAAATAATCCTTCCTGTCCCTTGTGTCCTGAAGGCAGGAACAAAAGACTTTTAAAATCTTTTATTTAAGTAGCATAGAGACTGAACTATGTTTACCTGTTTTTCTAAAGTTAATTTTGCAGGCATTATGGCTATATCCGCAAACTGTCCATGTTTGCCTTTTCAGAATGTGATTATTGCTCATAAAAGCAGTTTTAATTGAATGCTTATGTCATGAATGGCTTGTAGCATGCTTAAAACTACATGCCTCTATTTATATGACTAGAGTTTATTTTTTAGAGCTCCCTGTATAACAATACTGGGAAATTACTAAAGGATTTTTGCTATTCAGCTGGGTGATTTTAAAAGATACTGTTGTTATATTGGACTATTGGCATTGTTGCTTAAGAATAAAAAACTTAAGAAAATTATCCCTTCCCCCTTTCAAACAAAGCCACATCTAAAAAGGTCACAAAAGGAAACACACAATTCATATAATCTCCTTGCTGTATCTGAGATTAACTTGGACACAGATGTTTCAATTTATAGTTTGATCTGGCATAATATATACATTTAACAAAATCCTGTTTTGTATTGCTTCTATAAACACTAACGTCTGATAAAAGCATGTTGGCTTTTCTGCCATCTACTTGAATCAGAAACCTCTGAGCCCAGTGCTTAGAAAGCAGGAGCCTGACATTCAGAGACCTAAATTAACTCTTTCAGCATTTGGCTGCAACTTTTCTGAGCCTTTTCCCGGCTTTTCAAATGGCAAATATGTTTGTGGTTTTCTCAATTTAAGCTGCTGTGCATAATTATTAGACTTTGTTCTTGCTGTATTTAAAGATGAAATGATTCAACGCTGTTCATTACAGCTCATTTCCTGGCCACACTGTAGCCATTAAATTTCTGAGATACTATCTGAGAAATCACTGACATTATTCATACACCATGACTGCAGTGTTTTCCCCCCCTGCTGTTTGCCAGGCATTAGCCCACCTGTCTGTAAAGGGAAATGGCTTTGGCATGATCAGAATCTTTATGGAAGGTCATGAACAAGCAGTCTTTGTCCATTTTTGCCAAAAGCGGTTTTCCCTTTATCCATAAATAGCATTATCTACAAATGAATTGCTTCCTCAGAATCACAGATATCCCTCAGAGATCAGCTGATTTCTTTTTATATCTCAAAGGTGAAGTTATCTTGCTTCTGATGGTGTGTGTCCCAACAAATTTTGATTGCCAGAAGTGATATTAGGTTTACTTTAGAAAATAATTAGTGGCTGCTTTACTATTTCCTGCTAATTGTCCTAATGAAGCAGGGCACAATAACCAGAAAGATCCCTGACAGCCAGGCAGCGAATTCTGAGAATGTGGAGGATCACATCCAACCTCTTGAGTTTATCCTCACAGTTTAATTAGCACCTGCAATAAGGAGGTAAATATTGCTGTATAAGGATATTTTTATATGTTTTGGTAAACACATGCATGCCCACATCCTGCCTTTTTGTTATTTCTAAAGTTGGAGGATTTAACCTCGCAAGTTTCTTGCTCTGGCGCAGGTCTGGTGATCTTGGTAGCTATTACATTTGGTAGTAAGTGCAGAATTGTTCTCGTATTCCCTCAGCTAGGATATGATCATGGCCTTTATGAAAGTTTAAGCAACAGTTGTTCTTCTGAAGGGAAATGAGGGAAATCCCACATCAGTAACCAGTGAAAGAATTATCGACTTAATGCAAAGATTAAAACTTTGAATCTGTAAGGTACAGGTTCGTGGAGCGGTATAAAAAACCATACTAGCTTAGATATGTTGTTGGGCCGGGGTGGGGAGTAAATGAAGGAAAAGTGTTTCCCAGGCTGCTTTGCAAAATGTAGAAGTACTCTGGTAGTACATTTCTGTGGAGCTTGGTTGGAATGCAAAACCTAAGGTGTAAAGTCTGACAACAACTTACTCCTGTGTTTGTAAAGCATGGGTTTACTGTGTGGCCTCCTTTAAAACCCCGTGTAAGTGATGAGCCTTCTGAACCTGCCAGCCTGACACAGGCAGCAGGACAGGGGTGAGGCAGGCGGCACCCAGACCCATCCAGGTCAGGGTTTTGAAGAAGGGTAGATGCTGGTACTCTACCGTGTTGCTTGGAGAGCTTGCAGGAAAGCAGTCCATCTGTCCTCCTTCCCCGCCCGTTCGCTCTGCTTGCTCTGCCAAAGTCCAGATCCAGATGTGGACATGTGCAACTGGTGTGGTCGGTCCAGGCCCTGTAATTAAAGAGCCATCGAATTAACAGCTGTGCTGACAGCCAGCAGCATGCCTGGCAAGCTGACCATGAGGAGGAAGGGCTTTGGAGGCTGGGGCCGGAGGACGTGGTCTAAGAAGTGCCAGGAGGGATTATTTTTTTAAATAGATTTTGTTGATTTTTCTATGTATCCTTTGAAAAATGAGGGTGGCCTTATATGTGAAGTCACCTTATATTTGGGCCAGTATGGTAGTTCTGGCTAAGTCCACGAGAATGGCCAGAGTCTACAAGGATAAACCACAACGAGGTGGAAAAGTTAATTAAGTCTTTTTAGCATTACACAAGACCTTAGCTTGGCCAGCTTAGTATCTTTGTTAAATATGTGGCTTCCCAGGAGTAAATCTGGATTACATGTCTTAGTATTGTTTAACTCACTTTCTTAGGGAAAACACAAAAGTTGTGCAATTGCATATATTAAACTAAAGAAATATACATGTCTGCATTTTCCCATGAAACTTTCTTTTCCAGAAAGAAGAAAATCTATGGATAGAGTTATTGGTTTTAAGCCCCATATTGAGGGAAATGACAGTATTTTGTTATGCCCCATCACCCCCAAAACTGGAACACAGATTCAAACAGCAAAAACTGAGAGTGATATATTAATGATAATGTTCTAAGAACATTGATATATCAAGAACAGTAAGTCAAGACCTTCTTCAGTGTCTCAAACAGATGACTTGGGACAAATGCCCCACATATTCTTCCTAGTTCTAGAACTAGCTGTTGCTAGACCTGGGTTAGCTCATATCTCTTCAGGTATTAGTCAGGTGATTTAAATACATTTCCTGAGGTTCAGAGCAGTATTCTATGACTGTGGAAAAATCTTTCCTAGAGGGAGAGTGTGATTCTGGGAAGCCAAATGAACTAAAAGACCTCAGAGATACTGGTGAATGGACTTAAAGGCATGCTAAGTTTCTTCTCACCACTATATTGCATAGCTTACCTTTAGCACACAGTAGATTTAAGTAGGTTTAAGGTCTGTTCTTCTTACCAGATATAGGAATAAATTAATAAAAATACAGAAATAATTTACATTTAAAGGAAATGATTGATACGGGGGAATTTAGCAGCAGTTTTCTGTCTCAAAATACAATTATAGAGGTAATTTACAAAAATCATTTAGTCAACTCTGAGTTCATTTTTTGTTTTTAAATTCCATCGGTTAAAAATGGAGGCACGCTCGGTGTGAATAAACAAACTAGAAAAAGTGGTTTTAAAGTAGTCTGTGGGCTTTTCAAGGTAGAGAATGTAATTAAGAGGTTATCAGCAAGTCAGTCAGTTTAAAAGACTTAGGTCATAATTCCTCTGGCCTGTCTTGTTCCTAGAGCTGTGCTAAGAGGCCAAAGAGCTGGCCTTCATATCAGCCATGGATTTTTGTGGTATAAGGGAAAGCCTTATTGTAAAATTTTCAGTTTCCAGGTCTGCGCAGTCGTGTGTTTTCTTCCACTGCACTCTATCAACTGTTAGGCAGAGCACACCATGTGAACGCACACATTGTGTTACTCCAGGTTGCACTATGGGCCAAAAACCCCTCAAACTTTGAATATGATTCTTACAAGCAGATGATGAGGGAGGAAAAAAGCAGTGCTACTGACTGATATTTTAAATCTTTTATCATGACCTTGTACAGTGAGAAGTCCAAGTTTCTATAAAGCTGACCAAAGCCTTGGCCTAGGTTGTGCTTGGTTTGACTCAGCTTATTAATGCTTAAGGTATTACAAAGAACTTCAAGTAAAACTGAATGCAGTGATATAAGCATAGACTTCCATATACAAATGAACAAATTGCTTTGGTAATACTCGGTTGCGAATGTAAACGTAATGAATGGCCACTGTAGTCTATTTCCCCTCTGGTTTTAACAGTTGGTGTCTTTTTCATTGTCCAGAATACGCTGGTTTCTAAGAGCTTAGCTTATTTAGCAAGCTTTTACTTTGGTAATTAGTGAAACACTATTATTTTCTAGTATATATCTGTGGAGCTTTTTGAACCGTTATTGTGTTGCCATGCTTAGGACAACAGCTTGAGTGAAAGCCAAAGATAGTTTTGAATCATTTGGTATCAAGGTACTAATGAGCTCTGCAGACATTTCAAATACAATTTTTCCCTCTTCAGCCAGGTGTGAGCTTAATCCACTCTATTTTTCCCATAAGCAATATGATGTCCAATATATAACTTTCTCCTTATACTGCAAAGAATGTTTCCAAAAGGTTAAAGCCATGCTTTTTGCAATACAGAAGAGACTTTGCTGATTTCTTTTTTCCTGATGTTAGATTACTATCCATTTCCACTCTGAAATTTGATGGCCTGACAATTAATATTTTTTTCCTCAAAATCTCAGATTGCGAACTACACTAGTTTCTGTGTTTTCATTTATATGTGTGTTTCCTACCCTTAAAAAACTGTTTATGAATCAATGTAAAAAAGCTATTTCTACAGGGTTTATGCTCAAGGATCATTTTTCTAAATTCTAGCTGTGACAATGCTAACAAATCACATTCAGTTTCCAAGGAAAGAAATTAAGGATTTAATACTCTAGTAAAAGCATTGAAGTAATTACAAATTACTTTATCAGGAATTCATTCCTCTTGATAGATGTGCTAAGTGGAAGCACGTAGAACATTAAAAGGATCTTGTATAAATCCTGATAGTGTTTGCTGTGGCTTCTTAGATAATGTGTACATGTCCTGCTATTGATTTGTTTGCAGTTACATAGTTAAACAGTAAGATTTCTGGCTAGTAAAATCCTTGTGCACATAGTCACAGGATTTCTGTGCTTTGCTCCACTCCAGGAGAAGGGTGCCAGCTTTTGACTCAGTATTTCTGACTCATTCTGCAAAACATAATTTTGTCAGCACCCAATTAGCAAAAAGTGTCAGCTCTGCTATTTAAAGGAGTTAGTGAAGTTTTTTTCAATACAACTTGCATACATTCAGTATTTTCAGTATGCCCTTTGTAGCCTGTTCATTTTCTTTAGAAAATGTTCTAGTTACAGGCTGGCTTCTCTAAGATGTCACCCAAACTCATGCTATGGCTTTATTTGCCTTAGTGTTGGCAAAGCTATGATATTCATCATGGCAATAACTCCAAGGGTGATGAAATTTGGGATTCAGCTTCTCTTGTGGAAGTCTATAGGTTTTGCTTCAGGCCAAAGAGATGAACCTCCACTTGTCTTGGTGTAAAAACGTAATTCCACAAAGCACCTGCACCTGCTAGAAATACCTAATTGAAGCAAACCAGACAACAAATCGTTTGATATGCAGTCAAGAGGATAGGTGTCCTTTGGATATATTTTCCCAACCACGTTTCCTTTAGTATTGTCATTTGAAGGGTTAAATGTAGCAGAGAGGTTTCTTTCATTTCTTCCTTACCAGCCAAGGTGTCCATCCACAATGACAAATGCTTTGTTAAAAGGATCGCAGGTACAAGTCACTATCTTCACAGTACTAAAAAAATCTTCTTAAGTAGCTTCATATATCAAGAAATATTGTTATTTTTTAATCAACTACATGTCTTAACAGAGGGGTATTCCCACCGAAGGAAAAATAACCTTACATCATGCTTGTTTTGTGTTACCATCATCATTCATACTTTTTTTCCATAGATACAAGATCCATGTCTTGCAATGCAAGGTGAGATATTTTTCTGTAATTCTGGTTCATATTGTCAGTGATAATTCCACTGATAACAGAATAGCATGGCCTTTCTTTGGGTGGGGAAACATATTTGTGTTTCACTAGAAATGTTTGGTTAACAGAAGCACAAGAAACTAAACCACAAAATCTAAAAAGGGAAGTTTAAATGTATTTTTTATAGGAGCGGATCTGTAATAAAAACAATAAAATCCAGTGTTTAAGCTTTATAGAAATAATTTAATGACCAGCTGCAGCAATAAACACCTTTCCGTTTTGATTGGGTCTTAACTCCTCCATCCAGTGATTAATTGCTCCATGAAAGACAAACACATTACATTATACCTTAAGTATAACATCCTGTTTTAAAGATTCCACTAGTGCAGTTTAAATGTTTTTGATCCTGTTCAGACTTTAAAAGGGTATTTCAAGGATCCTCCATTTGTCATTACTTCTTGCATGTATTCAGGACCAAGGCAGTAACTGGCCAGTATTTCCTTTCTTATATTCAGCTTTGACCTTGCTTGCGTTTGTATGCCACTTAGAGAGTAATGTAATATTGTGGTGTCACAACTTGTTTTCATTGGAAGCACCATGGAAAGTACAGGATGAAGATTGTATTTTATTTAAATTGTGGGAAAAATTAGAAATTTATTAAAAAGTTCTGTTAACTAGTTGCTATGCAAAATGGGGCATGCTTTAATTTTATTATTATTATTATTATTATTATTATTATTATTATTATTATTATTATTATTATTATTATTATTATTATTATTATTATTATTATTATTATTATTATTGCCATACTCACTGCAGATACCAGAACAGCCACTAAGCAGTTTAAAAATATTTTTGATATAAACTGGATTTTATCTGATGATCTAAGAGGGAAATACTGATGGTAGAAGTGTTTAATTCATCCACTGCTCCTCTTACACAATTAATATTCCTTTCTTGAGGAAACCCGAAAAAGGGACTGTATATGACAGTAGCATCAAGGAATCTGTACCACAGCAAAGGTTGTATCTGTATCAGAAGTGTGAACTTCATTTATTTTTTGAATTCCATGTTATTTCACTTTGTGTTGTAACCTCCATTTGAGAGTGTTACCTTGAGTTTCATTACAGAATCGCAGAAGGGTTGAGGTTGGAAGAGACCTCCTGAAGTCATCTGGTCCAATCCTCATGCTCAAGCAGGGTCACCTAGACCCAGTTTCCTAGGATAATGCCCAGCTGGCTTTTGAATATCTCCATCCAAGGTGGAAGATTCCACAATCTGTTCCATTGCTCAGTCACATCCTCACACTAAAAAAGCGTTTCCTGATGTTCAGATGGCACCTCCTGTTTGTGCCTGTTGCCTCTTGTCCTATCACTCAGCACCACTGAAAAGATCCTGATGCTCTCTTCTTTATACTCTCCCTTCAGGTATTTATATACATTGATAAAATTCCCCCTGAGACTTCTTTTCTCCAGGCTAAACAGTTGCAGCACTCTTGGCCTCTTCTCATATGAGAGATAATCCAGTCTCATAATCATTGTAGTGGTCTTTTGCTGGACTGTCTCCAATAGCTCCATATCAAGCTTGTACTGAGGATATTTGATTTTATTTTGGATTAAAACATTTGTTCCGGGATGATGCCTTTTATGAAAAATGAGCGCAATCTAGCACTTCTTCCTTTAATGGCTTCCTCTGATGAGCCCATCCAGAGAAACAAGAGATTCTTGAATGGGAACAGGAGCAGAGGCAAGTTCAGGACTGTCTCTTCCTTTTAGTCATCGGTGGTTCTGAATACTATGACAAGATTTGGTAGTGGTTAAGGCACATTCCTTTGCTAAGCTGGTAGTCTTAGCTCACTTGCTGTGTTTTCCCATGGCCACCCGAGAGCCCAGAGTGAGTGGTACTTGACAAAAATGTTTAAGAACTCAGAAAAATGAGGCACTAATGTCAAGATCAAGAGCAGTGAGGTGACAGCATCCTACTGGAAGGGAAAGGTGCCAGCTGTAAGATCTCTCAGAAAATCCAGAGCTTAAGGGTAGGGTTTAGTCACTGTCCAGTCCCAGGAAGCTTGGCCACTGGGAGAAATAGTTCAGGCTGAGGTAAATCTCTCTAGTCATTTAATGATGTGAAAGAAAAGACTTGACCTAATTTAAATTGCAACTAGGTGAAATCAACCATGTTAAGGCTTGTAGAGTGTATAGTAAAGTTAATGTAAAATGAAAATCAGATTCTTTATGCTTTAAGGTACAAGATTTTTAGAGACAAAGATGTAACATTAGGCTGAATAATTTTTATCGTTGGACTTCAAAAAATTTGTGTAAATTTACAGTTGTTAGCACCCACTAACAGGTGGTGTGATTTGTCTGCTTTATCTAGAACAGCCAATTAGGCAATACAAACATGAATTGAGATATTTAATTAAAGTACTCATTTAGGTGTTCAAATAAGAAAACCTCAGCCAAACATTTAAATGATGCTGAAGACAATGGGCCAAACTTTTTCTTGTGATTCTCTTGTACTTGGTGACAAATTTGACCCCGTTTGAGTCAAGCAGTACAATAGCGAACTACTCAGTATTTCTCAAGGGAATAGCTGTCAGATATTTAGCTACTTCTTAAAAGTACAAACTTCTTGTTGTTAACAGCTGTTTATTGGCTCCCATCACAAGTGCAACTTTATTTGTGATTTCTGAAATAGGGGGAGCAATGTGAAACATTCAGATAAAGCATTGGAAAAATATAGTTTAAATATGCATACAAGCATTTAGGAAGACAATGAGAAATACAATATGGCTCATGAAAATTCAGGAGAGAAAATGATTTGAAGCCATAAACAAAAATAATCTGGAGTGAGATTACCAGGTAAAAAACGTTCTATTTTTTCCAACTTTCCTTTTTTTGGTAGAAGCTTGTTTAGATAGTCTTTAGATATTATTTTTGCACTTGATTTGGGAGATGGAATAGAAAAATTGGTTACTTTTTATGGTAATAAAGACAGATTTTATTTCACATTTTTGCTTTATTTACTGTATTTCTATATGAGAGTCTGTAGGTAACTTTATTTATGCTTCTCAATTTTCCATAGTGATCAAAGCGATAAAGCCAATCTGTACATGTGCAAACTCAAGATATTATAAATGAGCTTTATCATCTGAATCCATGTAGTTAGACATCAGTAAGACACACATGGGACAGCATGTATAGCAAGTGGCACTCCACGTTTTGCTTTGTTATTGCCTTATTTGGCATCTGGTGTTCTACGTATGAAATAGTGTGTCTGTGCAGATAGCGTACCATTCAGAAAACAATTCACTGAATTTTGATACACATTTTATTACTACTTGCACAAGCAATCCTGCAGGGTACATTATCCTCTGTCAAAGAAAGTGTTGAATAGGTTTTACGTGCTCTGATTTCATCAGTATTAAGGTTTATATGTTAGACCCTAGACCTTTAGAAACATCATTTCTTTTGCAAATTCTTCCTTGAAAATGTTCTCTCTTTCAGTTTGATTTTTATATCTTTCCCTTTTTAATGTATAATAGTCATAATGTTAAAAACCAGCTGGTTTAAAAAGTAAATAAATAAATAAATAAATGAATGGAGGCCTGTTTTAGAATTTCAATCATTATAGAGAAGTTTTTAGATGTAAGACATGTATGTGTTTACATACACCATTAGTATCTTGATCCTTGTTATTCTTTTCTTGGGTGCTAGTCATGTTTTTGCATGATAATTTTCTGACAGGATATCAAGAGTGATAGACTGTTGATAAAATGATTTTGAAGTTAAAGTACTTCAGTAGTTCTAATTACTATAGATATGCCTGAACTCACATCCATTAATTATTTCTGTATGAGGTCACGGTGGAATCATCCACTTAATAGTATGCAACAATAGCCGTGCAAAAATAATTGCAGCTTTTGAACTGATATGGAAAAACTGCTGAAAATAAATAATCCCGTGAAGGATTCTTTAAAGTAGTGCATGGAAAAGATGAAAATATAAATTGACAGCAATCAATTCAGAGAGCTTTCGGAAAGACTAGCTTCTATTTGTCCCTTTTAATATCAGGAGCTACAGTATATAATGTAAACATGACAGGCCTGAATGTGAGCCAGCCAGTTGCCTACCCCCAAAGCAGATGTGAAGGACTGGTCCAGTCCCTGAGACTTCCACGGGAATCCTCAAGAGGCTAGGAGAAAAAAAAAAAAAAAATCATCTTGCAGTCCCCAGCTTCTGGGGAAGTGGGGGCCGGAAAGAACCTGCATACCTGGAGATGATTTCTGACTTTGTCCAGGACTGTGGGTGTCCTTTTCCTTCCACTATTTATTTACATTCAGTAAGACTCAGATGCAGCCTAGGATGTGGGCCAGTTACTGCTGTATTGGAGAATACTATTAGTCCATCTGATGGTTTAGAGGAAGACAAACCCCCTCTCCTCTTTCAATCCCTTCACAATGCACCTGGCCAGTTGTGCAATGCTAACCAATGAACAGCTGCTAACAATGAGGAAATTGTGCTCGTAAGAAGTAGCTCAGGATCTGATGGTTATTCTCTGGGGAGAAATTGAAGCACTAGGGACTTATTTCTTGCCAGGATACTCCCCCTCCCCCCCTTGAAAAAGTTGTCTCTGTGTTGAATTAAACACTTCTGTCTTCTGTTTATGACTTTGTGGAGCTGGTTTCTTTAGAGGGACTCCATTTCCCCATCATTTCCTCTTCCCCTCCCCCTTTTCCCTCTCCTGCTCTTGCTTCCCCCTCTCAGTCCATCTGGGAGGATTAAGGATTTTACAGCTGAGAAATAGCTAGGCATTGGAATAGCTATTTATAGTATGATAGGTAACTTTTCCTAGCAGTAGCGTTTGTCTGCATTAATGTTATCAATATATCTGTAACTGAGTATGTGGATATGAATTAGCATATGGGGTACATTTTACATGTAGCAAGTATCTAGTATATCCTCTCAAGACATTTCCATTTACCGAGGGTCCTTCCTACAAACATCTTGTAGTACTTTAAAAACAAAAAAAAACCCCAAACAAAAAAACCCAAACCACCAAAAAAACAACACAAAACCAAACAGGATATGAAAATTCAATGCCAGAGAGGCAAGTCTTTAGGCGTGATTGAAACTTAGCTAATAACATAAAGAACTCCATCTATGAAGGGAAGTCACTTCTTTGGGCTTGATAAAATCAGCAGAAACATCTAAACTCTGATTTTGTTCTAATTTGAAAAAGTCTGCCATCCTTTGCAGCCGGAGTTAGGCATATGCCTCTGGGAGTGCAGTAAAAGAAATCTATAAAAGTAGTGAATGCAATTAATCTTTTCCTATTGTAACTACGAAATTCTTGCATTGATTCATGTCTTCAGTCTGGTAAAATCTTTTAAGAACAAACAAATTCAATTCAGAGTGCCTAGACAGAAATTTCAGAAGGAGCTAGCAAGACTTATACTGCTCTATGTTAAAATTGCTTGTCTTTTTTTAAACAACTTCAGTAGATTCAGATGCTATCAAGGGACATATAGCAATCACTATTAATTTATAAACATAATTTTGGTACATATTTCTCTATAGGCCTTCCTGTTTCATCATGAGAAGGATCGAACTAGAATGCTCTGTCACAGTTTTTTCTCATGTTAAAATAATTCTTATCGACTCACTATACTTCTGTATTGGCATAAGAAAGCTAAAACTGTTTCTGGCTTGAAAGTATGTCTGTTATAATACAAACAAATGTGTATGCTCTTCTGTATGAAAATATACAAAAAATGATCATCTTCACAAATCTGCTATAGTCGAAAGAGTTTTCATGAGTGGATAGAAAACAACTGATCAGTAGCAGGCATGATTCATCAATCTATTTAGCAATGGTCATGATATTTAGCAGAAAATCTGCTAGGATCACTTTAAATTAAACTAATTTCCTCTGTTCTTCATCTTGAAATAGCCTACAGACCTCACCCAACAGAACGCTGAAAAACAATTAAAGTAAAATTTTCTCTCCTCTTACCTCATTCTGCAGTGAGGAAGCAAGGAGAATACTTGGGCAGATGCTCTGAAGCTCGTCCCTGGGGTACCATTAAATGGAAGTCAACCCAGGGGGTAGTGTTTGCCTGAGGGCCTTGGTATTGTGCTTACAGGCTGGATTTCAGCGAATTTGTTCCCGTGATTTGTGACCCTGCATGTAGACAGTCCTGAAATAGCCATGAACACTTTACTCAAAAACTGACACTGAATCTGATGGTTTTAGTCATAATTATGGCCACCAGATCACAATATGTGAAAGTGTTCCATACAAAAAGGTGACATTCTTGGAACACTTCCAGCTGCCTTCAAAATCGGAATTTCTGATCATATCAGCAGAATCCATGAGTTATCTTGCTGTGACCAGGGAATCAAGAACTAAAACCTTAAAAACAAGCATCTCAAGCCTATCTCTGTTGACGTGGTTTGGGCCAGTCAGAGAGCAAGCATTTGAAGCCTTGAGGAAGTTCTGGCCTACCACATAGCTGATGAAAAGTAATGAAGACCATCTGGCCTTCATAATAACTGAAATCATCTATGCCAGCTTCAGAGAAGGCAGCATTCCATCCTTCCTAAGCATCCAACAGTCTAGCCAATTTTGGGGAAATGCACATTTCATGCCAATGCCCTCATCAACTATGCTCATGCTTCTTTCTATCCCATCTTATCTCATGTTGTGTCTCTTTGTTTTAGCAAGCTTACAGAGTAGTTGATGGCAACTGATCCTTTGTAGTACCTTGATTCTCTTAGAACATGTATACCACAAGGTGACAGAAAAGATGTAAGCTCCAGATGAAATACAAATGTTCAAGTTCTTGTTGCTAGATTTCACTTCAGGCTGTGACTGATTTAAATACACAGTGCATGTACAGCCTATGCAAGGTAGAAGTACAACATAAAGTCAATCCTTTGGGAGGTATAACATAGCATTTCAAAGGCTGGGCTCTTTACCTCACCTGGATATCTTTTTTCCTCTTTGTTTATCCAGCACTTGCCATACAGGTGAACTTCACAGAAGTGATGCTGTAGAATTTAAGCTTGCACTGGGAGTTAGATACAATGTATTTTCATTAAAATATGATTTATTAATGATAATTTGTATGAAATTTAGCGATTTAAAGATATTTTAGTAATTCCAGGCTAGATTATTCCATTGGTTATAAAGGTGCACATCTAGTCTAACTCTACTGAGATTGATAGAAGTGCTTCGGAATTCTTTAGTCAGAATCCAGTCTGCAAATACCACCAGCTACTGAAGCAAAGGCAGCTGTTATTTTTATACTAATAATGCTAGCACATTAGATGACTGTACCTGCTTCCTGATGTATATACACATTTATTTTTTTACAGTAATTTTATTTTGCTTACCGAAAACTGGGAGCTGCTTTTTTTTCTGTTACAGCAGAGCGAAAAACATTTTAATGAGAAAGGGACAAAGTTGCTGTGAAAGGCTTGAGTGAGAGAGATGTCTTTTGCAAAACAAACCACCGTTTAAACAGTTTTCAGGCACTTCTGGAGTCATGACATGGTGAGTGTTCATGCTGAAGGATTAATCTCAGGATTGGATTATTTGATAAACATATGTTAATTTCAAAGTTTCCTGCATGGAGAACGGAAATAATTTAGTCATCAAATAGCAGCCAGCCCTCCCTTTGCCTAAGTCATGATTTTCATGTTGGTACGGTGTTTTTCAACCATATGAGCCATCTTTTTGTCTTCAACATTCCAACTTGCAAATTTTTCTACTTCATGGTTCATTCCTATTGCTGTTCAGTTGCTGTACTAGTCCTTCTGATCTTAATTTCCTCAAGGGCTCTTGTTAAATATATATTAGGGTTGGGTATATTTTATTATGCCCTATAAAGGCACCTTTACATATGCAAGCTCACGAGTCATCGTTATTCATGCAGTTAGACCCACTGAAGTCAAGGAGACCACTTATATCAATAGAGGCATGCAAAATCGACTCTAAAACATCCCAAGGTATGAAATTTAATCTTGTTAGCACAAATCTGTTATGGGACTTTATGAGAGAACCTCCATGCATCTGTTTAATCCCTGGAGTTTTTACATCATTTCTCTGAATTAAGTTAATATGATCCACACTTTCCCCACCCCCCCCTTTTGAATCATGGGAGTTTTTAGGTTTTTACTTACAATACATTTGAAAGAGCAATCCTTAGTAAGTCTCCTGAAAGAAGTACATTGTACAGTGTATTTCACAATATTTGGGAAAATAAACAAATCTATTTGGGTATCCTTATTAGAAAAACCTGGTGACAATAACATAGCATCTCCTTTGAAAGGACTCTAGTCTTGCAAGTCAAAATGTTGGTTCTTCCAGTTGAGGTCTTGGATTCATCAGTCTCTGGTTATAGTACAGTATTGAAGTAGACTTTTTAATATTACCATTGTTTTGAGAGGTTTTGACCTTTGTGAAAGATGGCAGACCTTAAAGGAGGCTGTGTATTTCGGCAAAGATTTTGAAAACTGAAATTGTACAGATTATCTCCTCAGTATGAGTGTAGGCACTAAAGTAATTGCTGAGTTTGTTAGACAACTGAACACTAGGAGATCCATCAGCATCCCTGAAAAATTCAGATAATGATGAAATTAGGGTAAAAGTCTTTATGTCTACATTTAAGACAATTTGAAATAACTGTAATTCAAGATATAATCTTCAGTTTGCTTGAAGCAATGCAACTTCAGGGATCGATGTCAGGGGTTAACTTCCAGCCCTGTTGATGTTAGAGGTAAAATTTCTATTGGTGTTTACTCAATGGGCTTTATTTTTAGTCACTTGAAGTTTGCATTATTTTAAAATACAGTTAAGTAAAGCACCTACCTAAAATAAATATTACCTTGCAGTATTGGGAACAAAGTACAACTTTGTTTTGTTACTGAATCAGAACCAAAGGTGGAAAATAACTTGTCTGCCTTGTTCCATAGTCCAACCTATCAACATAAACAGATGTTAAACTGGTGTTTATACGTGCATGCTATATTCTTATCAGTGATCTGGTAATACTGTTTTTAAAGTAGAAGATAAGATGTACCCGTTATACAAACCAAACATATCCATATGGCTACCCAACTAAGAGCCAGGCAAAACCAATCATCAAAAAATTTCACTACCACCCAAAAAATACCCTTCTGAAATGCTTTCAGAGTCTGTAGAGCCATGTTTAAGTCACAATGACTTTTTTTTTTCTTTTTTTTTAAATCAGTTAAAGCAGAAAACCAAAACCAACACACACTGCTAATGAAAGACTTTAAAAACGTCCCTTCATTTGTATTTGTGACAGAAAAAATGACAGTACTGGTGGAAGGACAGAATTCTTGAGGTTTCTACTAAATTTTTATGATCAAGTGATAGATCACACACTCATGATTTTTCTTTTGTTGCTGCAGAGGATCAGGATTCATCTTGTTACAATTTTCTCTTGAGGTCCCTTTCAGCCCAGCAATTGCTCTGTGTTTTAATTCAGGTGCAGGTTAGGGAACGAGCCATCACTGAGCAGGTTTGAGATACCAATCTGGCAACAGTTTACCTCATTCTCCTGTCATTTTGTTATGATGTGTTTTTAAGAACATCCAGCTTTTATTTGTGGGAAAATCATTTCCACATACAAAGTAGAACATGCAGATCTGATTTGTTTCTCATTTCAGCTGTAAATCTGTTGATTTTTTACTTAGAAGAGTTAATGTCTTTTTTTTTTTTTTTTTTTTTTTTTTTTTTTTTTTTTTTTTTTTTTGTCTTCCCCCCCCACCCCATCTTTATTACAGACCAGACTGTGACTGCCCTTCACAGAAGTACACAAGACATGAAGGGAGGGCTGGTAGACAGAATTTTGTTTGGTTTTAACACCATGTATGGGATCCAGCTGTAAGTTTACCCTTGCAGCTCATACATACTCCTTCAGAGGGAAGTGTTCACCATACTCCCTATATTCCTTTTTATGCAAGTCACTTCGTTTACAGTCTCCATTTAACCCAATACGAAAGAGATTGCATAATGTGGTTGGTTACTGTAGCAGAGGATTGAATTTAATGGTGTAGAAGTCCCTTCCCTCTGTTCTGTTGAACAGACTTTTTTTTTTTTTTCCTAAGATAGTGGCATATGTGGTGAGAAAACTCTTCTGCTTTATATAACCAACATGCTCACCTACTGCAATATTCACTTCTTCCCTACATGATCACTACATGATGTAGCAAGCACTCTGCTTGTTTTTTCTTCTTCCAGCCTCCATCGGATGTGCTGTTTTTAGGATTCTTATGCTTCACAGTGGGAGAGAGATTTCTTGAGGGCCCATTCCCAGATGCAGATTTTTTGACCATAAAATTCTTATGCTCACTGGTGGCTGTTGGTATTTTTCAGGGAAATGAAAAAGTGTTCTCAATTAATTCCTCATCAGCAAAGTCTGTGCAACAGGGGTTACCACCAGCATATGCATCTACTGGACTTTCTAGTAGTAGTAACTCACCTTTAAAAATGGTCTTTGCAGGACAAAATGTCACCACTTTAAAAGGAGATTATGGGGAAGTTTGCGCTGCCTAGCTTTGTTGACGGGATTCTGATTTTTATTTTTATTTTTTTTTAACTAGAGAATACTGGCTTTTTTAAAGCCTATAATTGCACAATGTCTGTGTCCGTAAATTCTGTGGTTCGTTTAATATATGTATACACAGTCATGGTTCCTATTTCATCCTTGGGATTACAAGACTTTCAAGTAATTGAACTGCACAGAAACCTTTACTGGGATATCAATGTTAAATCATTGATATGAAGACCATGTTGTACAGTATGATCGTTTCAGCTGTGTGGGCAGACCAAGCAAGTAGTGTCAAAAAATTCTATTAACCAGTAGAGATGTTAAAGCTCTAACTGTCTGTAGGCATGGGAAGCTTGTATGTGTGTGTAGGCACTGGAATCTTGTATGTGTGGGCTGTTCTGGAAGAGTAAGGCAATGGAGCTGGAGTAGATATGAGGAGGGAGTAAATAATTTAGTTAGATATTTTTTACACCCCCCCCCCCCCCCCC
>NW_020799096.1:9329315-9363317 GCF_003259725.1 Athene cunicularia
CCCCCCCCCCGTGTTTCCCCTCTTGTTAACAATGTGATAGGGAGGTTTCAGACAGTACTGCTTTTAAAGATGCTACAAATGGTTGCAGATGGAATCATTAATGCCATGGAGCAGTAACAGGTCAGTCTGTGATACAGCCAGAGCATGTATTAACACAGCATTTACCCGTTTAAGAAATTACCATGGGAACTTGGAAAAACTAACTGGGTCTTGTCCTCTGAGGGACCAGGATAGATGCCCTCTGCAGCGTCTGGTGTTGGCTACCTCTATACTGTTCATCATATCCAGGCTGGGTTTTTTAATGGGCTCTGGTTTCTCTTTGACTGCAGTATGGATTGGCCCACAGTATGTAGCTTCAGGTAACTGAATAGCCAGTCTCTTCAGTATGCAGAGGTCTACTGCTCAGGTTCTCAGATGGGTGTATCTCCCAGTATTCCCCAAAACCCTTCAGCAGTGGAAGCTTTTCTGGATTATTTGTTTCAAAGAATGGGCTGAATTTCCTCTCCTAGCTGTTGCTTACTTCTTGGAAGAATGCTTGGTTTCCAGCTGTTGGGAATTCTATACTTGCCGTAAAGATAATCTGAGTGGACAGAATTAGTTTCTACAAGTTCTTTAGAAAATACAGGCATGTGAAAAGGAATGAGGCAAATTTATTTTTGTGGCTGAAGAACTAAGTCAAATTGCTAACATTTTATGGCAACAGGATTTGTTACACCTTAGAGTGTTTATGCATTTAGCCCTTCTTAGTGTTTGAACCTGACCAGATTTCTTATGTTTCTACATTGAACAATACTTTATCTTCCTTTGTTAACAGAAAGCTGTAGATTCCACCGTTTCCTAACTGTGTTTTTTTTCAGAAACCAAATTTCAACCTGAATTTTACAAATGTCCTTCTCTCCCAAAGTTGCACTGTTTGTGCAATACATGGATTTTATTAGTTGTCTCCTGTAGTCTGAGTCTAGTAATTGTTTTGCTCTTCTTTCCGTTGTTGTACTTCTCATTTCTGTATGTCAAGGACATCGAGGTTTTGTCCTAGTTTCAGTAAACAAAAGAAAATTGCTAAGACTTGAAATGCAGTGGATGACAGAAGTGGATCCAAGTAAGCCATTATTGTACACTTAGAGGTATTTTGTTTACTTCAAGTCCAATGGAGCAGCGTGTTAGCTCTCAAATGTGGATTTTTGGGGAGCTTCCGAAATTGGCACTTGCTTTGGCAAAGCAACACACATGAGATGGGTTTGAAAACAAGCAATAAATAGATCTGGGACATGTTACTAGGTATGAGAAAACTTCAGGGTGTTTTTCCAGAATCTGGCAGGAGGCAGGCAGGCCAGGACCTAGTAGGACACACTGTTCTATTCTTTCTTTGTCTTCCTGATTGTTACATCGCATTGAGGATTATTTTTACAGTAAGAAGTTTCAGAGCTTTAGCTTCATAGTCAGGTGACTTCAAAACTATTATGCTTAGTTGTTTATGTGTGCATTCAAGCCCAGGCTACAGAATTCCTGCTGCAAGGAAGCAGTTGCAGCGCACCTCCACCTTGCACACGCATGGCTACCCATCCCTTCTCCTCCTCCTTCCCATCTTTGACTGGCTGTTTTGCCAATTATTAGGCCTAGCATAAAGGACACAGCCAGCATAAAGATGAACCAATAACCAAACTGTATTTGATACAAAAGGGTAAGTACATGGGTGAGCACTGGGGGTACAAACAAGTCAGTCAGATTATACATAACTGACACCAATCCCACTGACCCCAACAATGGGTGGAATAAATGGTGAAATGCAGTTTCCCAGAGAAGGATGGGAGACATCCAAGTCAACAAGCCAAACACATAAGACCAAGGAAGCCACACACTGAATCTCTACACAGCCCACATTTACAAAGGCCAGACCTGACTGGAGCCCAGTCCCAGGGATGTGGGAGGTCCTTCCCCAACAGGGAACTCTGCACAGGACATCTACCTCACAGACAGACACTGCCCCTCCTGCAAGTGGTCCCAGCTTTTATCCCTCAGTGGGACACCTGACCTTGGGTTACTGAATGCAGACACCTGGGGCTCATTTACCTATTGACTCTCCCTGCAAGGCCGGCCCCACCCTGGAGGGAAGCCTAAAGGCAAACTCACCCCCCCTTTGGGAAGGGCTGTGGGAATCACCCATATGTCAACCTAAATTTGGGGCTTAAGGTTAAAACCCCAGCATTTCACTGGCCTGGATGGGATGCCATCTGAATCCTCCCTGCAAGGGAATGATACCTAATAGGCTAAAGCTAGGTTTTATTTAATTTCTTGCTACTAAGAAGTAAAAGCACAAACAATGATGTTCTGTTCAATAGCTAGGAACGCTTTTGACACCTTTATTTCAAGCAAGACTGCAGAAAAAGTAAAGCATCATGCAAATCATTCCACGCTGTGAATTTGTAACAAAATTTGGAATAACATCTTACTCTTTACAGGCTTCCTTTTTATAGCTTTTTGTAGGATTCAATATTGTGATATTTCAAAGACATTTAAATACACAGGCAAGCTTTTGTATTGGCACGAGAGTACAATAAAAATGATCATACATTGGCAAATAGGTGAATATTAGATTACATAGAGGTAAGAATTTGCCATTCAAAGTCATTCAGAATTTTTAATATTAATGTTTACCAGTAGGTGTTCTATTATGGAGGATTCAAATTACATCAGTCTTTCTCTTTACCTTGTAATACAGGTCTGAGCTGAAAATTATGCAGAATTTAAAATAAAATTCATTTTTTTTGCTTCAGCCTCCTAAGTATCAGCTGATTTGTGATTACATACTTTTTTCTATGTGGTCACCCCAAAGCTGCATATGCAGAATAATTTTAGAACTCCGTGTGCTCATCTTTCAGAGTATGAATGCATTTCATTTATTGAATAATGTACTGTGGTACTGGAAGCATCTGGAATCATAGATCTGTGGCATCTTGAGGCTTTCCCTTTTTATATTGTCTGTAATAGGTCAAACACTGGAACCCACTGTCCTATGAGTATGACAATATTAAAAAAAATCAAACATTTATTTCCTGCCTGTTTTGGTAAGGGACAAGCATATAAAAAGTAGCTACGGCCCTTTTTCCTATGGTCAGTTACTGGATAAAGTCTTCAGTGTCTCTAAGAGATGGCTGATGTTTTTTAAGACAAGCTTTAAATATCACTACTTACTGCTGTGAAAGACTTACTAATACACTCATCAGTCTTTGGGGAACTATTCATATGGGGGTTATTTGAGCAGTGTCACATTTTCATGAATAATACATGTATTCATTTTGAATGCAAGGTGCTCTCTGGCACACTCCCAAAGCACGAAACATGTCAAAATTATCTTCATTTATTTGCTGAGTCCCCAGGATGTGTGTTTAGAAGCGTGGCTTTGTTACTTCCTAGTACACTGTATGCTCTTGCAGTCCTTGACTGGGCAAAAATATCAGTTAAGTAAGCAAGTTGTACAAACTTCAGGATATCATCAAAGCATGGGGAGAATCAAATGAGTGTTCAAACAAGAAGAGTTGTACTCTGGGCAAAATTCAAATACTACATCAGCTTTATTCCTCTTGAGGCCAATAAATGTCATTTAAAAATGAATTGGTATTTGACACTTTGGGGAGTTGTCCTCTCTCTGAGTATATTCCAGTGCAGTGTGACCATTTAGGGCTGTTCTCATGTATGAATATGTTTGGCATTTGAAAAATAGCTTTCATATTTGTAAGGGTATTTATTAGCAGTTCTTTTTCACATTACTTTGAGATTCCTATCTGATATTAAATTGGGAAGCCATCTTAGATGTTGTTTTTTTTTTTTCAAACCGAGTTGCAAAACGACTGCAAGTGCCACTTTTTCACATTCTTGCCCAGGGCACAGATTATTCCTGTCACCATATCTTTTGACAGAAAAGGAACAGTAAGTCAGCCACTTGCTCGCGTTGTGAGAAAAGAACACTTGCAGCATTTCCCTTGTTGCTAGAAGAAATAAAAATCCTGCCTTGTTTCATGAAATCTGACTGCTTTTGCAACTTTTAAATTTACAAAATAAAATGCCTCTGGAGTTTTTCTGAGCAAAACAGTGATTTTGGTGAGGTTTTGAAAGGATGCAGTAATTTGTTCAACTTTCACAAGAAAAAGTCCATGTACATTTGACCTGTAAGTCAGAACAACTTTTTCCTAAATACTGGAGCAGCTTTTCCAGATGAAGTCTTCACTGACTAATACTGCTAAAAAGGCAACACCTGGAAATAAGGCTTATCTGCACAGGAAGTCAGAAGCTCTGTTCCATCTATTTATTTCGGAAAGGCCTTTTCTCTTTGACCATCTTTTTTTTTTTGTTCTGTTCTTTTTTTTTTCAGCAGCATTGCTTGCCGTGGTTTCTTTGCTGAGTTTCTTTTCCACTTGATTTCAGGCTCTCAGTCTGCAAATTGGTAATCCATGATGAAATGTCTTCATGGTTGTGAATAATCTAATACCCTAATTAAAAAAAAAAAAAAAAAAAAAAAAAAAAAGAAAGAAAGAATACAGCCAGACATTGGAGTAGATGCAAGTTGAAAAGTTTAAGAGTGAATGCAGTTCTGCAAAATGATACACAGGATCAATGCCACATACTGCCTGGTTTCCTGTGTATTAGTGCACATGTAAGTGTTCTGGCTGATCTTTCTTGGCATTTTCCTGATCATGGTCCCATCTCCCAAGACTGTGGGGTCCTGCTCCTTGCCCTTTTTCTTTTCTCTTTTCTCCATATATTGCTTACACAATAATTGCTATTCTTATAGACAGCACCAGTGTACATGAACTTTTCTTGTTTAAAGCAACGGTGTCCGTTCTTGCTCTGAAATGACAACTCGGCACTCTCAATATCGGCTCTTTTCAGTCTGCTTGAAATGTTTTTTGTGTCTTGCATGAAGTCAGAAACAATTCTTTTGATACTCGACCCCGTAGATTACTGACAGCCCAGTTCTGCTTTACTTTCTGATGTTGCGTAACACTATACTGCTCAAAAATTTCTATTCAACATAACGTGACTACTTAGCACGGATCCTGCAGCTCACAGCCATGCTAAGTAGTATTCTGTTTCACAAGTGGTCCCTTTGAAGTCGGTAAAGTTACACATGCTTACATCATGTCTGAACTTGGTCCACTGTGTTTACAACATGCATATTTGATATTGCACAGTGGGTGTACATAACTTTGGAAATAATAAAATCTTTATTACTTTGAGGAGTGCGCACATTAAAGAACAGATTTTCATTTATATCAAGGCTCTTTACACTCCTCTGGCTATGCAAAAGGCCTTAAAACTAGCATAAATTCCCCTAAAGACCAGCTGAAAATCCCTTTTCACAGCCAATGTTGTGTAAAATGGTGCTGCATGTAAACGAAATGGAGCCCTTCCCAAAAGAGATTTTTCAATTTCAAGGGAATATTTTAACTTTCTTGTTTTGTTTTCCTGTTGTAAAAATACAATAGAATTTATCACTGGAACTATTTTTAATGTACAGTATACCATCTTACAATAAATCTTTTATAATATGCAGTTGACCTTTTTTTTCCCTGTGAGTTTTAAATCAAGTGTTAACACTTTTTCTAGTTACCTGTATAGCAGTGATCATGTAAACAGTAAAAAGGTTGCTTATTCCCTGAATTGCTCTGATGAACTAAAAAGCAAAAAGAATTAATCCAAATACATTGTCAATTAGAATCTGTTTTGTTTGGGAAAGGAAGGTAATGCATAAAAACATATTTTGACAAATGTAGAGGTGGCTTTCTATGTCTGAACTTTCTCAAATCTATTCCTTCTTTGTTTTTAAGCTCCAGTTCTGCTCCATCTGCATAAAATAGGCACATAAAGGGCCACAAAAATAATCTACCGAAGCTTCAGCTTCTGAGATAGAATAATAAACAGCTAGAAGTAGTATAAATATATTAGTTATTACCTGGTAAAGAAGTATTGCTTTTTGAAGCACTGGGCAAGAATTTGGAGAATCTGGATCCATTTCTCAACTGCAGCAAATTCCTTCTTTGACTCTTGGTAATTCACTTAGTCTTGTGTACACCAATCTATTGGTCTGTCTACCTGTCTGTTTATCCATCTGCCTCAGAGAGGTGCCAAGGAACTGCTAAAGGGGGGGCAAATGCTTTCTGCTGTTGTCAGTACTCTTCCCTGACTTTTCATCTTATTCTTGCCACAAGAGAAAATGAAAATGGCTGTTGCAAATCTTAGGGGAGAACCCATTTATATGAAATCAGTGTATATCTGTACAGTCATGTCTGAAGACATTTTAGTAGGGAGATTTCCTGTCTTGGCATAGAATATTTTGTGTCTTTTGGACAGAATGGTATAATGTTTGTCCATATACTTCTAGTTTACAGCTTTCCTATATGGTTCCTGAATGCATCCTTCTCATCTTCTTCCTTTTTCTTTTTAACTGGGAAAATAAGCAGTGTATTGGAAATTTTTCTTTATGTGCCGTAGGCTACACTTAAACATTGAGGTCTCAGTAATTTGTGTTTTTAATGGATAGGGGTTTTTCCTTTTGGGTCATTTTCACAGAGCAACTTAGGTTGTCCAAACATATTCTGAAATACATTGGGGATTATAGTTTCAACACATGCATGCCTAGGGCCAAAGTATGAGTAACATGAAATTTTGTTCCATTCCATGAACAAACCACTGTTTTGTGGTGTAATACAAAACATATCTAAGTAGTTTAGATCACTATCAGGCATTACAACGTTAGGTTTTCTATTTATGTGACTACCCAAAGCTCATTAGAAGCTCATTTTGTAGCTCTAGGGAAGTAAGAATAAAAACCAGTGAAAAATAGTACATTGTATTCTGTTCTAATTATACTCTATTTACAGTACTTACTAATATATATCAAGTGTATAATTTTATAGTTGCAGAGCCCAACTTCCAAAACTTGTGAAGTCCAGGATTGTTCATAAAACTGTTGTGCGTGCATTTTAACTGTGCAACTTTGATTGCATTGACAAACTAGCTGTTTGTGTATGCAGGGCAGACTGCCGGTCACTGGTCCCTTCATGCCATATGGGTACCCTTGAAGTGTTTCCCAGGTCCTCTTCTCCACCTGCTCTTAGACCGGTAAGAAAGACAGGCCCAGAGGGATAATCAGGAGGGGATGGACAGATCTGAAATATCAGAAATAATCTGCAAATGTAAGAGATCAGATTCTGGATGTGGATTTTGACTGTTCAACACTACACTCTGACTGGTTGGGCGAGTCTTTTTAGACACAGCAGCGCTCACCTTGGTCGTGCGGGCAGAGGTTTCATGTCTCCATCAGACTTAGTGCATGTGGGAGGAATCCTGATGGGTTGACATAAGGTGCTAATGTATGAGAATGGGATAGATAGTAGAGTAAGGAGTGGAGGCAGGATGTGTCCTTTGTAAGGGACAATAATTTTTAATTGATTGCTGCTTCTTGTCAAGTTCTCCTTTTAAGCTACAACTCTGTAGCCCCTTTGGCGTATTGGTCTCAGCTTTTAATGAAAGCATAAATGCAGAACACAGCCATAGACAAGTAATAAATCTTCTGCAGCTAAGGGTAGAGAGGGGGGAAATAACTCCATTAGGTAATAGTAAAAACAAGGTTTTGGACAACCTAGATAAAAAACAAGGATAGTCTTCACCTTTCCATGCTCTTACCCCTCACTGGAAATTACTTTCTGTAATAAAGGATAAGTTGCATAAACCCAACAAGAAATGAGTGTTTACATTTTTTCTGTAATGTAAAATTAATGAGCAATTCCCCCAATAGTAAAAAGCTTATCCCGGGTGTGCATTAGTGGATTATAAGCACGCTTCACAGGTGGTTTAATACACAAGGCTGAAATACACCCAAGACATACACTGAATCCTAGTGAGGCACACTCAGTCATGGCTTATACTATAACAGAATATTTAACAGCATTCTGGTTTATATAGCACTTAGTTTGAAATAAGATGTGTAAGCTTGTTCTAACAGAACATGTGTTTTAAAAGAAAAGCCGTGCATGAAAATATTCCTTAAAATCCAGATAGCAGAGTCCCTTCCTCATGCTCGCAGTGTAGCATACAACAGCAATAAAATGAAAGCACCATGCAGTAGACTGAAAACAATAGGCCTGCCCCACAAAACAAATGTCTATTTATTAGTCTGTCTCCTTGCATACTTCAGTGTCCATACACCAACAGATAGCGAGATGTCACTAAATTAAACCACAGACATTTGTCCCCAATTTAAAGTCACTTTCACTTCTATACTCTCTTGTTATTTAATTAATGAGTACAAGCCCTGTTTTTCTTCATCTTTAGCCTTCTTTCAGGTTTGCTTTATGCACCTTGTTATAAATTCCTTGGCTTCCAAGCAGAGTTTTATGAGCATGGAGCATTGTATTTAAAAATAAAGATTCTGAACACCCATATGTTTTGAGGTACAGTTCCTTTCCTCAGAGGATATATAACACATAAAACAAAAAAGCCCATTTTATAATGGAAATCTGAAAACAATCAGTGAGCGTCTTTTTCAAAGTAACACCAGGTTTGCTTTAATTTCCAACAAATTCAATTTTCTTTAAAGTGCCGTTTATATGCCCATGTTGAATTATAATAGTTAGTAGTAATTTATTGGGGATATTATTCCTTGAATTTTTCTATCTTCTACCTTTGCCCCTGGGGATGTGATAGAGGAGGATAAAAAATGTATGCTGCAGCATGACAAAATATGCAGTGCAAGAAAAGGAGGATTACAGCAGAAAGCTTATCTAAGAAAGACACATCGATTGCATTATTTTAACTTAAAAAATCACTTCCATTGTGTTTATGTACTATGAGGCTGCTATCTATCTGATTTTTTTTTTTTTTTTTTTTTTTTTTTTTTTTTTTCAGACACTGTATTTTCTTGCATGATTCTAAGAGAGGGTCATTGTAGCACAAAAATTGAGCAATTTTGTCCCAGTTCAAAGCTAGTGGTAACAAATGGAAAGTCTCTGCTGTGGGTTTTGGATGAAGGCAATAATATTGTTTCTCTGCTAGTTCCTCTGTATATGCTAAAGGCTTTGTGACAGGGTTTGGGATTTTCTTAATGCTTTTTAAATCTTGAACTTTTCTGAATCTTTTTGAACCTTTTCAAGCAGAGCCTTGTTGTTATTTTCTTGTAAACTTTCTGTTTAAGTCAAATATTGTGAGACACTGTTCATGTTTTCACAAAAAGAGCATCCACCAATAGTATTTCCAAGACTAATTCTGTGGAAAGGTTGTACTGAGCCATATTTTGTTTGTTTTGTTTTTTGGTAATTGCCTCCAGTAGTATAAGGTCTGATATAGAAGTGCAAGGAAACTAATAGTTACAAATCTATCTGTAAGCTTTATGTCTTTATGTCAAGGACTTTGCCCCATGTCTTTGTAGTAAAGTCTCAAGCAGCACTGATTTAAATGAAGAAGTAATGCATCTTCCTTCCCCAGCCTTCATCATGTGACTGGGAGTGAGGCTGTTTGATTCAGCAAAGTGGAAGTCTCACCCCCGTAGTTAACCTTGGCCCTTATGTAAGTGAGACTGACCAGGCAGAGCTATTTTTTCTCTTGTTTGGGGAATTTCTTTGTTCCTGAAGGTAGATCGCATTGATATTTGATGAACATGTTACCAGGCACAAAAGGGGGTGGTTTTGAGATCTGAGAGATATTTTGAAAACACTGAAAATAACAAATCAAAAGATTTCTACTAAAATATTACCTCTTAGCCTCACACAGTGATTCAAGGGAAAAGATATAGTATTGCTGGCCATCAGTCCCCCTTTACAAAGCACTGTTGTAGAAAAGGCCACAAGCCCTGGGACACGAGCTCTATTTTCTGTGGCCTGATGAAAATTTGATAATTCAATTTCTCTTTCATCTCTCCTCAACTGGGAAACCCTTTGCCTAACCTTTATCTTTGTGCATGTAAGACTTGCCATTTTCAGTTGCCAGAAACGATAGTGCCAGGGCAGCTGATTTAGCAGTTTCATTCCCACTGGGCCAACCCAAAGAGCAGTTTCCATGATACCGTGCTGTGTGAATTGGCTGTCAGCCTACAGTCAGGTGAACTTTGCTTCTAGATGTGCTCCTCCTATACCGCTGCCACCTTTCCAGTAACACATCATCACTCCTGCGCTGTTTTGATGATACAGCATGTTTACAGATTGCTGGAGCAACAGAGCCCTTTGACAATGTGTTATTGCAATACATCATGAGAGACAGCTATCCTGTCTTTTACTCCAAGGGCGCTTTCATCTTAAGCAGTACGGCTGATCTCAGGGCTGCCTTAGAAAAATGTTGAGACAAAATGCTATCTTCAGAATGACCCATAAATGATAGAAGTGTGCAGGTACAATGTCCAAGTCACAGAGAACTGTGCAGCGACTCTGTCTTTAATGGGATCTTTTCGTACAGCACTCTCCTATCCTCCAGGATCCCTGAGCAGCAATTATTTGCGTTCTCTCTCATTTTACAGTGCAACTGCAAAATCACTGTTTATTGGGAAGTATTCTTGTTTTGTTTTAATCATTAGGTGGTTTTTAAGATGTGGGCAGAAGCAGGCATGGAAACAAAGGGTGTTTGAGCTCTGAAGACGGGGAGCATGGTAGCAAAGAATAGCACTTTGGCACAGCGCATGATGGTACAGGATAACACTTTGTGTAACAGGATACAGACCACACGGCAGGCAATTGGCACTGCAGGAGAGCACTTTATGTAACACGAGAGATAATCAGCATGTGACTGGCATCACAGCTTAGTAACGCGTACAATGGGATGAGGAACAATTGCATTCTCTCTCTCACAGAGGTTATTGAGAGGAAATCCCTTCTTCCCACTCTGAATAGGCATGTGATATTAGATATATTTACTGGGGGAAGACAGGGATCCAATTCCATTGTGCTAAGCTTTTTATTTGTCTTAATTTATTTTTTAAAAACATGCCCTTTGCTCATTTGCTACTGTTGAGGGGTCAGGCTAAACAATTCAAAGCCATCCTAAGAAAGAGACTAACGTTTTAATCACTGCAGTGAGCAGTACTCTTTGGCAACACTACAATGCTACCAAGAGGCAATTTTAATAAAATAGTCCAGTGCTTCAGAGGCTCCTGAAGTACTAGCAATTTTAAGGAAATAAGGGGATATATTTCTTTCACCGCTTCTCTTTTTTAATCTTTAAAAGAAAACCACATTGCCCCTTTGGTGCCTCTTAAGTGGGCACAACTGTTGATTTAAAAGAAAGACGAGCTGGTCTTTATGGTTAAGCATTTCAGTCCAACACCCTCTTTTAAAAAGCAAAGCACTTTAAGGTTTTGTTTAAGGTTGCTCATTCAAATCCAGAGGGACTGGAAAAGGTTGGCTGTGGAAGGCCAATTTCCCCACACCAAAGTTTCTTTGGTAGGACTCCAGGAAGGCTTTGGGGCATCCTGATTTCTGTCCACTCCTTGGCTTATAGTATTTCCTACTCATCTAGTGAATAGATGAACTATTTTTGCTTGCTTATGAAGAAACGGCCTGACGTATTTTTTTGCAATAGTTTTCACGTTGATGTAAATTCACGTGTGCCAGAGCCGAGGAAAACAGTGTGAATTACACTGCAATATCTATCATTTCTTATCACACCAATCATTCATCTTATTGGGTATCATGTTCTGATGGAGTCCTGCCATTCAGTGCGCCAGAACCTTTCAGATTAATTTGTTTTATGTGTAGTGCTGTGGATTGCAGGGGTAGGGCAGAAACAGTGAATAATTTGTAATTGTCTCTGACGGTTTGATGGCTATCATTGAATTAGTTTGAAGCACGTGGTTTATAGGCCTTATTGCCAAAATCTGGAACTTGTGTGTATTCAAGGCAGATAATCAAACATGCATTTCCACATTTACCAACTAATTATAAAGTTGAGAGATTCTTGCAATTACATCATTAAGAATATTGGTTAAAATATGTAAGTATGTAGTGAAATGCCCCAGTAGTTGCAAATACCTAATGCTGAGCCTAGTGAAAGAAATGTATGAATGCCTGCTTGAAGCACTGTTCACACTGTTAATTGTAAAAATGCATGTAAAAAACTATGGCAGGTAAAATTTGAATCAATAGAAAATACTCATGTAAATACATATTACATACATGTAATATAATACTAATGTACGTATCCAGCAGAAACAAATCTTGGAATATAAGATGAACTCAAAAGTGGCCAACTGTAACGTGAACAGTAGACTTCCCTGAGAAGTTTTCCAAATGTGCTTAACGGTTGGGATCTATAGCTCAGTTTGGGTAGACTGCAACTTCTCTTCAAATTGAAGTGAAGATTTCCATTCACTTGAATGAAATGTAGATTGTACTCTAGGGCTGAAATAATTTCTTTTCCCCCGCTCTTCAATCCTGTTTTGGTTTTTGTACCCCCAAGTATCCTGCAGAGTACTTATGCATGCATGTAATTTATTGTACACAATAGACATGTTTATTTCAAAGTTATCTAAAAGTAGCCTCCATATGAGTAGGCTTATTACCTTTTAAAGGATACAGTAGCGAAAAGAGAACTTATTCTCATGGCATGTATGCAGCTAACACTTTAAAAAAAGGTAACACTCAAATTTTTCCCTATTCATAATGAGGTCTGGTTTAGTTCTCCTCAGAAGTCAGCCTACAGGTGATTGTCGCAGTAGTGACAGGTGGATGAACTGTCCTGGTTTTAAATGAAGCTATGGCTCATTTGTGAGGCATGCACTAGAGACAGAAAGAGCAGGAAAAATAGAGATTATAACTTCATTACATTTCAGTTACTTACTGCAATAGCCTGTCTGTCCTGTTACTGAGAAGGGAAATTCCAACTCCTGCATTAGGCTTTTGTCAAAGGGCTGATGACAAAGCGGTCAGATATCCTGGCTTTGCTGGGAGAGTTACAGAGTGCAGAACCATCACAGCAACTTGGTGAAAGTGTTTGGGCTGAGGATTTGTTCTGGATTTTTGCAAGGTGCATAGGATTTGCTCCTCTTTCAGTCCAGAACCTTTTAAATTGATACATATTCAATATGGAATAGCAGCAGACAAGAATAACCGGTTAATTCTCAGTTTTTGATAATGTAGCTCTGCCATTCCATATACTCCACTTCCATCTTGCTCTTCCTCTCCTTGTTTGTTTTTCCAATTTTTTAAATAGGTATTTAGAACACATTTTCTTGACTGCATAGAGATCTTGGTGGGAGCCAGCAAGTACTGGAAGAGTTACCATATTTCATTTTCAAACTCTGTTCTGGTTTATATTAGTTTTCTTTTTCTAGCTTCATAAAAATTATTTTCAATTGAATTTCAAAATTTCTGTCCATTCTAGTGGTGTAATGTCTGTTGATTGAAATCACAGTGAAGACAGGCAAAAAGCACCATATATGGAATTTTCCAGTTTATGAAATAGGTGCATCTGTGCACTTTTGCTTAGACTTAAGTGTGAGGTTTGTTTTACTTTCAGTAGTTAAAGCAAACTAAGTTGCTTTGCAAATATGGGAAAGATAGCACTCTTCAGGCCTTGGGTTATTCAAGGCAACTATCTAGGGTTATTTCTGAGTAAAATATTATAGTTTTCTACCTAGAGCTAATATATAAGCTAATCTATGGGCTGTTATCACTCTTGAAGTGTGGTGCAAGTGACCCTTTATATCCTTTTTTTTTTTTTTTTTTTTTAAACAGACCTTGAGTTTTCAGACAAAGGGTGGGTTCCCTTTTACCCAGTGAAAAGTCCGCTAGATGTATAGCTCCAAGGATCCCGGTGTTGATTCAGAAATGAAAATATTCCAAGATGGAGACACAGTGAAGCTTTAAAAAACAGTTTTTTTCTTAAAAAAAACCATAGGGAACATACTTAAAAATTTTCACAAGTGTTCAGTTGCGTAGGGGATTGTAACTTCATATACACTACAAGCAAAACATTTATACATGAAAAGGTATTTGCTCATTTAGCTAGGTGCTGTCGTCCTAGATTTTGCTTCCAACCATATAAATAGTGTGGATCTTACTTGAAAATTAAAGTACATCAAAGTAATTTTATGAAGTTTTATTAAATCTATTTTTACTATGACATACATTTACTGTTCGAAAACAAGATCCTAGTGGCTAGCTATCTTCTTTTCTTCTAAAGATTTCACACAACTCACATACCTTCTGTCCTCAGCTGTACTTCTGCAGTCCTATTCTTTACGGTGTACGTAAATAAGAGCACCAATTTTGTATTTGTCAGTTAATTTAAAATTCTGTAGATTGGAAACTCCAGAATACACCTTTTACAGTCTGTTGTTCTAGTTCTACAGTTGATTGTAGAGGGACCTGACCAAAAACTTAAAGGGATGTGCTTCCAAGTGAAGTAGGTAAGCTTAGGTACCAATGTCCTGGATGGAGCCTGTGGCAAAAATTTATGCATAACAGAGTTGTCTCTGAAGAACTAACAACAATGAAGTACAGTAAAAGCTAGTTTCTTGCAAACCGATTCATTGTCAGTTAGAAAGTATGATCAGCATTAACCAAAAAAGTACATCTTTTGAATTGGAATTGGCAGCTCTTTGACTAATGAGGAGCCACATTTCTCAGCTTGCTGTGGGTGGGAATTTCTAGTTTCTTTTTTGTTTTTCAAGTGAAGGAGGAAGTGTTAGTGTCGGCAGGATGAAAAGGTGTCTTGGTGTTAAGTCAGCTTTGAAGCATGATGGACAATAGCTGCATCTTTGGTTTTGGAGTCCTGGTTTCTTTTTTTTTTTTTTTTTTTTTTTTTGAACCATGAAATTTAAGAGGTTTTGAAACTTTTTGAGTCCTTCAACATTGCATAGTGATTGAGTGTTTTAAGGGGGTTTCTGGTTTTAATCATGTGCAATTTTTGTCTCTATTTTTGTCTCTTTAATCTGTGTGTTATTTTGTAGGAAACTCCTAAAATGCCATTGGCAGATAAACATTGTGTAAATAAAAGTATTGTTTGTTTTTCTTCTAACTTATGATAATGATTAACATTTTAAGTTTTTAGAAACATGTTCACCCAACAGCTTTGGACAGAAAGAGCAGAACACATTTTCTCTGATGAGCCTGTCTGGTTCATGCCTCTTTTGGTTGTGAATATTGCAGCTGACCAAAGGCTGTTAAAATGTCTTATAATCTGTTAAAAGTCTTTTAATCTACATTGAGTTCATCATTTATGCAAATACTTGACCAACCTGATGAATGTTTATAAGGAGCACTTCAAAACTTGAAGTACGTTTTTTAAAATTGTTTTTATTTTCCTGTCAAATATAGTTACATATTAGAGTGAGTAACTCCAAAGGCGTGTTTATAGTATAAAAGACGTCCTGGGACTTCTTTCCTTTATTGTACGAGCACCAAAACACAGCACAAATCTTTATACTTCACATGCTTACATTATTACTGGTTTTCCCTTCTTTACTATAGCTGTAGCACTGGAAAAACCCACCATTTTTTTTCTTAAGTTAGAATTAACTGTTACTTCAGCATCATCAGTATACTCTTATTTTCAATGACTCTAAGAAATACAAAATAAGAGCACTAGGATTCAGGGGATCTTACAGTTGTGTGGCAAAGTGTCTGAAACAGGACATGTGAGGCACTTGTCCTTCCACAACCAGTGTAACTTCTGTATCATTTCTGTATCTGGGGCTAGTTTGAGAAAAAATGCTTGTAGCTAATCCTGATCGTGTTTCTGGTTTGTTGGGGTTTTTTTTGTTGAGTTTTGTTTGGTGGTTTTTGTTTTTTTTTTTTTGATAGTCTAGTACTAATGACCACAGAGTCTCTGTGGGAGAGATACGGGATAATCCTACTTCCTTTTCCACTTTTTGTCCAATTTATTTATTGAGATTGAGAGCTCTTCAGAGCAGTGATTTCTTTTATATTTTTAAGTATTTTAACTGTACCAAGCTCAAATATACTCTCGGTAGAAGCCACCAGATACAACTGAAATTATTTTAAAAACCAGCAGTAATACAGTGTTCACATAGTAGTGGACAAGATTTATACATCTATATTGTTTCCTCCCTCTATGATTTCCCTAAAAGATACCGAGTTACATCTGTATGTGCCTTGGAGCACCATCATATGAAAAGGCAGGTTTCTGCCTGAGCTGACACTTGTAATGTTTAGGTATTTCTTGGAGAAAAAAAAAACATAGCTGTCATAGAAAAAGGAAATTGTGCTTTATCCATACAGATATATCCTGAAGACTGTATTACGGGTACTTATACTTCTGTGTTAATAATGATTTTTCCTGAATGATGATTGATTGTCTTTTCCCCTTCCACATTTAAAATGCAAGGTCAGAGACCACGTTACACAAATCACTTTTTTAAAATCTTTGCTAGCAGCGTTACCAAGCTTTTTAAATTTGGATGCTGGTCAGGTGGAAGTAGGCAGATATGAAAACTCTGAAAGCAATTGCCTTGATTTCTGCAGCAGGGTTAGCTAGATGGGATCGGGAGACCCACACCTGCAGAATTCCATGAGCCCTGGCTATTCATTGCCCTTTGAACCTTTGCTTTTGCTTTTTTCTTTAACTGTTTTAGTTCAATTGAGTGTGCAGCCACAGTCTGTGGAAATGGACAGACGCTGCATGTATGACATTATGCTGCCAGAAATGGAAAAAACACAAGAAAGGGCAGCCTTGGATGTTGTATCCAACTGCCTGCTGTGATTTTTCCACTGAAGCACTAGAGGGATTAACCAAATGCACCGCCAGTTTTACATGATCTAGAACAGGCTTTAAAATGGAGATTTTTACATTCTTCTGTCTACTTTCCTTTCCCTCCTCTCTTCCTTCCCTCTTTTTGGGCATCCGCTTGTACCACTGACATTGAAATTGCTCAGCTAACTTAAGGTTTATTCTTACTCTTTCAAGTGAAGTGAAAGCTAGGGGAGAAAGGATCTCTTAAATGAAAAACACTGATTTCATTTGGCCCTGTAATACTTGTGTTCATGGCAGACTCTACAAAATCTCTTGGCTGGCAGGAATGTTTATTCTAATAGTCAACATTAAGAGAATAAACTGGTAAAACCAGAGATCAAGCCTTTAGTGCTCTTATGGGTACAAGTGGACGACTGATTTACACGTGTGATATAATTCCAGATTAATTTCCCTGTTCTGTGTGCTAATGCAGAGGGTAGGTAGGATCTGGGCCTACTTTATCTTTCTTCAGGTTTCAGGGGTTGGGAATACAGGAATAAATGGGCATCACATTTCTGAAAACAAATTATTGTGAGCAGCATTTACATAGCTGTGTGGAAAGGGGGTAACCTTTTGCTCACCTCCTTGCAATTGCCCAGTGACATCTTACAACTGTAGCTGTAAGAGTGTCTCTGGATAATGAAGCCTGAAGAAGTAAATGTCTTTTTGTGTGTGAGGCAGTGAGAATTATGCTCTTCAAATCAGAGAACTGACAAAGCATCATGCAATATCTGTGTCTGGTATCAGGTCACTAGCCCATCTCAAATACCAATATTACATTTGCTGTTTGTCCTTACAGACAATTCTGTAGTTCCTGGGGTGCCTTCAGCAGTTAATGGTGAAGAGCCCCAAGCAACTTGTATATTGTTACCAGACACTGAACAGAAAAGGAGTCTGGTTTTAAATTGTTCAGGTTTTTTGGGGTTTTTTTATTCATTTACCATGTTATGGCGGGAGTGGTGGTGGTGAAGAGGAATAAATAGGGAAAAAGTGACCAAATCTGAAATGAAAAGTTTTAAAACTAAAAATAGTCTGAGAATTCATATACAAGCTAAGTAATTGTGCTGTTTCTCCATGCAGAGGTCTTCCTGAGGCAATTGCTCTTCCAAGAGCCTCCTTGGGACTGATCCGATACTGAAGCATGATACAAGAGTGAGCATCGGACTAATACTTACGTTAGTAGGTCACTGAAGTGAGTGGGTCTGTATTAGTAAAGTTAATTGTATCCATCACTGCCTGTAGGATGGAATCCTGTATGTGCTTTGCTGAATGTAAATGTATTTATCTGAGAAATAGATAGAAGCATGTAAATTGTAGTGAGTGAAAACTATTTGAAGCTTAGGTGTTTGTACTCAATGTGTAATCTGCTTTTCACTTGAATAGCCCAAAGTTTTCTGCCTGACTCTGTCCTTCAGAGAACACAGAGAACAAGTGTCTTCTTGAATATCTTATCAATTTTTTGCTAGAATGTAAGAATGTAACCAAATCTTTCTGAATTCCAGTGCTTTGAGTATTGCATGAGCAGCTCTTTTAAATGCCTCTTTTGTGTGTTGTGACATAATTGCCCTATTGATTATCTATTCATATTTTTTTGCAAGTTATATAGATATTGTCATGCAAGGTGTGGTAAGAATCATGTGGGACATTTTTTTTTTTTTTTTTTCCTTTTTTTAATCTCCAGGCCTCTTAGGGTAGCACACAAAATATGATTAATATCAGACAAACCTAGGTTAAACGAAAGACTTGTTTAAGGTAATATTCTGTTTTCATGAATGATCACTGGGAGATGTTTAGGCAAGAAGTGAAAGTGGCAGGTATATAGAGAATGGTCCTTCCCCTGTTACATCGTAGCATCTCCTCATAATATGCATCTTGGAGGCATGGTTGTGATTCAAAACTTTTATGTGCGGGGACTGGGAGGGCAAGAGTACAAGTTAAAAGTGTTCCCTGTATGTTTATTATAAAATCTTTTACTGGTCATTGACACTGCAGAAGTGGCAGCAGAGTTTTGGAGCACTGGGGAAGGCATGCTTGGTTCTAACTTTGAGAAATCAGGCCATTTTATGAAAGCTACATAAATGTAAAAGTATTGACCTGGTGACCATTGCTGGTAAATTCCCATTAGTCATCTGCACAATGGCCACATTTATTTCACAGTCTACAGGATGAAAGGCAGGTATTTGCATAGTTTTGGAGGCTGAATACTCTGCTTTTGGCTAACAGTGATTCCTCCAGATCATACCTGAAGCTTATGGGCAAGGCAAAGTAGTAAATTAAGCTCTTGTTGCTGATGTTCTCAGGTGAACAGAAGTTTTCAGATTTTAGGGCTGTTATGCCTAATACTGTAATGAGAACCACCTTGAAGCAAAGGGGTTAGAGAATAAAATCAGTGTCAGTCATATGCTTCATCTTGCCAGCATAACAATATTTACATTTTGTATTTTTTATTTTTATTTCTGAAGAACTTAATTTCTGTGGACATATGAGTCAAGGACAGATTGTTACAACTGTGGAATGTCTGGAAAACAGTTCACTTCAAATCAGGACAGTTTTGCAATCCTGTCAGTTGAAAATACTGCCATTGAGTGAAAAATCAGGGTCATTTGGGGAGTCTCAAACTAAAACTCAGAAATATGTCACTGTCTTGAAGAAGAAGTGTACATATATAGCCTTAGGAATCAAGAACTGCTTGGCTTGGGCTTGTCTGGTTATTTAGAAGCTGGCTACAAATGTAGGAGGAGAAAAAGAAGTATGAGAAAGGCACAAGGGGAGATAAAGGAATCTTCAGTTGCAGACCAGATAGTTTGTCACTCTGAGAAGAGCATCGAGGAAGTGGCTTTCAGTCAGATGACAGAACGAAGAATTTATAGGTTTATGAATGAAGAAAGGAATTCTTTGATCTGATCTGTCCGGAGTTCAGGGAAATAGGAATACATGGGTTTTGAAATAACAAAAATGTATCTGTACGTGACTATTAATTTTCCTGCTTAACTAAAGCAAAATTCTGACTTTAGGGATAGTTTTTGAGTCGTAATTAAATATATAAGACAAATGAAAGTTATCTACTAGTAATAAAAAAAAATTATTAACAACAAGAAAGATGTATATCACTTCTTGCTCTTAGTCTTTTGTTCTCCTTAATATATTTCCAACAGGTACAAGAAGGAAATTTATGCTTTGTGTACAGAGAATAAATGACTTGAATGTCGGGTGGATGAGAAAATAGGGGAGTCTTTGTATTTCACCTTGTTTTGAACTACAAGCCGTTAACCTTTGCTAAAGCAAGCACAGCAGATATGCAAGAAGTCTAACGCTTTGCAGTAAGGTCTATGTAGCACATACAGTGGAGGTGGAAGAGATGCAAGTGTTGATGTTGTGTCTAGCCTACATTTCTTCTGAGAGGTGCATCCCTGTCACAGCAGAGCAGCCAGGGCTTTCTTTGCTTTTAGTTTCAAACTCCTTAGAGCCATGGAGAATCCTACTTGTGTATGTCAGGCTAGCTGTTAGAGTCCATGAAGCACTACTGATCCCTAGAATGGTGTGGTTAGCAATACTATGAGTTCTGCAGAGTTATTTAGGAAAGATGGAGCAAAAGAGTGAAGCGCGGGAGGTGTAAGAAGCAAAGGTATGTCCAATGTTATAGTGTGTACCTGTCCTTTAATGAAGCAAACAACAGAACAACTGTTACTTGGAATAACTGTGTAATGGCCATCTTGGAAGCTTCTGTTATTTGTACGTGATCATGATTACAAAGCCTCTGTGAATAAATATTGACTTGTTCTGCTTAAATCAGGTAATTTGGACTTTTTTTCCCCAATTTTATTTCCATTCTGTCCTTTTACTTAGTTAAAATTGATAAGAGAATTAAGTGGAGGTGTTTGCCATGATATGTGTCTGTGCTGTTCTATCACATTACTGAGTGGGAATATGTGAGGCTAGTCCTGTTATTACTGAAAAATATGTCCAGCTTGCTTGAGCATTTCTTTGCAAGCCAGATGAGAAGAAACCATTGCTTTTTGGATATGAATTTTATGAGTTCTGTTCTTAGTGATATATGTTATGTTGCTGGTCAGTGAACACAGTAGCTTTTTGTGGCCAGAAGGAAAGGGAAATTGTCGGGGTTTTCTGCATGCAGCCATGTATCATGACTTCTGGAGCAATGATTGTGCTGCTTAGCAGATACTTAACATATATGGAGTTAGTTTCATTTAATCACCGGTATGGACAAAAAAAATTTCTGAACCGGAAAAGTACATCTGAAACAAGAAGGTGGTTTTTTAAGTTTATTACATCCCCTCCTGCCTGGTTTGTATCTACTGTATCCTTCAATCCCCTTTTCTCTTTCTCTCTCACCATAAAAATGTCCAAGTATCTTTTAAGTTCATCTATATCATTTACTTTGATGATTTCAGTTGGCAGCTCTCTCCATGTGCTCGGTACTCTTTGAGTGATACATTTTAATGGAGTTCTAACTACATTCCCTTTTCATTCCTGTAGTGATTTATTTATTTATTTATTTACATTCCAACCTGTCCCAGTCAGGTTATTCCTTTTTACTTCATCAAGCTTTTAAGGAATTTTAAATAAGATTGGCATTGTGTTAACTTGAGTCATGTCCTCTGTTATTTGCTTTTGGTTTCCATGTGTCAGTTCCTTCTATTTGGAATTTTGCTTTATTTTATATCACTTCTGAAGAACAAATTCTGGCCATCCCTAGTAGGAGTGCAATGGATTCACTGCTTGTCATCCTTGTCCCATTGCTGACAGAGGTCAAAATCTGTCCAAAATCCCATTTGGGTAAATAAAGGAAGAAGTTGTAATAGAATTACCTTCCACATTCAGATCACGTGCATGTTGCCGTTGTTTTAAATTCCTTTTCTCCCCTGTGAATACATCCAGACTCATTTAGTTTCATACCTTCCTTTAATAGGATCTGCTTTATTTCACACATACTTGCAAGTAAATCCTTGTAGATTTTGGTGTTCTTTCCAAATACAGGTCTTGTTGCTTTGCCTGAAATCTTCCCCAGCTGTAGCTTTTCCTCTTGCTCCTGACGGGCTATCTACATCTGGCTGATGTGGAAGCCCTCACTCACTTCCATTCCAGTTCTTCCATGATTTAAAAACATTTTTCTCCTTCTTTAATTGCTGTGGTGTTGCCTCCAGAGGGTAACTGTGTGATGACGCCTGGTCTCATGATCCATCTGTAAGTGGGATCCTCAATAACATTATGCCCACTAGGGTCTCAAAGTGATGTGGTACTAGTGAAGTCTTTGGCAGAATCTTTCATGAAGGTACCACTTAATATTTTGCACATCCTTGCATTTACAGTACTTTAGATAGCACAACAGCCCCTTCCCTAGGAGTATTTGACAAGCAGTAGATGCAACAGGCCATATTCAGAGTTGGTGAAGATGGAAACAACCATGGAGGCCCAGCATTCTACAAAAGGCTTAGATAACTGTATGTAAAAGATAGTAAAAGATTCATTTTTTCCATATTTCAAATTATTTCATTGTATTTTGAGAGTGCATCCCAGAACCTAGCTTGCATCACTTTCATTCTAGCCATAGCTGGCTGAAATGTTTTGAGTGAATATTTAGAAAATGGACTGAATAAAAGAGCTGAAGTACATGATTCATTTTCATGTTTAATAATATTAAGAAATTTCATCTGGTAAACTGCAGTGTCTGAGGAACATCTATGGATTATATATATATATATATATATCTATATCTCTATATCTGTATGTAGTCCTGCTTTCTTTTGCTTGTACGTTTGCCAAGCCTAACACATAACTGAGCTCTAACTAGTCACTTAGAACTGTTAATATGTGTGCAAACATAACTTCCTATTGTGGTTAGCCTCCTTTTCTTCTGTAGTCCTCATTTGCTGAATACATTTGCTATTTTTTCATATTTTCCCCTTCTGCTAACACTCTGCATTCCATTCCTACATCTGTGTGCTTTGTTTTTTTGTTTGTTTGTTTGTTTGTTTGTTTGTTTGTTTGTTTTTGTAAAAACATCTATGTCCTCACAATTTATGTGATGCTGCAACACTAGCATTTTTGTTGTCTTTTAAAGAAAGGAAGAACTGGAGTGGGTTTTTTCATTTCATTGCCAGCTCTGGGCTGTACAGAAGACATGTATATTTTGACTCACCACAGTGCTTAAATAACTATTAAAAATTATATAGTTTGAGAGTAAGGAAGACCTGTGATCACCAGTTAGTGACACAGGAATCTAATAAATTCTAGAAAGGTAGGATGGACACTCTTAGAAAACTATTGTGCACTTGTGCAGCAGAGTCCACCAGTGACAGGACAAGCAGTTATTTCTTTTTTTCCTGTTAAGAGCACTGAATGCCAGAGCAAGGACAGTCAATTTTCTCCATTCTTGTCATATTTTAAGTTTTTCCTTTATATTGCTGTACAGATAAGTCTGATTTGGGTCAAGGCTTGGATATAAGGTAAAGTAAGATACCACTAGAAACTAATACTAAAATTACATAGGCAGTTTACTTTGATTCAGTTTTGTATTAATGCTTCTGCATACACTAAGGGTCGTTACTGAACTGAAGAAGCCTTTCATTTTTTTTAAAGATAGAAAGCCCTAAATCTTTCTGAACATTTGTAGTTATTAGGGAGTTTCTAATGCTTTCCTAAATACCTATACCTTCTGTGTTAATAGGGTGTGTAGTAGGTGGTAGATTCTGACTTTTCTTTGACGCTGTAATTGGGTATTTCTAGCATATGGTCTTTCTCAGCAGAAACACCAGAAAAGTCGTGTACAGTATTTCCTTGTTTTGCCTTTAGGGCAGGGATTATATTATTTTTTCACTTGTGCATAGCCAAGTATAATGATACTGTAGGCATAATGTGGACTTTGGAGCATTGCACAAATATATCTGCTGCAAATGGTATCATGATGTTCAGCTGCACATCTTCCGTTTCTGACACTGATGCTATACGAAGGTAATGATGCAAATTAATTTCCCTTTTGCATACCTTTTCGGACTGCCTGTTAATGAATGTAGCAACTATGTTTTCTTCCTGCTCTCTTTGAATTATGTAGTGAAAACATAGGACTTATAATTTGAACGTCAACAAGTTCTCTGTGGACATCCAAACATCTCCTGTTATATTTATAAAGTAGGAAATTTTGTAGCTGAGCTAGTTATTCTGAAACTAGTTATTCAAGAAAATACTCAAAAATAGTTATTTTGGCTTTTGCTATTGAATTACCATCTTGGATGTTTTACTGTTCTACTTCAAGGAAAACTGATCTATGTGTAATCATTTATTTCTCTCTCTTTTGCAGAAGTATTCAAATTAATTCAAATCCCACATATATTCATTTTTGATTTTGGAAAATCACCCAAGAAAAGAAAGTTACTTTCTGACAAAGAATTTAATATTTATATTTAGGATAACCTAATTCTGCTAAGAGGCTATTAAGTTGATTTTGTTACAGGAATTGGGAGTCAAAAAGTTCTTTGTCTCCCCTTGTTCTATCTTTGGCATGCCTTTAAGCCCTTACTCTATTCAACCTCCTAAAAATCTGAGAAAAAGCAGTGTTCTTTATTTCAAGGTGGAGAAATAAGTCACAGAGAAAGTTATGTCCAGATCCACAATGCTGGCTGGGAACATTATTGCTGTTAAAGAAAATAGAAACTGGTTTTCTGGAGAGTTAGTAAGTTTGGATGGATGTGAAGTATCCAGAGCAGTCCGTGACAGACCGTGGCCATGCATTCACATCTTTCAGCTTCCAGTACCAATGTACTTGTTACCCCAGATACCATCTGTTATCTGGTAGAACTTTGTGTGCTTTTGCCTGAATTTCCTGCAGCATTGGGACCCAGTCCAATCACCAGTGAGGCTGTTGGTCAAGAGTAAAGTGGCTATCACTTAGTAGTGCAAGTGCTGAACTGACCACAGCGGTCCAAAGGAAGGACAAGCAAGGTAGTTAGTGTGTTATTATGCTTCTTAACTGGAGTGTTCTGAAACAAACAAACAAAAAAGTGGAAACAAGTTATTAAAAAAGGGCTTTTTAATACAAATACTTTATATTGAATGCCAAAACTACTATGCTTTTGGCAAAAAATGTTACTGTAGTCTTATCATCGGCTGTATCTTTGAGTTAGTTTTCAAATCCTATATCAAACCCTATATTTGCACATTAAATTCTGTTGGTGTTGCTTTTATACATACTGATTTCTACGAGAGCTTTTTGAGCTGGCTTTGTAAGGTTTTTTGATTATGATCTCTGTTAAAAGATGTTCTTTTAATGTACGTTGCACTATTTTTTTTACAGGACAGTAACAAAAATCACTTCAACATATAGGAATAAGGAATGGATGTTCCCAAAGATGCCACAGAGAAATGCTCTTATATGAACTGTTGATATTCTGCTGGGTGCTATTTAGCATTTTGGAAGCCAGTTCCAAACATTTTTATTGGAATGGAAAGAGAAAAAACAATGTCATTATTACTCAGTGTCAGTTCTAGTGACACGAGTCCCAGTAATTCTGTTGGGCAGTTCCTTATTCTGCAGACATCTGAAAAGTCTATCATTTTCCTTAAACTTTCACAATATTTACATATCCCATTACAGTACTTTTTACAGAATTCAAAGAAACTGAATTAATGTTTGTTTCTTTGTTTCCTTTCTCTGGGCCAGTCTGAGGCCATTATTCAGTTTTACTAATTTTGTAAAGAAATACTGAATAAAAGCTGAAATTTTCTGTTCTATGGGTACACAGTGTGCCTCATTAGCTTTCTGGAGTTACCAAAACAGATTTATATGCCGCTCTGGAAGATTATTAGCAAGTTTTATAATGCCTTTTTTAACACATATGTAAAACATCCTTTTATATGTAATTGTTAGCTGTTAGATTCAGGTGAGGTTGGTTTATGTTATGCTGGCTCTCTTTCCAAACAGAAAACATGACAAAACTTCTGCGTCAATACATTTACACAGCTTAAAAATGATGTGTGTTTACACAGACAGTGCCCATGTAGTCTGTGTTAACTTCCTACATGTGAAAGAGGAAAGAAACCATTTTAAAATCATCTTGGTTTTGCACCTGAAAGAAAAAGAGCAAATAGAAGCTGGAAATAGTTTTCTGTGTTAGTAATGGTTATCTTGAAACTTGAGAAGGACCAGTTTGAATGCTGGATGCTTCACCTATAAATGTTATTTGCTTCTTGCTTCTAGCGTGTTCTGTAGATACTGGTACAACATTTGATAATTTTTAAAAAATCTAAAACCTCATGGTAACTGGAATACATAGACAAATTAGTCACTTTTTTATGATTCCTTTTTTTTTTTTTTTTTGCAATTCCTGTAATACTTTCAGGAAATGCTTCTTCTCAGATTTTAATAAAATTCTGAATGAATTGGAAAACAGGTGTTACATAGGTATTTTATGAGACCCGTTTATGTTTTAGCTACATGAACATGTTGCACTTCTTACTCAGTTTTTTATCTTCCATCCTTCTTCCATACCTAATATCATCTTCCACATCTAGACTTGCCTTCTTGAGTAGCATTAGCCTGACCAAGAGTATATCTATACTGCTACTGGGATGCACTACAGAGATAACTAAACTTGCCTAGATATCAGGAAAAAAAGCAGCATGTCTTCAAAAGCATGATAACCATTATAGCTAATTTCTATATTGTACAATTTCAGCACATTTTTAAGGTCTTTAAAGTTTGTGGGAATCTTTCACCTGCTTTCAGTAGTCTTAAATCAGATTTTATTCTCTGCTTCCCCTAATCCTAATGCTTTCCCAAACCATGCTTTTTCTGTAGTCTTCTGGTTGTTTAAGAAACGTAACAACACAGCAACTGAATCAAAATTTCCGAGCAGTGGCCACCTAAAGCATTGTGTAGTTGCCCACTGCAAGCTTCCTGTGGCAAGAGATTATTATCTCCCTGTAGTACTGTATGATACCAATCCATTTAGCAGTGCTCATAAATAACAAGCATTTTTCCAGATGAGCAAGGCAGTAAGCTATGCTAAACTGCAGAGGTGAGTGAAAACATTTACATGTGGCCTGTCTGTTCTATGTAAACTGTATTTCATTTTGGAAGAGAATGGAAATGGCAACTTTGCAGCAATTTCAGGCTATGTACAGCTTCCTTCTGTTCCATGAACTTCCACCCTTGCTGAGGGGAGATCCATATTTAGTTCAAGAAAAATACAGCATCTAGTTCCCAGTGACCCAAAGTAATTGTAACTAGCACATTTTTCACATGCATCTTGTTGTGTGATTTGTTTCATGGTACATCACCTGCCATCTTTTAGTTTAAAAATCTATTTGGTTTAAGAAAGACAAATAATTCATGACTGGAGGTTCTTGCCTGTAGCACTGTCCAGTAAGAAGCGGCTTCCTTGTTTAGTCTGCAAAGCAGGGGCTCAGTACTGCAAACTCTAGAGAGCACTGTGTGGAGTGGCATCAGAATTTTCACTCTAAAAGTCTCTCTTTAAGTTTCCATTGGTAGAACATTTCTTAATTTAGGTGCTTTTTTCCAGTTTGAAAAGATTGGTTTGACTGACATCTTGACTTTCTCAAGAGAAACAGCATTTAGGTTTTGGGTACAGGCAAAGGCCTTTGATGCACCATTCCGGTAAAATAAATATAAAAAACTTAAGCTGATGTAGATCTTCTGTCTTAATAATAGCCATAGTATACCTAGGAGGTATGCCTCTCTGCTTTATGGCCAGAGCCATGATGGTATTCATTCATTTCTCAAACTTCTCCAGACTGAAGAGCAGCAGTCCTCACTGACACGAGAGCCCTGAGATTTCTCTTAGTTACGCTTAGACCCCAAATCACTTCCCTCCATTGATAGCATAGAGAGGTGCAAAGTCACTGGTATTGCCTTCCCTCCTTGGTGATTAGGTTTGCTGGATTTTATTTCTGCATATCTGCAAGCGGTGTCTGATCTGCTTTATGAAGTTCTGTGAGTTTTCAGGTGTGAAATACCCACTATGGTGTAGCTGAGTGTGTTTCCCTTAGATATCCTTTTCACTGCTTTTATCTACTGTGTTTTTAAACTCAAAGTTTAGATATTTAAGCCTCTTTTCAGCAAAAATATGAAAACATTTGCCTAAATAAAGGTGTAGACATATTTGCACTCAAGTTTCAGAAAGTAACAATTATTGTCATGTACCATGAGAAGTAAAATGTGGAGACCTTGCAGTGTCTCCCAGCACAGGCCAGTTTGGGCAACAAATACACAAAACTCATTCAGATCTGGTGGAGGTGCAACGCAGCACTGGCTTTGTTGGGCTTGGGCCAATTCCTGAAAAATCCCAAGGGAGGCTCTGCAACACATTTACCTTCAGTACAGCAAATACACTTATTAGGATGTACGTATCGGGTCTGTGATAGAGTGGTATCTGCGTGACTGCATCCAGTCTAACGTGAAAGCCAGAGCAAGGGGAAATGGGTGCAGGGCAGGTCCGTAATGCAGCAGAGCTAGAGCTCATAGTCTGAGATGCACCTGTCCTGATGCTTTGTAGGAGCACAGGAGAGTTGCTGTGCTGAATTTCCTCGTGCTCTGGTTCTGGGGAAACAGTGCAGAAACATTTGGGCTATGTATGCATGGAGCCAGATTGAGGTTGGCAGGTTATTAGTTTCAGGTTGGAACTCCTCCAGGAGCCAGCTTTGGATGCAGTTTAGTAATATTTGTCTGGAACCCCATACCTAACAGACCCTTTCATATTCCTGGTTTCTTGCATCCAGGCTTGGATAAAGTAACCATCCTAATGTGAAAGGTGAGCAACCAGAAATGTTGGTAGAACATGTGTATTCACAAGCAGTAGCATGCAGTAAATGCACAGACGAGTCAACATGTATATTTTTTTAAATTGAGAATCCTATCTGTGCTAAAATGCTACTGCTAATGGAACTTAACAACATACTTCTGATTTATATGAATTTTAGGATTTTTTTCCTAGCACCTTCCTTCATTTCACATATGTTATGAGGTCATAGAAAGAAAGACTCAGTTGAAATGAATATACACAATGGGAGAGAGCTGACATTGCTGTGGGAATGTCAACCCTGAATTTCCTGCTTTTGCTGTGATCAAACTATAGAATGAAATGTTTCGTTAATGATAGGTTTTTAACATTTTTTAACGTAATTAAGAATAATTTGTTAAACTTAACCGTTTAAACACAGGTGCCTCTGTAACAGTCACATTTTGCCTGTGCACGGTCTAAAGAGATTTCTTTCTAGCTCTATTCTTAATAACATCATACTGAGCTCTTACTGAACCTGGACCCAAGAAATAGATTGTTACTTTTGCTGGAGAAAATAAATGTTCATCAGTAACAGAATTAATGAATGCTTCTAAGCCATGTATATTTAGAATTTAGAATTCACTATTACACTGTAAAATCGATGATGAGTTGCTGTGGAAAGCTGTCTTTTCTGTATAGTAGTGGTATGGTTATTGGATTTTCTTGCTTGAAATAAAAAGGTAGAAAAAATGTCTAGCAATGACCATATCAATTTCTTTGGATGTTTTCATTTTTCTGTTTGTATAGTGCTTAGCTGATGTTCTGATGTGATTGAAAAGGTAGCTAGTATAAATATTTATAGGCACCACAGACAGCATTCCTGTTTAGTGCTGACATAGTTTCTGTTAAATTCTGTGTATCTTTCTTAGTCCTAATGAAATGTATTTATTGGTGGACTTAGGACAAGAGATGTGCATCACATTCCAGCAGAATGAATAAGGGGCAACAGTTTTCATGGAGAAAATAGATCTCACTGGAAATAGGAGAGTTAAAAACCACAAAAACAAACGCCAAAACAGCCCCAAACCAAAACAAAAGCCAATATGTTTATTTAATGCAGATTTGTTTTTGCATTATTTGTTCTGTGTTCTGTTGTGTTTGTGTCTCCAGATACTTGGTGTAGAATCTGAGCTTCTCCAAATACCAAGGATGAGATCTGGCCTCAGGAAAGTGGTCAGTAGAGACTGACTTTGGTGGGACTAGGGTTTCACTCGGAACAGTTATTCTCAAATTCAAGTTGTATGCTTTAATGTCATGTGATAATATAGATGAGTGTGCTGGTTTTGGCTCATAATGAGTGAAATAAGAATAGCTACTGTTTCGGTGGGTGTTCTTTTCAAGTTTCTCAATTGCTTTTAGACCTTCCTTTCCCATAGAAGTTGAACCTGACTTGAGGAAACAGTTTAACTTACCTGGCATGACCCCTTTTTGTAAAAAAGGGTAGCCAGTCTTTCCGATAGGAAGATGAACTCGTGGTTCAATTCAGCTTTACAGTGGTTCTTCTGGAGAGCGATCAATCTGCTCTCATTTGGTTGTACTTACGGCTGAGAGGGAGACAAGTCTCAGCATAGATGAAGGTTCTGTCAGAGTATGCAGTTATTGCAGCTGTTCTTAAAACTGTTTCCACATTCACATCTTCCCACTCTGTACAAAATGTGTAGTGCCCCCATGGATTGCTGCTTGAGATCACATAATGGCTGAATTTTAACTTCCTACCCAACAAAGGAATACATTTGATTTTTTTTACATGGCAGTTACAGTATTTATTTCAGCCTTTAATTTTGGGAGATGGTGCATTCTTCTTACCTTGAGATAAGAGCTGAGCTGCTCCTGTTTACATAGAGGTACATTGGAAAGAATTTCTGGTTTTAATTCAGGAATGAATGCTAGCTCTGGCTATGTAAACACCTGTTGAAATCATTGAGTGTTTCATACTTTGGTGCTTTTGCTTTTTTTTTTTTTTTTTTCTTCCTAAATTTATTTCCATCTCAAACCTTTTTGGGTGTGCACGTATGTGCCTTCCAGATCCTTCTCTTTGCAGAGGTTCTACACTGTGGATTAGTAGAGGCTGAATGCCAATTTTGCTGAAATTCATGCTATGTGCATTTTGTGTGACATGGAGATTTGTTGACAGTTGGCAAAACTGGGTGTGCTCCGAAACATGTTTTCAAAGATAGTTTGCTTTCTCTGATCAGCAGAAAGGGGATAAAAACATTCTGCATTGCACATGTCTGTGCTTATAACCTTTGCCTGTGGAGGAGGTGAGAAGCAGAACCCCAGGTTAAGCAGCATCTGTCGTTTCAGCTCATCTCCAAACAGCCAGACAAAACTTTCAGGGGAAAGAAGAGTTTTCTTTATCTGGATGCCTGTTTATCTCTGCTGTAACATTTCTGACAATATCAGTCATTTGAGGGTTGGTTACTTAGGGCAAATGTACCATGTACAAAATACTTGTCATGTGATGGTTAAAGCAGATCTGAGGCAGAACCTGCGCCAGCCAAGGAGGATGGCAGCGGAGTTGTGGGAATTATTTTTTATCACTGTTGAGGTGAGAAGAGAGTTCTACTTCTTGCCGCTCCTCCATATTTAAACTCTGGTTATGCTCTGTCATAGTCGCCTCATCCATGTGAGCTTAATTAAGAGCAGTTTGGTAGTTCGTAAGTGTGTGTGGACTTTTAAATACAAGGGACTGAGTATTTTGCAGGTTAACCTCCCCTAAAGAAGCATATTATAATAACAGCCTGGCTGTTGCTAAATAGCAAGAACAAAACTGTGCTAATGAGGTCATTTACCAGATAGTCAAAAGGACTTCTTTTTAGTACCTGAAACGATGGTAACACTCTGAGGTGTGGACGCCAGCTGAGTTAGTGGGGTGGATGTGTTGTTTATACAGATTATGAGGAAGATGTTTCATTTGTACTGATCTTTTTCTATGAACTATTCAAAACAATCGCCTTGTATTTGGTAAGGCAACTAATGCATGCATATTTGTGTGACAGTTTGCTGCGATGCAAATTTCCAGCACTCTGGACTACTTCCAAGAGCATTTGGGAGCAGGAAACTGTACTTCTAGGACTAGACTAAGACCTCCTTCATTAGCCTTGTCTTTTGCATACAGGGCATTGTATCGTGTTCAGAAGATCAATATGCCTGTCTGTCTGTCTATCTGTCTAAATAAAACATCTGTACACACACGTAGCCCTAGCTAGCAAAATATGTTGTTTTCTGGGACAAAACCTTCAGGTTTTGATTGGCTGCTGTATCAGTAGACTGGAATACTTACTTACAGCTGTCCTCGGAGGCCTTCTATAAAACTGCAGGTGTTCAGCTTTAGCGAATAGTTCTTATTATATGGATAGACTTTTGGCAGCTAGTAATGATGTTTCCTGAAATTGAAAAATGATTTTCTACCTTACACACTGGTTTTACATTACTGGAATGTTGGAGAGGAAAACAAATACCTCTCATCAAGTAGAACTGAAACTGTTTTTGTTAGTTGTATATGTTTTCTGATTTGTATATTTTATACTGGAGTGCAAGGTTTTTTCCTTAACTGTTGTGGTCAGATTTGAAATCTCTTCCAGCAAAACTCAAATTATGAGGAATTAAGGAAGCGTCTGGCAACAGAGGGTTGGTTATATTCTCTATACAGAACCAGCAACTGGTTTGCAGTCAGTGTACCACCATACCCGGAGGTAAGGGGGCGTTGTAAAGCCTTTAAAAGTGTTGAACAGTATTGTAGAATACTGTTAAGAGCTTGTTTGGTTTTTTTTTTGTTTGTTTGTTTGTTTTTTTTTTTTTCCCCCATCACTGAGTAAGGCACTTAAAATGATTTGATGAATATATGTTTAACCCGTTCTGTACCACTGTTATATAGAGCTGGAAGAAAATGGTGGATCATTTAGTTACTGTCATTCTTTTGGACAATGAGATTGGTGGCATACAGTATGTCACTTCTGGGGAACTGTAGTTTGGCTGCATGGGAATTAAACAACTCACTTGGATTGTATTTAATTATCCAAATGCTTGACTGGATAATTTAGTGCTCAGGCTTTCTTCAATGTGCCTACTTAACCTTTACAGTGCTAAATCAGTACCTGAAGCCTGGTGGCTCAAGATTCTCCTCTCATAATTTTTATTTATTTCCAAAATAATACGTTGCTCAAGTAGGGTTATAGGAGTGTTTTAAGCGTACTATGACATATGACATGATTAAGTCTGTGTTAGACACTGTAGACACAGCTCAGATCCATTAAATCATAATGCTTTCTCAGGGAAAGCATCGGTCCCTTAAAAAGCAGTGCTGGGAAGTTGGCAGAGTCCTCTCATGGGTGTAGAGGACCCTAAACCCTCATCATCCATTTCAGATGGAGGTGTTTGGATGTGGTGTTAATTATTATATTTATAGTATGGTCCTGAAAATATAGCACAGTTGGGCAGCAGCTTCTATTTTTTTTTTTTTTTTTTCGATGGAACAAAAATACTGAATATGAAGTAAATGGGAATTTCTGACTTCAGTAAACAGGGGTTGTGCAAGCCAACTCAGTATCCCCAGGAGACCATCCAGTTTCTGGAAGGGAATACCAGGACTGAAGATGCTTTTAATTTTTTTCATTATTATTATTTGTTTGCTAAATCTTTGAATAGGTAGTTATTTTGTTTGTCAAATACAGTCCAGGAAAGTAACTCTATGCTTTGCCTGCTATGAAAAAAACCTTTACGTAAACAATGTGTGCATAAAAACTATGCATAAAAACCTTTACAGAAACGAGAAGACACCAACTGCAGGTATTAAGCTTAAACCTCAAACTCTAATATCATTTTATCTCATGTTAATCCACACTACTACAGGCATGAGTTATTGCTGATGGCATAAGTATGTGGCCATTTTCATTGGAAAGGTTCCTCTTTATCTCCTTATCTGTATTCCCCCTCGCATTTCTCACACCCATTTGCGCACAGTTCTCCAGGTTTTTTTCATCATATGAAAGTATCATTTTCAAAGGCTTTTGCTTTTCACATCCATGTCGGTATTGGAGATTAGAATGTGACAGGGAATACCTGGTTGTATACTTCCTTTAAACCTGAGCCAGTAGCACTGCAAAATGTTAGGGGGAGCACCCTTTCATCTCACACCATCCACCACTTTAAAGTGAAAGGTTTGTTGATGTAATCCTATGTCCAATCTATAGAGGTCACCTGTAATGCACTGCTCTGAAGATGAATGCCTAGTACTGTTTGATGTTAGAGGTTTCTTTTTTTTTTTGAGGCAAGTTTAATGATATTTTCGTTTGCCAGGATACTGTGTTGAAAATTTTGAAGACTTCAGCTGTTTTTAAACCATTGTTAACCTTTCATTCAATTGTTAACAATCCTTTCTAAACTGATATTTTTATTATTTCAATACAGTTTGGGTCTTTTTTTTTTTTTTTTTTTTTTTTTTTTTTTTTTT